>NC_048578.1:1940833-2262500 GCF_013265735.2 Oncorhynchus mykiss
TCATTTTCTGGAATTTTCTACACTGTTTAAAGGCACAGTCAACTTAGTGTATGTATACTTCTGACCCACTGGAATTGTGATACAATGAATTATAAGTTAAATAATCTGACTGTAAACAATTGTTGGAACAATTACTTGTGTCATGCACAAAGTAGATGTCCTTACCGACTTGCCAAAACTATAGTTTGTTAACAAGACATTTGTGGAGTGGTTGAGAAACAAGTTTTAATGACTCCAACCTAAGTGTATGTAAACCTCCGACTTCAATTGTATATATATATATATATTTTTTTTTTTACCTAAAAATGTTAGGCTGAATGACGGGTTACCACTGACACGTGTCCATCTTGTCAAACATTTGGCATATGACACAGAGTACAAGGAGTGGAATGTTAGCTAAACATAGACTGGTACCCAGGCTAGGAGGGTCCAGCCGGCTGTTGTCAATAACTACAGGCAGATTTGAGATGCAAGTAAGATGCAATTAGCCTACAGAGTTCTCATACTACTCTGTAGGCCACTGAAGGCTGCAGTAGCTGAACTAATGTTGATATTCTGAACAAACCCTTACGAAAAAAGATTACTGCAAATACACTGCATTCAAAATAAAAAAAGTTGTATTTACTGCAGTCATTTTGCAGTATTACTGCAGTTCAAGTGCTGTACACTGCAGTTATTCTGCAATTACTGTGTCCAAAATACCAGAGTCGAGAGCAGTTACTGCACTTTGACTGCAGTTTCAAATTGCAATCTTTTTTGTAAGGGTGTTGTGATAACATTCAATAAGCAGTATTCTGCCAATATAACAATGTGCAAATATTACATTTGTCTTTCATCTTCTATTTTCATTCACAGCTGATAGATACTGTACCTATTAGCATTTTGTGTTGTGGTGCTGGGGCCATCTTGCCAAACATTCAGTCGTCATCCCTTCCTGTATGGTGTCACGTAAAGACAGTTCCCTGAAATGTTTGAAGAATACACGGGGTCCCCCCACCGTTCGATTCAATAACAACGCAAGACGATAAAAAGTAATAGATGTGTATCATTTTAATGCTGAGTGCAAGGTCTTTCCCAATTCAGACATCAGTATCAGCCTGTCTTTCAATCAGAGGACTCCATGACAAAACCTCTACTGACCTCCATCTGTAGAAAAATCAGGTAGAGTGATATTACTCAACACTTGTGATCTACTGTCTTATTAGTAATTGCCACCTGTCTCTTCTGAGGTGTTTACCAGCACCTGATGGGCATGGCAGCGTAGATAAGCTCCAGGCCAAACATTTGGAAATGTAACCAAATGTCTGCACAACCCACAGCAGAGCATTAATAAGAAGTGAGTTGCGCTAGAGGCCAACAAAATTTGGACATTGAGAAAAATCTCCATTATGCACCACATAACACTTTCTTAGGATAATTCAAAGCGGAATGACATGACTATGTCTATAGAGACTTTGTGGGGAATGCATAAGCAGCAAAACCCTTTACCATTGATTCTGTTATGTTTAAAGAAAGCTATGGTGTCCAGGGCTGCTGGGATGGAATATGTCTTAGTTTTCCTTAATGTCTCAAAGAGCGCATATGGTTATGACAGCAAACAGGGTCATAACAGACCACAGAAAGCTGTGAATATAAAAGGTAACAAGAGTGATTCTGAATTACCGAGTAGACAGTAAAACAGGGAGAGAGGAAAGAGCTTGTATAAGTTATACACAATTTTAACATGTTTTTTTATGTCCTCCATAAAAGAACGAGTGCTTTTCCCAGCTCTATCACAGTATGACTGGGAGGGTGGCTTTGAACTTCTGTAGGCTACATCTGACATTCTTGCAAACGTAATAGGAAGAGGTTTATCACGTGTACTGTACTGAACAGTTAGCATGTAGTTACATAAAAGTATTTCCATGTACCAAAAAGGTTATTTGGGTCGTATCTTTGTTCCATGAAGGAGTTGCCAAAATAGTAACTATTTCTCAACAGCAGTCTAAATGATACTTCAAGACATACAAGTAACATGTGTTCCTCTTCCTGGAAGTGTGCTCGGTGTTGACATGTTTGCAGTGCTCAAATGGCTGCAAGCCTGAAATAGATTGCTTTCTAAGCTAAGAGTAGACACTTTCTGGCATCCTACAGTTCCACTATAGAAAAAATCTGCGACCGTTTAGTTGACTTAGCTGTGCGAGATCCATTTTTAATTGGTCTCACTGGTGAGAGCTGCACATTCTATCTGGTCACCTCAACCAAAATGCCCTGTATTTTCTTTGCTAAAGAGTAAAGTGCATTAACCTCATGATTCCTCTAATAACGTTGTCTGCCCTTCTGTTGTGCTTGCCTGTTTCACTAGGGCCGGCTGCTGTACTGAGTAAGCCTCTCACAGACTCTCTCTCCCCTTGTATGCCCGTTGTGATTGTATAACATTTCGAAATGCAAATACGGGAAAAAAAACTACTTTGAAAGTAACTAGTTGTCCATATTAAACAGAGGAGGGTCTCAGCTTTCTGTAGTTATAATTTATATTTATTAACTATCGTTATTGAGCTCAAAGCACACTGTTTTACAATCAAGATATCTGATATGATAAATGGAAAATGTAGAGCACGAAGTTGCTCATCGGCCATCAAGAGTGCACTAGAACTCATTGCAACGTTTTTTAGGACATTACATTTACTGTTAGATTAATAAATGGCTACTGGCGTATGTGTTATATTTATACTGAACAAAAATATAAATGCAACATGTAAAGTGTTGGTCACATGTTTCATGAGGTGAAATATAAATCACAGAAATGTTCCATGAGCACAAAAAGCTTATTTATCTCAAATGTTGTGCACACATTTGTTTACATCCCTGTTAGTGAGCATTTCTCCTTTGCCAAGATAATTCATCCACCTGACAGTTGTGGCATATCAAGAAGCTAAGTAAACAGTATGATAATTACACAATAAAAGGCCACTAAAATGTGCAGTTTTGTCACACAACACAATGCCACAGAAGTCTCAAGTTTTGAAGGACCATGCAATTGGCATGCTGACTGCAGGAATGTCCAGCAGAGCTGTTGCCAAATAATTGAATGTTCATTTCTCCACCATAAGCTGCCTCCAACTTAGTTTTAGAGAATTTGCCAGTACGTCCAACAGGCCTCACAAAATCAGACCACGTGTAACCATGCCAGCCCAGGACCTCCACATCCGTATTCTTCACGTGCGGGATTGTCTGAGACTAGCCACCCGGATAGCTGATGAAACTGAGGATTTCTGTCTGCAATAAAGCCTTTAGTGGGGAGAAAAAAAATTATGTGGGTGCTGTCGTAGCTGAATCAGCATTATTTAGGTAACATAGATAAATAAGATGTTTTATTTAATTAGTACTTGTCATTAGAATTTCTTCTTTTGGACTATAATGTTGGCAGTTGCATTTTCCTCTCTCTTCTCTAGCGAAAAGTCACTTGGGGCCCAGAGAGGGGAGAGGTCAGACTTGTCTTTTACATGTCTGGTAATAACCAGAATATCAGAAAGGGAGAAGTCAGGTTTGAACATTGTCTTCATAATGAATATATCTGTGAAACCATGTGAAGGGCTCCACTATGTCTGTACTCCAGTCACTCCCTCCTTTTCCAATTGGGGGGAGGAGTATGGCAGTGTCTGGAACCATTGTGTGTCCCCCCTGAAACTTATCTTTCATAGTATATGACCTAGAGGCTCACTCCTCTCAGGGAGCTTGTCCAGGGGTGGATTGTATTTGAGATGGGTGTATCTAGAATTGACAATTGATATATGCCATTGGATGGGGTAAGGTTTTGGTACTATGTTGTACCAAGAACGAGATTAGAACCTTGTTTAGGAGACTAAACTGAACGATCATTTATAGCTAATGCTGTCTGGCTATGGGATGCTCTTCTCTCAAGTAAAAGTCTTTCTTTGTGAACAGTTTCTATTATCTGTGGTTTGTCATGTCGACTAGGGGGTGGATCTTTGCTATAAAAGAGCTCAGTTGCCATTAAGTTGACACTCTCAGGGCTATGGTGAAGCTCATATTATTAAAAGATCAAGTTTAAAGTATAACTCTGACTTGTGTGTGGTTTGTAATCTCAGGAAATTACCACGACATTGCCCTCCCAGGCCCACCCATGGCTGTGCCCCTGTCCATAGACTTCATTAGGTCCATAATCCATAGATTAGGACCTAATGAAATTATTTTAATTGACAGATTTCCTTAACTCTAACTCAGTAAAATTGTTGCATGTTTCTTTCATATTTTTGTTTAGTTAGTGATCTAGCTAATGTGTTTTCACATTAGGGGGGGGGGGGGGGGCAACCCAGACAGGAAGATCACGTCAGTGACCCACTTAAGTGACGCACTCATCCTAGGGACGGCATGGAAGACCACCTGTAAGCCAGTGACTCAGCCCCTGTAATATGGTTAGAGGCAGAGAATCCCAGTGGAGAGAGTGGAACCGGCCAGGCAGAGACAGCAAGGACGGTTCGTTATTCCAGAGCCTTTTCGTTCACCTTCCCACTCCTGGGGCAGACTACACTCAATCATATGACCTACTGAAGAGATGAGTCTTCAGTGAAGACTTAAAGGTTGAGACCGAGTCTGCGTCTCTCACATGGGTAGGCAGACCATTCCATAAAAATTGAGCTCTATAGGAGAAAGCCCTGCCTCCAGCTGTTTGCTTAGAAATTCTGGGGACAATTAGGAGGCCTGCAACTTGTGACAGTAGAGTACGTGTAGGTATGTACGGCAGGACCAAATCCGAAAGATAGGTAGGAGCAAGACCATGTAATGCTTTGTAGGTTAGCAGTAAAACCTTGAAATCAGCCCTTGCCTTAACAGGAGGCTAGCTCTGGAGTAATATGATACATTTTTCTGGATCTAGTCAGGATTCTAGCAGCCGTATTTAGCAATAACTAACTTTATTTTGTGCTTCATCCAGGTAGCCAGAAAGTAGAGCATTACAGTAGTCTAACCTAGAAGTAACAAAAGCATGGATTCATTTTTCTGCATCATTTTTGGACAGAATTGATTGAACTGATTTTTGCATTGTGACATAGATGGAAAAAAGCTGTCCTTGAAACAGTCTTGATATGTTCGTCAAAAGAGAGATCAGGGTCCAGAGTAACGCAGAGGTCCTTCACAGTTTTTTTTGAGACGACTGTACAACCATCAAGATTAATTGACAGATTCAACAGAAGATCTCTTTGTTTCTTGGGACCGAGAACAAGCATCTCTGTTTTGTCCGAGTTTAAAAGTAGAACGTTTGCAGCCATCCACTTCCTTTTGTCTGAAACACAGGCTTCTAGCGGGGGCAATTTTGGGGCTTCACCATGTTTCATTGAATTGTACAGCTGTGTGTCATCCGCATAGCAGTGAAAGTTAACATTATGTTTTCCAATGACATCCACCAGGAGGTCAAATATATAGTGAAAACAATAGTGGTCCTAAAATGGAACCTTGAGGAACACCGAAATTTACAGTTGATTTGTCAGAGGACAAACCATTCACAGAGACAAACTGATATCTTTCCGACAGATAAGATCTAAACCAGGCCAGAACTTGTCCGTGTAGACCAATTTGGGTTTCCAATCTCTCCAAAAGAATGTGGTGATCGATGGTATCAAAAGTAGCACAAGGTCTAGGAGCACGAGGACAGATGCAGAGCCTCAGTCTGACGCCATTAAAAGGTCATTTACCACCTTCACAAGTGCTATGATGGGGTCTAAAACCAGACCTAAGCATTTCGTATACATTGCTTGTCTTCAGGAAGGCAGTGAGTTGCTGCACAACAGATTTTAAAAAAATGTTGAGAGGAATGGAGGATTCGATATAGGTCGATAGTTTTCTATATTTTCTGGGTCAAAGTTTAGGCTTTATTACTGCCACTTTTATTGAGTTTGGTACACATCCGGTGGATAGAGAGCCGTTTATTATGTTCAACATAGGAGGGCCAAGCACAGGAAGAAGCTCTTTCAGTAATTTAGTTGGAATAGGGTCCAGTATGCAGCTTGAAGGTTTAGAGGCCATGATTATTTTCATCTTTGTGTCAAGAGATATAGTACTAAAACATTTGAGTGTCTCTCTTGATCCTAGGTGTTGGCAGAGTTTAGCATACTCAGGACAACTGAGCTTTGGAGGAATACGTAGATTTAAAGAGGAGTCCGTAATTTGCTTTCTAAGGTTCAGGATCTTTTCCGCAGATGTTCATGAATGTATTACTGCTGAAGTGAAAGCCATCCTCTCCTGGGGAATGCTGCCTTTTACTTAGCTTTGCGACAGTATAATTTTTTTTTTTTTGGATTGTTCTTATTTTCCTCAATTAAGTTAGAAAAATAGGATGATCAAGCAGCAGTGAGGGCTCTTCGATACTGCACGGTACTGTCTTTCCAAGCTAGTCGGAAGACTTCCAGTTTGGTGTGGCGCCATTTCCACTCCAATTTCCACTCCATTCACAACATGTATTCCATGGGACAAAACTAGGTCCAGAGTATGACTGTGACAGTGAGTAGGTCCAGAGACATGTAGGACGAAACCCACTGAGTCGATGATGGCTCCGAAAGCCTTTTGGAGTGGGTCTGTGGACTTTTTCATGTGAATATTAAAATCACCAAAAATTGGAATATTATCTGCTATGACTACAAGGTCCAATAGGAATTCAGGGAACTCAGTGAGGAACGCTGTATATGGCCCAGGAGGCCTGTAAACAGTAGCTACAAACAGTGATTGAGTAGGCTGCATAGATTTCATGACTAGAAGCTCAAAAGACGAAACCGTCATTTTATTTTTGTAAATTGAAATTTGCTATCGTAAATGTTAGCAACACCTCCGCCTTTGCGGGGTGCACGGGGGATATGGTCACTAGTGTAACCAGGAGGTGAGGCCTCATTTAACATAGTAATTCATCAGGCTTAAGCCATTTTTCAGTCAGGCCAATCACATCAAGATTATGATCAGTGATTAGTTCAAGTAGTCTTTCTTGTTAATCCACATTGTTCAGAAAGTCTGGACTGAGGAGTATGTCTAGTGTTGGACAGATACTGAAAGTCCCCTTTTTAGTCAGTGGAGGTGGATGATTGGTTCCATGCCTTTGAAGTGAGGGATCTAACATTAAGTAGCCCTATTTCGAGATGTGAGATAACAATATCTCTATACTCTCTACACTCGCCAGTTTTAGCTTCAGCCAGCACCATCTTCAGATTAGCCTGAACGTCGGTAGCCCTGCCCCCTGGTAAACAGTGTATGATCACTGGATGATTCGTTTTAAGTCTAATACTAGGGTTTTGAATATGTCAGAGCTAATGGTGGGAAGCTTCGGGGGCGCAGACCCCGTAACGGGAGGAGTAGAGACAAGAGAAGGCTCGGCCTCCGACTCTTTGCTTAATGGGGAAAACCGGTTGAAAGTTTCTGTCGGCTGAATGAGCGACACCGGTTGAGCATTCCTACAGCATTTCCATCCAGAAACCATGAGAAAGTTGGCTGCGGGGACCGTGCGAGGGGATTTGTACTAACGTTACTATCTGTAGTTACTGGTGGCACAGATGCTGTTTCATCCTTTCCTACACTGAAATTACCCTTGCCTAATGATTGCGTCTGAAGCTGGGCTTGCAGCACTGCTATCCTCACTGTAAGGCGATCGTTCTCCTGTATATCATGAGTACAGTGACTGCAATTCGAAGGCATCATGTTAATGTTACTACTTAGCATCGGCTGTTGGAAGTCCTGACGAACCATGTCCAGATAAAGCGTCCGGAGTGAAAAAGTTTAATGAAAAAAAAAAATGTAGATCAAGGGAAAAACTAAAAAGTAAAATACGTAAGGTTGCTAACAAAACAAGCCATAAGATGATGTCTCAAATGTATTTTATTGTGTGACACTGCGCCAAAAGGGGAAAATGTTAGTCTGGAGCCCTGCCCCAGAGGAGAGCCACATCTATACTCACAACTCGGGGTGCAAACCACAATAGCAAAAGTTCTCTCTCTCTTTTATTCACCAAAGGGTGTATCCTCTTGAGAACCATCTGTATTTTAAAAAGCTGGAGAATTGGGCTATGATTATAGAAGAACTGATTTTCAAATTACCAAAACCAGCTGGATGATGGGAGCAGTTGGAGGACATTTCTTAGGCCGACAGAACGAATCCAGGTTTTTGAGCTGTCTAGCTAAAGGCTGCACATTGCTGTTTCAATTTGTGTATAAAGACACACAGACTTGTCCCTGCTTAAACTTGTGTGTGCATCATGTCCCCAGAGACCGGTCAGACCCAACACTCCATACCAAGCCCTGTCTGCCTGGGATCTTTTCTGTCTCCAATTGCTTTACTATGGAAAGATGTGTGGTCACACAGACTCAAGCCTATAACCAAACTGCTGGGGATATAGCCACTGTCTGGCACCCTCACACATGGCAGGGTAAGAGCCGTTGTCTGGCACTCTCTCACACACCAGAGTACTGTTGGAGGCTCTGGTTGCATTCTCTCTCAGCCCTGGAAATCCATAGGTTGTGCTAGATACTGGATATCCGGGGATGACTGTCATTACAAATTCATCAACAAACAACAATACTGTCTGGCGTTTCAGGAGCCTTGTTCAAATGGATTACAAATAAATAAATAATTAGCTAATTGTGTTATCTTGTTTCTTCCTCATAACCACTACACAACAAGTGTGCGGTAGTTTCATGAATTAACCTCAATGATCCATTTTCAATGTCACCCATTATTGCTGCAGCTACTGTACTGACACTTAAGAGTTGTGGCAAAGTAGGACAAAAATCATTGGTCTTTATAGCGAGTTTTATAGAAACAGTAAACTATTGCAGATTGAAAACAGGGAGACAGCAAATGAAGAAGTGATTATCTTGTGGCCTCTGAAATTGAAGTGGACATTATTACTCGTTAACAATCTTTTCAATCAAATGGACACCTAATCTATCTCAAACAATTCCTTCTGCTAAATTAATTTATCATAATGATTTGCCAGTTCAGATGGTGAGATGTCTCTCAGGAGATAGTTATATTAGATTCTGCTGAGCCCCTGGAATGGGAGAGAACAACAACCTGGTGTTCTGGAATTAAGTAACCTCTCTCTCTTTCTCTCCCTCTTTCCTTTTCTTTCTTTCCTTTTCCTTCTTTCCTTCCCTCCCTCTCCGGCTCTCCTGTCTATGTAGAGAACACTATAATATTTTTTTTCTTATGTGATTGAATTTGAATATTGAATCCATTTTTTTACTGGTGCAGGATCGCAGTGCTTCATTTCACAGAATTATTCATACCACAGTTTTCATCAA
Source organism: Oncorhynchus mykiss (assembly GCF_013265735.2). Taxonomy (NCBI): domain Eukaryota; kingdom Metazoa; phylum Chordata; class Actinopteri; order Salmoniformes; family Salmonidae; genus Oncorhynchus; species Oncorhynchus mykiss. The sequence goes on from NC_048578.1 coordinate 1,950,115, forward strand.
GCACATCCAGGCGAGGCAAAATGCCGTTTTGGAATGAGATTAAAATCATGTGAAAGGGAATTTTGTTTTTGCTTCACCATTATGCGTAAGCCAAAAAACACTAAGGCAAATACATAAAGAAATACAAAACAACAACAATTGAGGCCAGAGTGAATATTGTCTGTTCTGGATTCTCTTGTCCTCTGACCTGCATAGTCACCATAAACAAAATTGGTTGCACTTAAGAAAAGAGACAGAGAGACAGACCTCTCAGGGACATAGCCTGTAAAGGAAAGAAGGAAAAGTGGAACAGCAGAGATACACAAAGGTGGCAACACCTGACTCCGGGGTAACAGATTGATGTGTCCAAGCCATCAATCCATCACTCACTCCCTCTAGCAGACAACAGGAAATCGTTCATAGCAACTTGTGTTCAGGTCAGCACTTCTGCAGGCTTCTGTAACACAATTCATCACTGTGTGACTTGACAGGACCACAGAAGTTATGTGTGAGGAGCACATTGTCTCAGGATGGGAGTGAATCTGTAGGAAAATACAAGCTCCTGCCCAGTGATGGGTTAATAAAAGAGAAGTAGCAGAGAGAGAGAGAGACTAGGTTATTTCTGGTTGAACTGCTTTGAGTGCTCATCGATGTCCAGTCCTTCTTGAGACAAGGATAGGGTTTTGAGGGCAGGATTTCTGACATCAAATATGTAGAAAATCTTTAGAGAGATACAGCTATACAGATTGTAGTAAATGGCATGTTAGGAGTATTGTGATAGACCGGTCTTATCTGCAGAAATGCTTGATTTACATTGTTTTACAATCACTTACAGACATGAGGCACACTCAGTGAAACCATTAACTAATGCATCTAATCTTCAGACCAAGTCTACAAAATTTCAAGCACATTATCTGCTTTACACTCATTTTGCAATTGTAAAACACACTTTTTGCAAAACACTAAACATAGTTCTCTACATTAGACACATCATTCAAAACTAACAGGTCTTATGTTTTGTTTGGAAAACACTGATTCAAAATGCCACACTCATTTACCGATTACCGACACCCAGTGCTCACGCGTGAAATCACTTATAACTAATTTCTTCACTTAGATATCAGAGCTTGAGCACTACAAATAGAAACTGTTCAGATGAGACTGTGTGAATCCGGCTTTCATGGTCAAATTGCTGCAAAGAAACCACTATTAAAGGACACCAATAATAAGAAGAGGCTTGCTTGAGACAAGAAACACGAGCAATGGACATTATTACCCCCCTTGCATTTCTGTATATAGTGTAAATATATTCTGAATATGCATACATACTGTACATATTTGTGCACAAACACTTGAAGTTTACATACTCTTAGGTTGGAGTCATTAAAACTCGTTTTTCAACCACTCCAAAAATGTATTGTCAACAAACTATAGTTTTGGCAAGTCGGTAAGGACATCTACTTTGTGCATGACACAAGTAATTGTTCCAACAATTGTTTACAGACAGATGATTAAACTTATGTAACACTGTATCACCATTCCAGTGGGTCAGAAGTATACATACACTATGTTGACCGTGCATTCAAACAGCTTGGAAAATTCCAGAAAATTATGTCATGGCTTTAGAAGCTTCTGATACGCTAATTGACATCATTTGAGTCAATTGGAGGTGTACCTGTGGATGTATTTCAAGGCCTACCTTCAAACTCAGTGCCTCTTTGCTTGACATGGGAAAATCTAAAGAAATCATCCAAGATCTCAGAAAAAAAATTGTAGACCTCCACAAGTCTGGTTTATCCTTGGGAGAAATATTCAATCGCCTGAAGGTACCACGTTCATCTGTACAAACAATAGTACGCAAGTATAAACACCATGGGACCACGCAGCCGTCATACCGCTCAGGAAGGAGACGCGTTCTGTCTCCTTGAGATGAACGTACTTTGGTGCGAAATGTGCAAATCAATCCCAGAACAACAGCAAAGGACCTTGTGAAGATGCAGGAGGAAACAGGTACAAAAGTATCTATATCTACAGTAAAACGAGTCCTATCTTGACGTAACCGGAAAGGCTGCTCAGGAAGGAGGAAGCCACTGCTCCACAACCGGCATAAAATTTCCAGACTATGGTTTGCAACTGCACTTGGGGACAAAGTTCGTACTTTTTGGAGAAATGTCCTCTCGTCTGATGAAACAAAAATAGAAATGTTTGTCCATAATGACCGTTGTTATGTTTGGAGGAAAAAGGGGGAGGCTTGCAAGCCGAAGACCACCATCCCAACCGTGAAGCACAGGGGTGGAAGCATCATGTTGTTGGGGGTGTTTTGCTGCAGGAGGGAATGGTGCACTACCCAAAATAGATGTCATCATGAGGTAGGAAAAATATGTGAATATATTGAAGCAACATCTCAAGACATCAGTCAGGAAGTTAAAGCTTGGTTGCAAATTGGTCTTCCAAATGGACATTGATCCCAAGCATACTTCCAAAGTTGTGGCAAAATGGCTTAAGGACAACAAAGTCAAGGTATTGGAGTGGCCATCACAAAGCCCTGACCTCAATCCTACAGAAAATGTGTGGGCGGAAGGTAAAAAGCTTGTGCGAGCAAGGAGGCCTACAAACCTGAATCAGCTACACCAGCTCTGTCACGAGGAATGGGCCAAAATTCACCCAACTTATTGTGGGAAGCTTGTGGAAGGCTACCAGAAACGCTTGACCCAAGTTAAACAATTTAAAGGCAATGCTACCAAATACTTATTGAGTGTATGTAAACTTCTTATCCACTGGGAATGTGAGGAAATAAATAAAAGCTGAAATAAATCATTCTCCTTACTATTATTCTGACATTTCACATTCATAAAATAAAGTGGTGATCCTAATTGACCTAAGACAGGGAATTTTACTTTGTTTAAATGTCAGGAATTGTGAAAAACTGAGTTTAAATGTATTTGGCTAAGGTGTATGTAAACTTCCGACTTCAACTGTACATACACCTTAGCCAAATACATTTAAACTCAGTTTTCACAATTCCTGACATTTAATCCTAGTAAATATTCACTGATTTAGGTAAGTTAGGATCACCACTTTATTTTAAGACGGTGAAATGTTAGAATGATTTCTTTCAGCACATTCCAAGTGGGTCAGAAGTTCCAATTGACTCAATGTCACAACTTCCGCCGGAATCGGTCCCTCTCCTTGTTCGAGCGGCATTCGGCGGTCGACGTCACCAACCTTCTAGCCATTACCGATCCACTTTTCATTTTCCACTTGTTTTGTCTTTGGTTTTTACACACCTGGTTTCAATTCCCTCATTACATGTTAATTATTTAACCCTCTGGTTTCCCCCATGTTTGTCTGTGTGTTTGTTCTATGTTGATGGCTGGTATTTTGTTGCCGGGTTCTGTATTTACGCCCATTTATTCGTGGTACCGGTATATTTCACGCACCCTTGTATTGTTTCTATATTGGTGTTTTTTCATATATTAAATACCTTGTCCACGCATCTCAACTCTCCTGCTCCTGACTCCTTTTTACCAGCTACCCAAAGCGTTGACACTCAAATTATGTCAATTAGCCTATCAGAAGCTTCTAAAGCCATGATATAATTTTCTGGAATTTTCCAAGCTGTTTGAAAGGCACAGTCAACTTAGTGTATGTAACCTTCTGACCCACTGTAATTGTGATACAGTGAAATAACCAATTGTAGGAAAAATGACTTGTGTCATGCACAAAGTAGATGTCCTAACCGACTTGCCAAAACTATAGTTTGTTCACAGGAAATGTATGTAGTGGTTGAAAAATGAGTTTTAACGACTCCAACCTAAGTGTATGTGAACTTCTGACTTCAACTTTATTTACAATGACAAAGACCTGACCTCACAGATGGATTAAAGAAGGAGTCCTCTAATGGGTTACAAAGAGCCAAAGTTCAATGCCACATGTGTCCTAAATAAAGACTTACATGGTTGCATGTACTGTATATTTGTTATCTCTCGTTGTGTCATACGTGACACTTTATCTATCCTGTGTCAACAGTCCAAAGACAAAACTTCTGTTATCTCCTATCTTGTTATGTGTGGGTTGTTCAAATACCTCATCAGCTTATAGGATGCATCCTGTTCATTAGAGACTACAGGAAGCAAAAGTTTCCCTCCAGAGATTACCATTACCCCATCCAAAGTCAGTTCTCCATCATCACGTTCTGGTCAAATGTTGTGTGATAGAGATGGCTACAACTGAATTCTTTGGAACGTTTAGTTGTGCTGTGTGTAACTTTGGGGCAAAATGCCTTTTGGCCGCATTTCTGTCTATCGTTGGCTATCATGCATTTTTATGACCACATTGCTTTATGCAATCAGATAGTTAAAACACCAAGCCCACTCTTGCAGTGGTGCATTTGGTAACCATTCCCCTCTGTGCCCTGTAATGAATTTGGCAATTGGCCTGTCAAGCTGTGCCCTCACAAATATGTACAAATCCATCTGAATCTATTTGGAAGTTATTGTTATTGTCCTTTGTGTTATTCTATCAGACTTTGATTTATTGAGTTCATGACATGATTCTCATCTTAAATTTTGGATACGAAACAATTTTAAATAGTGTAATCTCAAACAATGTGCAGAAACATTTTTAAAAAAAATGGATATGAGTCCTTAATCTAGACAGAGTAAATATCATGTTCACTGACTGTGAGGATGCAAGCCAGCCTAGCACAGTCTGCATTTCACAAATTAATATTCCCCTTACTCCCCGCCATTACATTAATTTGGTTGTCTACCCAAACGCTAGGTATTTTGTTGTAGGTTTACCTCAGTAATTAGAACATTATTATCAAAGTAATGTCAAAGTCATTTAGTCTTTATGTCGTTTGGACATATGTGAATTTTATTCACCTTGCTTCTGTGTTTGTTTGATTAGGCCTATTTCAGCAATGGCAATTATTGCTCTCATGCAAGCGTTTGGTTTAATAGTTTACACGGTCAGCTAATGATTAGGATTTTAGTTTACTATAAGACCTATAGGTCATGAATAACTCACTTTAGAAATGTTAATTGCATGCTAATTCATTGTTTCCCACACATCCGAAGTGCACTTCCTGATCCTATAAGATTGGGTGCCTATTCCTATCCAGTAACAGCTGCGCAGAACGTAAGGTTGCCCTCACAAAAAAAATTATTGGTATTTTGGACACAGTAACTGCAGAATAACTGCACTCTAACTTCAGTTACACTGCAAAATGACTGCAGTAAAAAAACTGTTATTTTGGAAGCAGGTTTTGCAGCATACTGCAGTAATACTGCACTCGAATTACATTGCACTCTGACTGCAATGTTTTTTCATAAGGGTTTAAGAAAACGGGAAAAGCTGTCCTGGGTGGCAAGGCGAACAAATTTGGCTCAGGAGTTTAGTTTCTCCCTTTGATATTTTGAGAATGGAGGTCTACTGTATAAGAGCTCTGTATTATTTTGAATTGATTAATTGTATGGACATTTTGTTCTGTGCTGATTTTATTCTTGTGGATCAATCTGTACGCTATAAACCCAAGTCGACTTGACTTAACCCTAAAGACTTTTGTCCAGGTCCTTCCTGTAAACATAATGTCCTTTCGTAGGAAAGTCATTGATATTCATGAGTTATGTTGGGTGATTGGTTGAGCTTTCTTGGGTGTGTGAGGTCACACCGGTGGGGTTTTACCTTTCCACAAACTGTCTGTTGATTAATATAAGCAAGTTGACCCACGGAATAGGAAATCCACGATTTGTTGCCAAGTAATGGCTACTGGCTGGCCAGTGAGCTAGTTATCTACATTTCAGTAATTTAGCTAGCATCCCAAATGCAGTGGTCAGTGTATAAACTTACTATGAGTTGAACATATTTGTCTAAAAACAAATGTATTGCCAGTTATTGTTGCCCATGGTGTTATCATGCCTAACCATTAGCTCTTGAGTTTGGCTAACTGTTAGCTAGCTAGTTGACTACTGCCTGGCCAGTGTTAGCCAGCATGCTAGCTATCTACATGTCAGTCAGTAGCTATACTTCTAAATGCAGTGTTCACTGGATAAACTATCCATGAGTTGAACATATTTTGGTGAAAACGAACTAGTAGTCAGTTGTTGTTGTTGTCCATGGTTGAACCATATCTAACCAGCTGGCTTCTGATGCCTATGTGACATGTCTAGCTAACGTTAGCTAGCTAGTGTTGGTCGCTGACCTGTTTTATAAAAAAAATGGCTGAGGTGACTCAAACCCTTAAGTTAGCTAAACAAGCCCTCCTCGGCAACAATCTTATTGGGGTCCAGGAAAATGAGATATTTATTTTAATTTTAAGATAAATGTCATTGTTGGTGGTTACTACTGGTTTTAGGGTTGTCAAAGTGTGATCCAAGCGGAGAGAAATTGTCCGCCATTGTTTTGGTAACTGCTCGGAGGGATCTCATGCCCCCAATAAGGTTTAACCGACGGATAATAATTACATTGCCTCTGGGTATCTTATGAAAGGAAATGTTGCTTCCTGTAACACCCCTTGCCCATGAGACACATTAGTTAATCACTAGCCTATACTAACATCGGGTTTACGGATACAGTATTTTCAACCTAACATCCGTTTGCTCAGGCTCGTTCTATGCCTGCTACTTTAGGTTACTTTATCACAGTCACTATATAGAAAACACATTACTCTTTTGAATTGGGTGTGCATATGTGTGTGTGTTGAAGCCCTATTCAAACGGTAGAGGTGCGTATTCCCCCTAGTGGTGTGCAAAAAACAAGATTCCACTTACAATACTGAGCTTGGTTTCTAAATCATTCAAAATAATAATACAACTGAAGGTTGTATTGAAGATTCATTTTTCATATATTTTCTCATGCATTTTGTAGGGGAAATAAAATCTAATTAAATTGTAGTACACTACTTTTCTGAAGTTCCCATTAATGTCGTTAACTCTACAAAAAGGTGTTGTATTCCAATTGAATTTATATTACCCTGTGACAATGTTTATTATCATAACATTAGCATGGTGTTTATTATAAACTATCCTACTACTGCTGTTTTCATTAGTAGCCAAGGTACCAGTAATCCTAGCCTGAAAAATAATGCTATTTTTACAATTACTATGAGAAGAATGGAAAACTTTTCAAGTATGACTTTTGTCGATGCTAGTGACGTAGGGCTGAATTCCTTGAATGTGGGAGGACGTAGAGCAGAAATTCTAAGGCATAGATAGCCCTCTGCGGATGCGCAGGCAGAGAATGCTTCAGCCCGTTATTCCTCAGTATCCAGTCTCTCTCAGAGTTGGATCTCTCAGTGTTTTTATCGAGAAAGTGAAGGAAAACTCCAAGTGATATGCTACATACATTTAATTTTTTGTCAAGAACGAAATTGTACTTAATGACGAATGGAATTTCGTGGGATCAAGGCGAGCAGAGACTGTACAATCTCTGTCGCTGAGTGAGTATCTATCTCACTGTTTCTGATTGTGCTGCTACGGAAATGCTTGAAACTGCTGCATGAATGGTCGTGGGTATCACCGGGGATTGCGGTAGCCTACATTGCGAAGCTATCCCCTGACTAACAGACAATGTGCCCACTCAAGCCTGTCGCAGAACGTATCCGATGAATGATTCCTGGTTTAATTTGCCTGTTGGGTTGTAACGAAGATCAATGGAGAGACCTGCGCGTCCGTGCGCCCTGGTACCTTTTTTACACTAATGTTGTGTTAATTTGGGTTACATGTCCCTACTGAAATTCCCAACTCCAAGGCTCATACAACGTTGATGCTGGATAATTCAGCAACATTGTTGTAAAAATGCTGAACAGCGTTTTGTTGCTCAGCGTTTTAACTGTGACCAGTTTCGCATCGAAGACAGACAGCCGCAAAACATCGAAAGAAATTTGTAAGAACCGCTGCTCCTGTGAGGAAAAAGAGAATATATTGAGCATTAACTGCGAAAACAAAGGGTTTACAACGGTGAGTCTATTTCAGCCTCCACCGAACAAAATCTGCCAACTCTTTCTCAATGGAAACTTTCTTTCGAGACTTAATCCGAACGAGTTTATCAATTATGGTAATGTCACATCCCTTCACCTGGGAAACAACGGGTTACAGGAGATACAGACTGGAGCTTTTACTGGACTGAGGTTTTTAAAACGACTTCATCTCAACAACAATAACTTGGAGATAATCAAGGAAGTCACCTTTGCTGGTTTAGAGAGTTTGGAGTATTTACAGGCAGATTATAATTACATCAGCGCCATTGAAGCAGGTGCATTCGGCAAATTAAATAAACTGAAAGTGCTGATTCTCAACGACAACCTCATGCTGTCTCTTCCCAACAATGTATTTCGTTTCGTTATGTTAACGCATTTGGATCTAAGGGGGAACCGGCTTAAAATGTTGCCTTTTGCTGGTGTGCTGGAGCACATAGGCGGCATTATGGAGATCCAACTGGAGGAGAACCCGTGGAATTGCACCTGTGATCTGATACCCTTAAAAGCCTGGCTGGACACCATCTCGGTCTTTGTAGGGGACATCGTGTGCGAGACCCCCTTTAGACTGCATGGAAAGGACATTACACAATTGATTAGGCAAGATCTATGCCCCCGACGTAATGCTGGTGATTCGAATCACCGCGCAATGCAGCCCCCTTCTGATTCCCAATACGACGGCCCCTCTCCCACCCTACACCCCGGTGTCACTCCAACAAAAGCCCCACGGGCCTCTCGTCCCCCTAAAATGAGAAATCGCCCTACACAACGGGTAACGTCTGGTAAGGACAAACAAGTGCTGGGGCCTATAATGGTTTATCAGACTAGGTCCCCTGTTCCCATGACCTGCCCTAGTATATGCGTCTGTACCTCCCAGAACGCAGACACTGGATTAAATATCAACTGCCAGGAGAGGAAATTGCATAATATAACAGACCTTACCCCTACACCCTCCTATCCAAAGAAATTGCATTTAACAGGGAATTACTTACATACCATATATAGAACAGACCTAACCGAATACAGTACACTCGAGCTCCTCCATTTAGGAAATAATAGGATAGCTGTTATTCAGGACGGGGCCTTTGACAACCTGGCTAATCTACGGAGACTTTACCTCAATGGCAATTACATTGAAAGTCTATCCCAATCATTATTCGTAGGGCTGCAGAGCCTTCAATATTTATACCTGGAGTACAATGTCATCAAGGACATTTTACCACAGACGTTTAACTCATTACAGAATCTGCAGCTGCTGTTCCTAAACAACAATCTACTAAGATCCCTTCCCGACAATATATTTTGGGGGACTATGCTAACAAGACTGAACCTGAGGAACAATCACTTCTCCCACCTGCCGGTGCGCGGTGTGCTCGACCAGCTCTCCGCATTCATTCAGATCGATCTGCAGGAGAACCCATGGGATTGCACATGCGACATCGTCGCCCTTAAAAACTGGATGGAGCTGTCCAGCACCAGTGTAGTGGTAAATGAAATCACATGTGATTCGCCCTCCAAACACGCAGGGCGGCTGCTCAGATCTCTGCGTAATGACGCAATTTGTCCCGAGCCTAACGAGGTCACAGTAGGCCTAACCAAGGCCCCCACGGTCAGTCCCAGCACCGACTCCACTCCCCCGCTTGCCATCACGTCAACAGAAGAGCAGATACCCGAGATGCACGCGGAGGTGCCCCTGTCTGTTCTCATACTGGGACTGCTCGTGGTGTTCATTCTGTCGGTCTGCTTCGGGGCTGGTCTTTTTGTATTCGTCCTCAAACGACGCAAAGGAATTGATAGCGTCCCCGCCAGTGCCAATCATTTAGATATAAACTCTTTCCACGTACAGTATGGTTCATATAGCTCAGAGCCCACTGCAGACAAAACAGAGACACATGTGTATAACTACATCCCTCCCCCCGCTAGCCAGATGTGTCAGAACCCTATCTACATGCAGAAAGATAGCGAGCAGGTGGCGTACTATAGGAATCTAAAAGAGCTAACTTTCAGCACCATGGACCCGAAAAAGTCGGAGTTGCCCCCAAGCCCATATACCATAAGCACAGTGGAACTCAATGAGAAACAATCTTGTGGCAATCGACAGCCGGAGCTGCTTTATCAAAACATTGCAGAGAGAGTTAAGGAGCTTCCGACTGCTGGCGATCAGAATTACAGTTTCTGCACTTTACCGAAAAGACAATTCATTCCTCCATTTGAAACTACTAGACGACACAAACAGGACAGGTTGAATAAAACTGTTCTCTATGGGACTCCACGAAAGTATTATGCTGAACAATCAAAAAATGAACACCCTTTGCTGCCTGGGAAGCTAAAAACAGAACCAGACTACCTCGAAGTTCTGGAAAAACATACTGCAATGAGTCAGTTGTAAGATATGGCCCTACTTACTATCATCACACGTATTACATCGGTATGTATCTATGTATTCCACAAATTGACGAGTCCAACTCAAACAAAGCAACCTAAGCCTTTTTATCTTTTTTTATTTTCCAGCTGTATTGAGTCAACGTAGCCCTTTATGCAGACAGTTATATTATATTACTGGAGGTTTAACATATTTATTATACTTTAAATATAAAGACTGTAGCAGGTACCGCAAGAACTATGTATAATACGGCTGTGTGCATTTTATATAATATATTTTATTTTCTCTGTGGAAACAAATATCATTTTTAGATGAATAATTGAGAAATTACATTCCTGTATATAATAATGAGTGTCAAACACATGTAAAGGTTCTGTCCACATGACGATCCATTTATTCCAGAAGTGCCTTTGCACTCCGAGTATTTTATCTTTGCTTTCTGCAAATGGAAATTTGCTGTATTTTAAGAATCTTTATGTACAATTTAATTATTTGTCCATTACATTAAACATAATTGAAGAGGGTATGTATGGTAAATAATGTTTTGAATATCTAAGTGTCTTTCAAGATGTACAGTTTAGCGAATTGCATAAGATTGTATGCTATAGATGAGCAATACAAGTGCCAGAAGAGCAATTCCATTTTCACCGAAGCACTTTGTCAAGTCTGAATTTGAGGTGAGCATTATTAAGATTATAACTGTCTGTCTTTGTGTTTGTGTGTGTGCTCCCATGTGATGAGGGGTTGGGTGCTTTGGGGGCGGTAACATCTCTCTCTTTGATGGAATCCATAGACCAATGTGTATTGATGAGGAATTTGATGAGTACTTTTGGCACGAATGACGAATTTATCGACCAAGGGCCCTCACAGGAATACCATTAATTTCACACTTATTATTTTCTACCCAACAGTTAGAGAGAAGCAGTGTCCACTAAAAGTGTAGATTATTTATCTCAATATTCTGATTTAAGGGTGATAAAAACTACAGCTCTCCAGGAGCTTACTTGAAAGGCACAAATTATGATTAGTTCTCAAAGCTCCTCATACACAACATGTCTTGTTTCTAATGGTTTTAAGGAGACAAGTTTATATTCTGCCCTTCAGGTGACATTTGCTTTGAGGTCTGCTGTAGACCTATACCTTCTTCAAGCCCAGATTGTTCTGCTGTTTTTTTTCTCTCACTCTGTTTCCTGGCTGCTTCAAGTAGCTACTATTGTGTCACTGTCAATGTTGCAGATATTTTTCAGCTTGTGCATTTTCAATGGATTCTACAGTGTGGGGACTTTTCACTTGATTTGTTGGATTTCACATTGACTTTGTAAAGAGTGCACAGTGTTGTTGTTGTTGTTTTTTATCACAGGTTGTTAATCACATTGGTCAAATAGATTAATGAAATAAGTGTATAAGTGTCTACTGAGAACCAACACAAATTGGGAATTGAAGTTAGCAATAACTGGCCTTCTGATTTGATTGAATCCTGGATTTTATGCTTAAACATTTTCAATACAGAACACTGACCATGAAAAAGTTAATTATGTGAGTCTTATCTTATAATACTGACATTCTGCTTGTGGGTAAGTGAGCTTGTGCTTGTGGGTAACTAGCAGAGGCCATTGAGTTGGTATGAGTGAGACTGAGTGAGAGTTCTGTTCATTCCTTCTGAGTGATTTTTTTTGCCTGGGCACAATGGGCCTCTGTGTTGCTGTTTACTGGTGCTGTGGAGAATGAGGGGTTGGACATGTCTTGCACACCAATGAGGCAGCTAGCTCCCACAGTCCCCACCATACTCCTCCTCTCCTCATATCAAATGGGACTGGGAGGAGGAGAGATGGCAATGGAATGCAATAGCTTTACAACAGAAGCTATCAATCACTCTGATCAGTTCACACTGGAAAATAGGATAAAATATTATAAATTGCTTCACAATTTGAGGTTGAGTGACTAATATGTTTGGAACATTTGAGTGGTTTTGTCACAAAGGATTTCCTTCAATCCATGGATCCTATAAAGGAAACAGTTGTTAGATATCTTTATTGATCAACAGATTGTAATTGATTCACTCTCCCTCTCATTTAATTCTAACAATATGGTTCCTGTTGTAGACAGGAATGTAAACCTTGACCTTGCTATATTAAGGCACTAGCGGTGAACTAGAGTGAATCAATGAAGACTGCTTTCAGATGCTTGCTGCTAGGGGCCTCAATCCCAGACCTCTTCAGAAATACTCTCGGCGAAGTTCATGTTTATTCAAAGGTCGGACTGTCTTTTTTCCCTCTTTGATTTGTGATGAGGCCCAACGAGAGTTGCCTATGCTTGTTGTGTATGATACTGAATCTCTTTGACATGGTGGAGACTACGAGACCTGTGGGAAGCATGGAAGGTCTATGTTCCTCCTTCCCAGTGTCCCCGGGATTGGCCGGAGTCACAACCAATTCACTCTCAAAGTAATGAAGTGACATTTTGAAACCAACAGTCAGGGTCTGTGACATATTTAATTAACCTTAATTTTATTTTATAACCTTTACATATTACTATTTCATATTTTGGATCAATATAGATGCATTGTTCCACATGAACTATCAGATGGTATAGTTTATCTAAGAAATGTTCAGATAAATGCTAGGCTCCTATATGGTAAACAGTGCTACAGGAATATTTGTTATTGATTAAATCAAAGTAACCAAGTAAACATCTCAAAGTACAGTTAATTGAAATAATCAGCCATATGCTGAAATATGAGCCATGTTCACAATATATTCAGCTTAATTACAGTCATTTCAAGTGTTCAGTAGAGTCAATATTTCCCGCTGACATGGTTGTGCAAATTATGGGGATATATTATGCGTTCTAGTCTTTGTTTCAGAGATGAGGTTTGTCTTAGAGAGAGAGTGAGAGAGCGAGAGAGAGAGAGACTGTCTTCGTTCCTTCCACAGTCCTTTGACGAATATTGCACCAGTTTCATGGCTGCTTAATCATTTAGACATTAATGATGGGCCATGTTAAATGTTGACAGAATTCCTTGAACAACTGTCGCAGGATAAACAACCTTGTAGTCTCTGCACAATGTACAGTCTGCTGCCTAACAGTACAAATGTGTGCCCTGTTTTTGATCTATGAACACCGACGTGGCAATGGTTTAAAACACAGCCGCAACCTCTCTGTTAAACACACCGCATGAACAGTGAAGGCTGTTGGACTCACAGCCATGACGAAGATCAATGGGTTGCTTTCCCCCATTTTTCTGTATGGTTGAGGGATAATCCTAGTGCACACAGCAGCCGGCCCACGGCTGTGTTTTAAAGGAATGGTGACAGACTGCAGACTTCTCCAAAGGTTAACTCAAGCCAAATCTGACCTTGTGTCCACTTTCTCTGGAACACAACACATTGATCTTATTAGAAAAAAAAGAAGAGCAATTGAAGTGAAACTCCATCCAAGTGAATATGATAAATGAGAAGGGCCAAATCTACACTAGCTAGCATTCACTTTTGTGTTGTTCTTTCATATGAGATTACATGTAGTACAGAGTTCAGAGGAACTGTGGAGGGGTAATGAGGAGATCTGAATTGTTCTCTGGTGAATTTATGAATGTGTTATTTCAGTGGAGATTGTTCCATGCACGTGTGAGTGAGAAACAACAAAATATTGGAAACTATCTTGAACCACCCTTCCACTGCTCAGCCCCATATTATGCTGAGTTTTCAATGACCTCGGTTTAAAACACTTTTCCACATGAGACAATATTAATAAGCCTTTCCTGTTCAATTGCCTGCCATAAAATGTTATCACTGCAGTCATTATTTGGCACTTGAAGTGTGAAGCGGCTACACAGTAAGCCAATGTCCCAGGGAAGACTTTATTGGTTTGTGTAACAAGGCATGGCAAGTGGCTCCTCTAGAATCAAATCAGCTCCTTCTCCCACTGGTTAGCAGTCCTACCATATAACCCTCACACAATGTAGCATTCATGTCTACCATGGCCCCAGACATTTTTCCAGGAAGTGCATAGAGGCCTTTCTCCCAGCAACATGGAAAAGTCTATTTTTTACCCCCAAGAATGCAATGGAAATCAATAACTCAGTTGTGAGACCAATATAACTCTAATGGCTCTGTAAATGGAGCATATTATATAGAATATGCAACATGAATGGAAAAGGCATCTGATTTGTTAACTTCATACCTCGACCAAACCTATATTTCGAACATATTTTTTAAATTCATAGACTTGTATTGTTTCGTATTCACATCTAGTACATGACGCAACCTGACTTTTGTTATGCAATACTGTATATTGATATCAATCCATATTTCTGGTAAATTACTAATAAAATGGTGAATTAATAATATAGCCCGGGTGTTTATAACAGATGTGATAGCAGTGCCTTTGGGAACTCACAGGGAGGTCTGGCAGCTCCTCATCAGTGGCTTAAAATAACAATTCTAATAATATTGAGCACAATCTGACACCCCAAACAAATGTTGACACATTATTCACACCGACTAACATACATGGAAACGTGATGCTGAAGCACTGAAAAAAACTACCTTTGAACCCATAGAAAGTGCTATTGCCTGCAGGAAATTCTTGCAATCCCAATTTTTGGAAGTACATAAGTCCTTTCAACTGCAGCTGGATCTTCAAGGCTACTGCATTTTCACATTGCAAATTGAAACAGCTGGTGCTCATTCAAGGATTCCTGCAATCAAATAATTCCTCCTGTGCTGAGTATAGAAAAATAATCAGAAAATGTGCCATACGATGGGATTGTTAACAGCAAAAATATTTATATTGACATACAGTAGAAAGAAGGAGAAGCTTGCAGGATAAATTATTGAAATATCAACCATAGTACAGAGGTTAACGATTTTCTTAAACTTTTTTCTCCGTCAGTCAGACTTTTGACAAGATGGGCACCACACTTACGAAAATCTATTATTGGTTCTCTCTTTTCATTAAAACATGTAATAGAAATAAAGATAGAACTCAGTCATCCAAATTCAACTAATATATTATTGTACTATTTCATTTCATTGAGGGTTTGACTAATCATGAAGGGCTTACACATTAACATGCAAATATTAATATGTGCTCTAGATCTGTGTGTTACTGACTCTGCCTATACAAGGGAAACAGCACAGGAGGCCCCATGGTAGTCTGGGAATGTTAATAAGACGGTTCTCTCGAGGCAGCTGCATAGTCACGCATGATGGTTCAGGTATCCAGATGATCAATAGCAAGCCCAGACTGTGTGTGTGTGTGTGTGTGTGTGGGGGGGGGGGTGCATCCATGTCAAACTGTCAGTGGAATGCAGCTGACCACTGATGCCCCTGAGGATGGATTTACACCACATTACACCTCCCATCCCTTCAAACCCTTGCTCAACGACAATGGAGGGCCCAAAGGAGGTCTCTCTATGGCCACCATCAAGGCTATGGCCATCCATCTATTTAGAGTGACTCATATGAAGACAAGACTGTCTGTTTGACTTAATATTAACCCATCTGTTGCCAATTCCCTCCAATTGTCAAATGGCAGGAGGGCTAGTTGCACTCTGTTGCTCAAGTGAAGAACAACACACAGCAAATCTATGTATTTGAGTTACAGGCTTTGTAAATGGAGTCTACAGAGTGTACAAAACATTAAGGACACATGCTCTTTCCATGACATAGACTGGATCCAGGTGAAAGCTATGATCCCTTATTGATTTCAATTGCTAAATCAGTGTAGATGAATTGGAGGAGAAAGGTTAAAGAATGATTTTTAAGCCTTGAGACAATTGAGACTTGGATTGTGTACATGTGCCGTTCAAATGCTTAATGGGCAAGACAAACTATTTAAGTGCCTTTGAACGAGGTATGGTAGTAGGTGCCAGGCGCACCGGTTTGTGTCAAGAGCTGCAGTGTGGCTTGGTTTTTCATGCACAACAGTTTCCCGTGTGTATTAGGAATGGTCCACCACCCAAAGGACATCCAGCTAACTTGACAACTGTGGGAATCATTGGAGTCAAATGATCCTTCCCTGTGGAACGCATTCGATTCCTTGTAGAGTCCATGCCCCGACAAATTGAGTCTGTCTGGAGGCAATATTAGGAAGGTGTTCTTAATGTTTTGTACATCCAGTGTAGATTACAGTTCCATTGACCACTATGCAGATGCAATTTGGACTGAAAGAGAAAAAGCTTATCTTTTAACATAGCATGTGTACCATCTAAAACACATTTAATTTAAAGGTCACATCCATATGTATTGTTGGATTTGTGACTAGTGAAGAAGCAAAGTCTGGTGAATTATGAGGTTAGATCCCCTACTGAATGCCAGTGAAATATTGCCCTACAAGCTCACTTCCTTCTACATCCAAGTCTGAGAATGATAAGCGATAGCACAGGTCCATCCATCTGCGATTACAGCAGAATCTAAAACCGTTAACTTCCTTCTGGGTTGAGGCAATTTGTCAGGGAAGTGCAGTGCAGTCAAAAATGTGATTTTCCTTTGTTGTATATATATATATATACAGTGGGGCAAATTGTGCAAGTTCTCCCACTTAAAAAGATGAGAGAGGCCTGTAATTTTCATCATAGGCACACTTCAACTATGACAGACAAAATGAGAAAAACTTTTGTTATTGACCAAATACTTATTTTCCACCATAATTTGCAAATAAATTCATAAAAAATCCTACAATGTGATTTTCTGGATTTTTTTTTCTAATTTTGTCTGTCGTAGTTGAAGTGTACATATGATGAAAATGACAGTCCTCTCTCATCTTTTTAAGTGGGAGAACTTGCACAATTGGTCCTGATTAAAAACCTTTTTGCCCCACTGTATATCTGTCTATGGGAGATGGGCAGGGACTCTGCTCTCCTAGCTTCAGGGGGATGGACTCTCCTTTCTAGGGAGTTTTTCCTAGCCACCGTGCTTCTTCACCTGCATTGCTTGCTGTTTGGGGTTTTAGGCTGGGTTTCTGTACAGCACTTTGAGATATCAGCTGATGTACGAAGGGCTATATAAAATAAATTTGATTGATTGATTGATTGATGGTGGTTCCACCATTGGGATGCCAGGACAGAGAAGAACTTGGACTATATTGAGCAGGAGCTGCACTCCCGTAGGGTTGGGTTGTAGGTTATGAGCATAGCCAGAAGGTAGGGAGGGGCAGTTCCTCATGCTGTTCCGTAGGTAACACCATGGTCTTGTAGTGGATGCGAGCTTCGACTGGAAGCCAGTGGAGTGTGCGGAGGTGACAGAAATAACTTGGGAAAGTTGAAAACTAGGCAGGCTGCAGTGTTCTGGATAAGATGCAGGGGTTTGATGGCACAAGCGGGGAGCCCAGCCAACAGCGAGTTGCAGTAGTCCAGACGGGACAGGACAAGTGCCTGGATTAGGACATGTGCCACTTCCTGTGTGAGATAGGGTCGTACTCCACGGATGTTGTAGAGCATTAACCTGCAGGACACTGCCGAGTTGTAAACCATGATGGAGAGGTCTTTGAGTGAGCAGGCTTTCCCTGGGAGGGAGAGCAGTCCTGTCTTGTCGAGGTTGAGGTAGTGGGCCGATATCCAAGTTCAGATATCTGCCAGGCACGCAGAGATGCATGTTGCCACCTGGGTGTCAGAATGGGGGAAGGAGAAAAGTAGGTGAGTGTCATCTGCATGGAAATGATAGGAGAGACCATGTGAGGATATGACGGGCCAAGTGACTTGGTGTAGAGAGAGAAGATGGCCTAGAACCGAGCTCTAGGGGACACCAGAAGTGAGAGTACATAGTGCAGACACAGATCCTCTCCACGTCACGTGGTTGGAGCGGCCTGCCAGGTAGGATGCAATCCAAGAGTGTGCAGAGCCTGAGAGGGAGTGGGAGAGCGAGAGAGCGAAGATTGCTAATTCACATGACCATCTGGGTAGTGGCTGAGTGGTTAGGGTTGGAGGAAAGGTAAACAGAAAAGGAAGCAAAGTAGTTAGTGACCTGGAGGGGGGTTGCAGTGAGATTAGTAGTTGAGCAGCCACTGGTAAAGATGAAGTCAAGCATATTGCCTGCCTTGTGAGTTGGAGTGGATTGGGAAAGGGTGAAGTCAAAAGAGGCAAGGTGGGGAAAGAAAGTTGGAAGGAAATGAATCGAAGGCAGATGTCGGGAATTTGAGGTCTCCAAGTACGAAGAGCGGTGAGCCATCGGCAGGAAATTCACTTACAAGGTTTCAAGCTCATTGAGGAACTCGCCAAGGGGACCTGCTGGGTAATAGATGACAATAATGTTAAGCTTGAGTGGACAAATGTGTGATGTACCTTAGTAGGCCTGTCCTCCCACCACCCAGTATGAGATGAAATGTCACCAAATGCCCATAATTTTTTTCCTGGTGGCTGCAGCCCACTGGGTGTCATTGAGACGTCAGAATACTGTCTTTTTCCCCTCTGTGCTCCTTAGTAAGGACTAATCACCATGCAAGGATTGTGCCACCAATTGCAATGACAGAATTGACTTTCACTATGTGGTGCGGCCAGCTTGAACACTACATTTTAGTTATTCACAGTAGTGGTGGTCTGACCAGCACTTCCTTACACTTCAGCTTAAGCCTAGTTTTTCAGCCCTATTAGTTTCATTCTCTTCAAACTGATTAATTGCATGTTTTCCTACCATTGTATCCAAGCTAATTAATCATGTTACTCACTATCCCATCACTAACATTCTGTCCTAACTCTTTCACCTTTACAATTTGACCTTAATTGCACTTGTGTCCCCATTCAACCCTGCAATCCAACAATCCAATTCCCTCACTATTCTGTTCCAGGTCTGCAGTCCTACAGTATCAAGTATTAGCCTATAGCTGTGTTGGAATACACAGAACTCACCTCTCCAATTGGCTACCCTGCCAGCTGTAAGTCACATTGCTGGAATAACTAATTGTGCCTTGGAAAATGACAACACACATCATTAACTCTCTAAATGGGGCAGAGGCAATTACTGCTGGATACAAACACACAGAGCTTGGCTACATGGGGCCCAATTCTCCGGGGTTAATTCATGTAACATTATCTAGTAATTAGGAACCTTGATTAAAGGAAAGGAAACAGCAGAACAAACATTGAGGTAATTGATTCTTGCTTTGTAACTTTGGTGGACATTTAGGAGTTAGTCGCCATCAGCAGCAAACAGAGAACACAAACAAGAGAGGGACTTTGCACGGAATAGCTTGCAAATAATCCCATTCTGTGTTCATCATGTGTGTGCTGTCAACTCCGGCAGAAGTTAAAAACAAAAAGTAGTCAACCCTGTTCAAACCTACATCGTTCTGTCTTTTGCCACAAGCCTTTAATCTAGGAAAGGCCAACATGATATTGATATAGCTATCCTTTTTTCCTTCTGCTCTACACACATGCAGTATACCCTATTTCATAATAACACAACAAAGTGTCTTTGTGCTGAAAGGTATGGGTAAATAAGTACATTTTGCATTCAGTGAGTGGAACCAGAGAGGAAGAGCCTAAGCGAGAGGGTTTACTCCACCCAAAATCTGTCCATTAAAGTTAAACCACATAGTGAGTAATTTTAGTAAGGCGGTCAATAGGTATTTTGTATTGCTAATTTGCTACATGAGGCTTATTTGATCGAATAGAAGTTTCAAAATGGTTAGGCTGTTAAGAATGCACTGATATAAGTGGACACATATGGCATTTCGGAAACAAAAAAACAACGTTATTTCAGAGCTGTCCTTGTAGTTCACACGCATATCTGCCCTCTCATTGGTTAGAATGGTCCCACCTTATCTCGCCTCCTCCTTCCATCTTTGAGGACATCTATTTCCATTGTTAGAGTAGTCATTCAACTACCTTGTCAATATCATAGATCATCTTTGACTGAACTCTACATTGAACTGACCCACTCATGCCACTAGTGGGGGGAGGCTAGTAATATCTCTATTGACTTCTTCAAAGTTACACAAAACACACCATTTTAGCTTTCAGGCATTGCTAACAAGAGTTTTAAGCTTTGTCTCTGCATGCCCTTGTAAACGGCATTGATCAGTATCTTTTCTGTAAATATAGTCTTATTGCGCAATCCTTAAGAAAATAATCCTTATGGTGCATCTTTAAGAAAACAGGTGCAATTCTTGAGAAAAACACAATTTTTGTGTCCGTCTCTTAAAGACTGAGGTCCAATTTTAAGATTGGGGGATTGACAATTCAAGACTGGTCTTGCAACGCAGTTCCTTGGCACTGTCATCAGGAATAGGGTGCTCCGGCACTGACAGATCCAGCACAGGCTCAGCTGATAACAATGCTTTAAGGTGTGTAGATTAGTGGTTTGAAGACAAGCTGAGCCTTGAGTGTGAACAAACTTGTCAACATAGTGTTTTACTTTTGCCCAGTAATTCCCACGCAATATTGGCTGTACTTACAAGCTGTTGAGTAGCCAATAAATGTTTGAGGTCTTGATCTATGGTGTGACTAAGAGCCATGGATATCTACCCTTCAGGGTGCTGAACATGTTGCAGATTTACAGTGCAAGCTCCTGGTGGCACCTCAAATTATTGTCCTGCTGAAAGGTGAATGTGTCTCCCAGTGTCTGTTGGAAAGCAGACTGAACCAGGTTTTCCTCTAGAATTTTACCTATGCTTAGATCTATTCGGTTTCTTTTAATAAAAATAAATAAATCCCTAGTCCTTGCCGATGACAAGCATACACAAGCATACCCATAATAATGCTTTGTATTCAGGATACAAAAGTACATTTCTTTGCCACATTTGCAGTTTTTCTTTAGTGCCTCATTGCAAACAGGATGCATGTTGAGGAATATTTTTTATTCGGTACAAGATTATTTTCACTCTGTCATTTAGGTTAGTATTGTAGAGTAACTACAATGTTGTTGATCTATTCTCAGCGTTCTTCTATCACAACCATTAAACTCTATAACTGTTTTAAAGTCACCATTGGCCTCATGGTGAAATCCCTGAGCGGTTCCTTTTTCTCCGGCAATTGAGTTAGGAAGGGTGCAGGTATCTTTGTAGTGATTGAGTGTTTTGATACACCATCAAAAGTGCAATTAATAACTTCATCATGGTCAAAGGGATATTCAATGTCTGTTGTTTTTATTATTTTACCCATCTACCAATAGGTGCTCTTCTTTGCGAGGAATTGTAAAACCTCCCTGGTCTTTGTGGTTGAATGTGTGTTTGAAATTCACTGCTCAACTGAGGGACATTAAAGATTATAATACGTGTGGGGTACAGAGGGTGGAGTGCTGTCATTCAAACATCATGTTGAACACTATTATTGCACACAGAGTGTGCAACTTATTATGTCACCTGTGAAGCACATTTTTACGCTTACCATAACAAAGGGGTTGAATACTTATTGATTCAATACATTTCAGCTTTTCATTTTAAATGAAAAATCTAATCATATTTATTTATAAATCCTTTTTACATAAGCAGATGTCACAAAGTGCTTATACAGAAACCCAGCCTAAAACCCCAAACAGCAAGCAGTGCAGATGTAGAAGCACGATGGCTAGGAAAAACTCCCTATAAAAGGCAGGAACCTAGGAAGAAACCTAGAGAGGAACCAGGCTCTGAGGTGTGGTCAGTCCTCTACTGGATGTGTCGGGTGGAGATTGTAAGAGTACATGGCCATAAAGGTCAGATAATTGTTCAAGTGTTCAAAAGTTCATACAGTAGGTAACTAGCAGGGTCAAATAATAATTCCAGTGGCTGTAGAGAGTGCAAAAGGTCAGCACTCAGATGTTGAGACAGCAGATGCAGTAGAGGGAGGGAGGGGGTCAAAAACAGCAGGTCCGGGACAAAGTAGCACGTCCGGTGAATAGGTCAGGGTTCCATAGCCACAGGCAAAATAGCAGAAACTTGATCAACAGCATGACCAGGTGGACTATGGACCCGGACAGCCAGGATTCATCAGGCACGGTAGTGTCCGAGCCATGTCCTAGGCCATGTCCGACGATAACCCCAGACAGGGTCAACCAGACAGAACCAACCAGGCAGGATGTAACCCCACCCAGTTTGCCAAAGCACAGCCCCCAAATTACTAGAGGGCTATCAACAGACCACTAACTTACTATCCTGAGACAAGGCTGAGTACAGCCTATGAAGATATCCGTCACACGAGCACAAGGGGGCACAAAACCAGACAGGACGATCACGTCAGTGAGTCAACCCACTCAAGTCGACAATAGCAAAAAAAAGCCTAGCACGACGCAACGCACCCCTCCCAGGGATGGCATTGAAGAACACTAGTAAGCCAGTGACTCAGCCCCCATAATATGGTCAGAGGCAGAGAATCTCAGTGGCGAGAGGGGAGCTGGCCAAGCAGAGACAGCAAGGGCTATTCGTTACTCCAGTGCCATGTCGTTAACGTTCGCACCCCTGCGCCAGACTACACTCATTCATAGGACATACTGAAGAGATGAGTCTTCAGTAAAGGCAGAGGTCGAGACCGAGTCTACTTCTCTCACGTGGATAGGCAGAGCATTCCATAAAAATGTAGCTCTTTAAGAGAAGGTATGTATTGCAGGACCAAATCGGATAAATAGGTAGGAACAAGTCCATGCAATTCTTTGTACGTTAGTAGTAAAACCTTCAAATCAGCCCTTGCCTTCACAGAAAGCCAGTGTAGAGAGGCTAGCACTGAAGTAATATGATCAAATGTTTTGGTTCTAGTCAAGATTCTAGCAGCCGTATGTATTCAGCACTAGCTGAAGTTATTTAGTGCTTTATATGGGTAGCCGGAGAGTAGAGCATTGCAGTAGCCCAATCCTGAAGTGAAAAAAGCATGGATTAGCTTTTCTGCATCATTTTTTTGACAAAAAGTATCAGATGCAATGCTATGAAGATATAAATAAGCGGAATATTGTTGATATTGCATGTTCAGGGTCCAGAGTAATGCCGAGGTCATTCACAATTTTATTTGAGACGACTGTACAAGCAAAAACGTTAAATGACAGATTAAACAGCAGATCTCTTTGTTCTTGGGACCTAGAAATAGCATCTCTGTTTTGTTCGAGTTTGAATGTCAAGAGTTTGCCACCATCCACTTCCTAATATCTGAAACATGCTTCCAGGGTCGGCAATTTTGGGGCTTCACCATGTTTCATGAAAATGTACAGCTGTGTGTCGTCCGTATAGCAGTGAAAGTTGACATTGTGTTTACGAATGACTTCACCAAGAGGTAGAATATATAGCGAAAATAATAGTGGTCCTAAAACAGAACCTTGAGGAACACTGAAAGTTACAAATGATTTGTCAGAGGACAAAACATCCACAGAGACAAACTGATATCTGTCCAGGCAAGAACTTGTCCATGTAGACCAATTAGGGTTTCCAATCTCCCCAAAAGAATGTTGATCGATGGTGTCAAAAGTGGCACTAAGGTCTAGGAGCACGAGAACCTTGGTCTGATGTCATTTACCACCTTCATGAGTGCAGTCTCAGTACTATAATGGGTCTAAAACCAGACTGGAGCATTTCAAATACATTATTTGTCTTCAGGAAGGCAGTGAGTTGCTGCGTAACAGCTTTTAAAAAAATGTTTGGAGGAATGGGAGATTCGCTATAGGCCGATAGCTTTGACATTTTTCCGGGTCAAGGTTTGGCTTTTTTAGGAAAGGCTTTTTATTACTGACATTTTTTGTGAGTTTGGTACACATCCAGAGGATAAGGAGCCATGTATAATGTTCAACATTGCAGGGCCATGCACAGGAAGTAGCTCTTTAAGTACTTTAGTCAAAATAAGATCTTGTAGGCAGCTAGAAGATTGAGAGGCCATGACTATTTTCGTGAACGTTTCGAGAGATACAAGATTAAAAAACTTGAGTATCTCTATTGATCTTGGGTCCTGGCAGTTCTGTGTAGACTCAGGACAACTGAGTTTTGGAGAAATACACAGATTCAGAGAGGAGTTCATAATTTGGTTTCAAATAATATTTTGGTTGAAGATATTTATGAATTGATCACTGCTGAAGGGAAGGCCCTCCTCTCTTGGGAAATGCTGCTTCTAAGTTAGATTTGACAGTATCAAAAATACATTTTGGATTGTTTTTATTTTCCTCAATCAGTTTGGAAATGTAGGCTGATCAAGCAGCAGTAAGGGCTCTTCGATATTGCACGATTGTCACGGCCGTGACGCTAATCCAACATTGTGCTAACAAGCAACATAACATAGACAATCACCGACAACCCACAATGACAAAACAGGCTACCTAAATATGCTTCCCAATCAGAGACAATGACTAACACCTGCCTCTGATTGAGAACCATATCAGGCCAAACACAGAAACAGACAAACTAGACATACAACATAGAATGCCCACTCAGATCACACCCTGACCAAACAAAACATATAAACAAAGCAAACTGTGGTCAGGGCGTGACAACGATACTGTCTTTCAAAGCTAGTCGAAAGACTTCCAGTTTGGTGGACAGCCATTTTTGTTCCAATTTTCTGGAAGCTTGCTTCGAGGCTCTGGTCTTTTCTGTATACCAGGGAGCAAATTTCTTGTGACGATTTTTTAAAGTTTTTAGAGGTGTGACTGCATATAAGGCATTACGCAAGGTTACATTTCGATTCTTCAATAGGTGGTTAACTGATTTTGTACTCCAACGTCCTTGGGTAGGTGCAGGGAGTCTGGAAGGGTATCTAGGAATCTTTGGGTTGACCAAGGCTTTTGGTAATACTTATTTGGGGTCTGAGCTGTTTGTGTTGCTATTGCAAATGTAATAAAATGGTGGTCCAATAGTCCAGGATTTTGAGGAAAGACATTTAGATCCACAATACTTATTCCATGGGACAGAAATAGATCCAGGGTATGACTGTGGCAAGGTTATGATCAGTGATTAGTTTGTTAACTATGACTTCCTTGGAAGTGAGGGATCTAACATTAATAAGTAGTCCTATTTTGAGTTGTGAGGTATTATCACAGTCTCTTTAAAAAATGACAGGGATGGAGGAGGTCTTTATTCCAGTGAGATTGCTAAGGCGAAATTCACCATGTTTAGATTTTTCAACCTAGATTGAGGCACAGACATGGTCTCAATAGGGAAAACGAAGCTGACTACACTGACTGTGCTATCGGCAGACTCCACTAAGCTGGTGCCTGCACCCTATCTCTTTGTGGAGCCAGAGGAGTTAGAGCCCTGACTATGCTGATAGATAAAATGAGAGCACCCCTCCAGCTAAAATGGAGTCCGTCACTCCTCAGCAGGCCAAGTGTGGTCCTGTTTGTGGGTGAGTCCCAGAAAAAGGGATAATTATCTACAAATGTTATATTTTCAAGAGGGGCAGAAAACAGTTTTTAACCAGCGATTGAGTTGTGAGACAATTACTCGATGCCGACACACCTTTCTAGCTAATTTACACACTGAAGCTGTGTTGCACTTGGTGACCTCTGTTTCATCCTAACATCATTGGTGCCTACATTGCTTTGGCATGTTTCCCGTGCCAATAAAGCCTTTAAATAGAAATTGAATTAATAACAATATCCTTATACTTTCTACAGTCGCCAGTTTTATGCTTAGCCAGCACCATCTTCAGATTAGCCTTTACTTCGGTAGCCCTGCCCCCTGGTAAACAGTGTATGATCGCTGGATGATTCTTTTTAAGTCTAATATTGCGGGTTATAGAGTCACCAATGAATAGGGTTTTCAATTTGTCAGAGCTAATGATGGGAGGCTTCGGCTGCTCAAACCACGTAACGGGTAGAGACCTGAGAAGGCTCGGTCTCTGACTCCGACTCGATGCTTAATGGGGAGAACGGCTGAAAGTTGCTGATGGCTGAATGAGCGACACCGGTAGAGTATGCCAACAGCATTTCTTTTCAGATGCCTTGAGAAAATTGTCCGGCGGCGGGGACTGTGATGGGGGGGGGGGGGGTTATACTGCTATCTGTACTTACTGGTGGCACAGTCGCTGTTTCATCCTTTCCTACACTTAAATTGCCGATTGCGTCTGAAGCTGAGCTTGCAACCTGGCTATACTTCACCATAAGGCGCTAGTTCTGCATATTAGGAGTACAGCAGCAGCAATTAGATGGTATAGCGTTAATGTCACTACATATATTTTTGGGCTGGTGGAGTTCCTGTAGAAACATATCCAGAAAATGCGTCCGGGGTGAAAAAATGCAATGAAAAAACTAAGACGTTGGTAAATTTGTTAAATGTAAAGTAGCAGCACGGAGACAACATGGAAGTGTGATGTGTGTAATGGCCAAAACATAATTACACTTTGTCATTATGGGGTATTGTGTGTAGACCAGTGACACAAAATCTCAGTTTAATACATTTTAAATTCAGGCTGTAACACAAATAAAATGTGGAAGATGCCAAGGGTGTGAATACTTTTGGAATGCACTGTATGTGAACCTCATCTATGCCTGTATTGACCAAAAAAGTTTAAATGAATAAATATATTAGTATTCCTCCACATTCACTATTACATTCGATTATTGTCAGAATGAGAATTGACTATAGATTAAATATTGTTCATAAGGAAAATATATTATGGTATCATAGGTCCCTTAAAATCAGCATTACAGATTTATAGTCCAGGCCAATTGAGTAAACAGATACAAATCAAGATGTTACAGTCAATCACTATAGCATAGACAGCGTTTCCAGCTGCCAGATACACAGACATCACAGGGATCTACTTATGTTTATAGATCGCTAAGGGAGTCGTCGACCTACTCATCAAAGCATCTCATTAAGTATTAATGGCTCGCCAATAGTTTGTTGAGGGATGTATTGATCTGTATATATGAGATCCTTAATCTAGATTGTTACCATTCTGTCTCAGCGGAGGAAGCAGTTTATCCCTCTGGTAATTTGTTTTCTGTTCTATCTGACGAAGGCTTCGACCCCTGAGGAAGAGCTAGCTTCTCCAGTTTATCCTGTCTCTCTTTTCTCTTCCCATGTACTGATTAAAGGTTTAACTGCATGTGCTCTAATCTTTCCATCTAGGTCATTGCTCCTGAATATACTGTAGTTTTACCAGGATGGCTCTTCTCTAGTGCCCTTCATATGACATTGAAGATGTTTATTGTTCTTAACCTTCACCCATTTTAGCCCCTGAAAAATACCTTCATTAACACTAACAGGTAAAGGTCTAATACCATGAATGACAGAAATGTCTTTGAAGTGCAGCCATTTTAGTCAACACAGGGGCATTCCATCCATATACCACTTGAAGTGTAGTGTCAGGAAAATAACATCTCACTCAATGTCAGCAAAACAAAAGAGATGATTGTGGACTTCAGGAAAAAGCAAAGGGAGCACCCTCCTATTCACGTCGACAGGACAGGAGTGGAGAAGGTGGAAAGTTTTAAGTTCCTCGGTGTACATATCACCGACAAACTGAAATGGTCCACGCACACAGACAGTGTGGTGAAGAAGGCACAACAGCAGGCTGAAAAAATTGGGCTTGTCACCAAAAACCCTCACAAACTTTTACAGGTGCACAATTGAGTGCACCCTGTCGGGCTCTATGTCAAAGCCATCAGATTGTTAAACAGCCACCACTAGCACAGAGAGGTGGCTGCCTACCTACAGACTTGTTATCATTGGTCACTTTATTAAATGGAACACTAGTCACTTTAATAATGCTACTTTAAGATACTTTAAGATATGTTTACATATCTCGCATTACTCATCTCATATGCATAGACAGTATCCTTCACTATCTATTCTTTACTATCTATTGCATCTTAGCCGCTCTGTCACTGCTCATCCATATAATTTATACTTATATATTCTCATCCCATTCCTTTACTAGATTGTGTGTAGGTTAGGTTTTGTTGTGGAATTTGTTAGATATTAGGTTTTGTTGTGGAATTGTTAGATATTACCTGTAAGATACTGCGGCACTGTTGGATCTAGAGGTATAAGCATTTTGCTACACTTGCAATAACATCTGCTAACCATGTGTATGTGACCATCATACCACAGCATACCCTTCTTGTGAATTGTTTAAATACTAGCTAATTTAGAGACATGAGGCCTTCAGACATATATAACTACAAAGTACTGTACATTTTCCTCTGATATCATGTTGTATATCCTCCTGTATATTCAAACATATTACATTTTGTCATAATTGAAGAGAATGAAATAGTATTAAATTAGGACGTGAAAGACACATTTGCCTGACTCACTATGTCCCCTTCAGACATACTGACATGTATAAACTTTGACCATAACCTGTGTCACTTCTGTTTAGCAGAAATATGTGACTTTCTTTAAATGTTTAAGTTTCTATTCTAGAAATATAAATAATGCATGTTATTAGCTAGCAGCTATTAGCCAGATCTGACTTTACCTGTACTTGAGACATCAATGTTTAAATACTATAAACACTGTGGATACTATAAATTCAGGTTGCATTTGAGAGGAGTTTGTGAGAAGACAGTGAGGGTCTTCTACACACAGTGCTCGATTTGAGGGTGTACTAGAAGAAAGGACAGACATTTTATCCCTTGTGCTTCTGCCAAGGAAATCTCCGAAATAGTCTTTGGAAAAATGACAGCCGGGCCTGATTCAGAGGAGGGAGGGAGAAAAGTGGCAATCATTGCAGAAGAATCAACATACACCCGCCCATTTCTTTACTGACAGCAATACTAGCCAATTGAGTTCACTTACCAGCGACAGCAGTAGTGGCAGCACTTGTGCACTGTTTGAGTGACAGAAACTAATTTGATCTGGCAGCTAAACTACTTGTACAGAAAAAGATAGATATTCCGATATTTGAACAAATATTTTGATTTGTCTGCTTTTTGAGATTTTTGTTTGTTTGGTTGGTGAGTGACTGAGTGCGTTTTTTGAAGACAACCCATAGCTAGCGAGTTAGAATGTGTTAGATTACTATTAACAACGTGAGTGAATTGTGAGAGCCAAGGCTAGCTAGCGAGCTAGCTAGTATAGCTGACAAAAGGAAAGCTGGCATTTCACTCATCTGTGTAGCTATTTCAAAACCGGAGGATGCACGAAAAGGAGGAATACTGCAGGTTGTCAAGTGGCACTTTCAGTTGAAATTTTATTCTAATGTGACAAAGTTGTATTTTTGTGTCAGGTCACATATTATATTTTCAAGTTGTAATAATAGGTCTAATCATTTTGTAAGCTATGTTGATTAATTAGTGAATTGCACTGATTGTCATACTACAGTACACCATATTGTTCTCCCAGGAGTTCTCAGAATTGACCAATTACAGCTATTTTCTCAACAACCACAAAAAAACAGGGGGTTGGGGGGGTATTACGGCAGAGAAGGCAGGATTTGTGCTGTGACTTGGGAGATATGTGACACCTGAGGTATGATGATAGACTTTTCTTTGTTTATTAAAATAAATCACACATTGAGATTAGTTGTGTCCTGTAATTTCTCATGAATGCAAAGGTAGACGCTCCATGGACTATATTTCAACAAACCTAATGCTATTATAAATCTTAGTGCTGGCAGTAACACTATAGGTCTAGGGGTGTCTGTTTTTTTGTACTATTTTCACAGTGGGAATTATGAGTGCAATAGCTGGGGGTGGTGCAAAAGGGCTGAGTTTTGATTCATAAATATTTTAAAGGTGTTAAGATGTCCTACTCCTTTGCCACCGGTAGATACCTCATATACCTCAGTCTAAAGGTAAATGTTGGAGCACCTAGGTTGAATGACTTACCTCAAAAGGTCAGTATCTTTCATAAACTCTGAAAATACTGATACATAGACAGAGAGTTAATTAAATGTTTGTATTCATTTTTAATATGCACAATTGGCACATACATATTGCTACCATGGCATTGATAAGTCATTACTGATTTTGTTGGAACAGTCACATGGTCAAATTAAGGTAAATAAAGGATAAATACAATGTTAAAAAATGCCATCCAAAGGTCATAGTTGTGTGTCTCAAAGCAAATGTTATCACACTGGAATATGTTGTAATGTGTTGTAATGTTTACAGTAACATACAAAGCCATCTAAATGCATTACATTTATAATGAAATGTCCTGGATTGGACTCTTTAACTTTCTATTTACACATCAAATCATAGAATCCATGGTAAATGGTTTTCTTCCATACATATTAAGCATAATCTGGAATCATGTACACATACAAAGCCATCTAAATGCATAACATTTATAATGAAATGTCCTTTATTGGACTCTTTAACTTTCTATTTACAAATCCAATTATAGAAACCATGGTAAATGGTTTTCTTCCATAAATATTAAGCATCATCTGGAATCATGTACATGTTGTTTGTTGGCTGGCAGCTTGAGTTTCTCTGAGAATCTCATAAATGAGAATTTCAATGGGGAATTGATGCATAGATAGATCAATAAAATAAGTAGCAAATCTGGCTCTTTTTGAATGACTATAAACTTGTAATAACATTAGCTAAGCCAATTAAATTGATGGACAACAAAATAAATGTTGAGCGGAGTTCAACACCAGTATGCATATAGGATTTGTAGCTGCACTGTTAAGAACCCATTTTCAAACAAACACTCACATCATTACTTATGCAGCATTAACTTACGAAAAGCTAACTCATATTGTGTTGTCTATTTGGCCTCTATGACGTTTTTACAGATAATTATTTGGAGATAGTTGCCCATAGCTTGCCTTAGAACAAGGAGACTCCATTTACAAACTAAAATAGAATTTCTGTTCACATTTGGCATATACCCAAGACAGTCAGCCAGGTCAAATGAACACTGGGCCAGAGTCCTGGGAAAACAAATGAAGGGGGCATTTCAACAGGGAGCAAGGAAAATGTATTTGAACTTTGCATTATTTTGATTTAATACACTCCTAACATCCCCACGACTTGAGAGTTGGGTGATGGCCTTATAATTATGTAATTAGTATATGTATTATCTGGTGGATTGTACTCCACACTGCAAGTTGATAATACTGTCTCAGGGCACATGCATAGAATCCACAATGCATTTATAAAACAAATACTGTAGATCAGTATATTACTGATATTCCAATTAATCCTTGCTTTGTCACTGAAAGCAAGTTAAATTGCTCTTATGCATAAACTTACTTCCTCAGTACAATAATTTAATTATACATGCCATTCGAATATAGGAAAAAATACACACGTTGTCATTTCACGGAGAGAATTAAACAAAGATCACAGGAAATGCCTTGTATTTCTTCAATTGGTATGTTACCCATGGGAATGCATGGGTACATCCACACCCATAGTGTGTCACACAATGAATTGAACAATGTGTAGTTTTCATTTTCAACACAATTCCAATACCTATGTCACTGATACTCCTGTTGAAAAGTCTCAGTGTGAAAAGGGGTATGAACCACAAATGAAAAAAGAGCAACCAATTGTCACGCCCTGGTCTTAGTATTTTGTCTTTTCATTATTATTTTGGTCAGGCCAGGGTGTGACATGGGTTATTTATGTGGTGTGTTTTGTCTTGGGGTTTTTGTAGGATATGGGATTGTGGTATAGTAAAGTTGTCTAGGTAAGTCTATGGTTGCCTAGAGTGGTTCTCAATCAGAGGCAGGTGTTTATCGTTGTCTCTGATTGGGAACCATATTTAGGCAGCCATATTCTTTGAGTGTTTCGTGGGTGATTGTTCCTGTATCTGTGTTTGTTTGCACCAGATAGGGCTGGTTTGGTTTTTCACATTACGTTTTGTATTGTTCGTTATTATCTTTATTAAAGATGAATCGAAATAATCACGCAGCATTTTGGTCCTCACCTCCTTCACTGGAAGAAAACCTTAACACCAATTTAATCTGTATGATGAAAGTTAAGTAAAGAACTATGTTTTTTTTCACCCACCCCTAATTCAACCTGGGTCCAAGCATTGAAAAATATATCATTAGCAGAACAAAGTGATATGACACAGAGGACAGACAGAAGGTACCCCCAATACACTGTCCAGATGCTACTTTAATCTTTTATAATCTTTTATATTTTATGTATTTTTGTTCAATAATTTAGCAAAGTCCCTTCATTAATACATATGAACGTTGTGTTCCAATGCAGCTAACGATGGCAGCTAACGATGGGGATGCCCGCCGTTTCATCTCAGCTCAGTGTTGACAGAGTACATTGTTCCCTTTTATGTTGGGATCCTAACATTTTTGGGGGGACAAATACTAATCATTTGAGTTGATAAAGTGATGTGTTTTACATGGATCGTTAGCTGCATTGCGTTTTATATTATGCATCAATATGTTTCAATTCAAGTGCTTTTCTAGTCCGAATTAAATCCTTCTCAGAAGAATATAACAACTATATTACTTCTTGTTATCTATGGTTATCAAGAACTATGAATACTTTTCTCAGTGATAATGGCCCTTGAGTAATTTTATATAATTTATTTATTTCAACGTTAATTAACCAGGTAGGCTAGTTGAGAACAAGTTCTCATTTACAACTGTGACCTGGCCAAGATAAAGCAAAGCAGTGTGACGCAATCAACAACACAGAGTTACACATGGAATAAACAAACATACAGTCAATAACAGAATAGAGAAAGTCTATACACTGTGTATGCAAATGAGGTAGGATAAGGGGGGTGAGGCAATAAATAGGACATAGTGGCAAAATTATTACAGTATGGTAAATTAAACACTGGGGTGATAGATGCTGTGCAGAAGACGAGTGTGCAAGTAGCGGAACTGGGGTGCAAAGGAGCATAAATAATAATAAATAAATAACAATATGGTGATGAGGTAGTTGGATGGGCTATTCACAGATTTGCTATGTAGGTGCAGTGATCTGTGAGCTGCGTTGACAGCTGGTGCTTAAAGTTAGTGAGGGAGAAATGAGTCTCCAGCTTCAGTGATTTTTGCAGTTAGTTCCAGTCATTGGCAGCAGAGAACTGCAAGGAAAATGCGGCCGAAGGAGGAATTGGCTTTGGGGGTGACCAGTGAAATATACCTGCCTGAGCGCGTGCTGCGGGTGGGTGCTGCTATGGTGACCAGTGAGCTGAGATAAGGTGGGGCTTTACCTAGCAACGACTTATAGATGACCTGGAGCCAGTGGGTTTGGCGACAGATATGAAGCGAGGGCCAGCCAAGGAGAGCATACAGGTCGCAGTGGTGGGTAGTATATGGGGCTTTGGTGACAAAACGGATGGCACTGTGATAGATTGCATCCAATTTGTTGAGTAGTGTTGGAGGCTATTTTGTAAATGACATCGCCGAAGTCGAGGATCGGTAGAACAGTCATTTTTACGTGGGTGTTTGGAAGCATGAGTGAAGGATGCTTTGTTGCGAAATAGGAAGCCGGTTCTAGATTTCATTTAGGATTGGAGATGCTTAATGTGAGTCTGGAACAAGAGTTTACAGTCTAACCAGACACCTAGGTATTTTTAGTTGTCCACATATTCTAAGTCAGAACCGTCCAGAGTAGTGATGCTGGACGGGTGGGTAGGTGTGGGCAGCGATCGGTTGAAGAGCATGCATTTAGTTTTGCTTGCATTTAAGAGCAGTTGGAGGCCACGGAAGGAGAGTTGTATGGCATTGAAGCTCGTCTGGAGGTTAGTTAACACAGTGTCCAAAGAAGGACCAGAAGTATACAGAATGGTGTCGTCTCTCTAATCTTACATGCCAAGCCACTGGTGTAACAGCATTTATACTGCTAATACAAACACAGACGAGAGTGACGCAGCCCTACCAACCAATCCCCAATGTATTTTACATGTACATTTTAGTCATTTGGCAGACACGCTTATCAAACAGCAATTAGGGTTAAGTGCCTTACTCAATGGTGGAAACTAGCCTAGTGGTTAAGATCATTGGTCGGTTTACAGATCCTGTAAATGGCTCTGGATAAGAGTGTCTGCTAAATAACAAAAATGTACATGTAAAGGGACAGTAGTGATTACTGTAGTAAGGGCTGTTTTGATCTCAGATTAATAAGGTTGGTAGGTATGTGTATCAGCAAAGGTTTGTTCTTCCTGATTTCTCTATTATGTGATAATAGAAACATGTGAGTTTACAGCAGGCTTAAACCAGCCATCCTTCTTTTGGCCAGCTTCCTCCACCATATGGATCTCCCAGCAGCACCTCTTACTGCAGGCAGATTGGAAATGCCACCAGGCTGAGAGCTGAGGTTCCAGCCATGCTCCGTTCACTGAGATCACACATACTGTATGTGGTGACTGCTGGAGTTTGACTAATCCTAATGAATCTCTTATCTTAACAAGCTAGATGTGAAATCAAGGGTCCTTGACATTACCAACGCAGTAAGAAAGTGCATGAAGGGATTTCTATTAACAAGTTGCATGATACATATCATTCTTTGCCTGCACACTAGTTGTCAACATGTATAACAACCCATGTCTCCATATTACAGCTTACACAAATCCATAATGAAATTGCCTTTGTATTCATACATAGTACACTGGTTTGCATGGATACGTGTTATTGATGCATGACATAACTACTCTCTTTGAGGGCAGAGGCAATTTAAGCGGTGTCCTAGGTTAGGTTAGGTTTAAAAAATATTATTAACACTGGATGTCTCCAAGCTTTTCTAGCGTGAGAGCTACTTAAAAATTAAACATGTAGTGAGCTACACATTTTTCTCCAACTTTAAAATAGGCACACTCATCTCTTCTCTTCCTTAGTGTACAAGACTGGTGGTAACTCGCGATCAACCTGTTAGAGACCCCTGATTTACAATATATTATTTGAAACCTTTACTTGGAAGGTTATTTTTTTTGTGTAATTATTAATTGTTAATTCAAATTGATATTACGAATCAATTACCATCTACAAACTTAAAGGACGTATTGATCCTCACAGAATCAGCGCAATACAATATTACTCCCTCTCTTATAAAGTGTATTACTGGATTATAGGCATATTATATTGATTACTGGTCAGGGTTTGATTTCAGTTCGCTGTCTACCACTTACAGTTGTGTGGTATAGCTACAGTACTGAGCATATTCTCAACATGTCTCAGTGTAATTTGTTCTCAAAGCAGTTGACAAGAGGAGTGTCTGCTGGCCTTTCTACACAGGGGCTCTTCAATTGGCATGAACTAACATTCCCATTCAGGGTTCTCTAGTTCTGAAGTGAACTTCAGTTTTCACATGAGATCACACATTTCACTACTTCATGTACCTGTTGACGAAATTACATGTTTAGCTTAAATGTAGAGTGGTTGGTCTCGTCAGAATAACCTCATAGTCACACTGAAGCACCTTGAGGGGAAGATGTCTGTCACTTATACTCCCTAGCTTTGATGCAAGCACAATATTGACCTTAGGTCTGAACTCAACATTGGCCTTTGACTCTGCGCTGTCTGTCATATATTTGAT
Source organism: Oncorhynchus mykiss (assembly GCF_013265735.2). Lineage (NCBI taxonomy): Eukaryota > Metazoa > Chordata > Actinopteri > Salmoniformes > Salmonidae > Oncorhynchus > Oncorhynchus mykiss. Next base: position 1,985,753 of record NC_048578.1, read on the forward strand.
TGCCCTTTTCAACCATTGATTGGATGCTGATTTAAAGTCAATAATGTTTAGGGGATGGCTAATCGCTCTTCTTTATTGATCAGTCATTTATTCAACGGGTCCCCACCTGTGATCTGAGGGGACACAGCACATTATCATGGTGAATCATGGCAACGGAGAAGATGGCTGACATTTTACGTGCTCTGAACCTAATGTGTTTTATTTTTTTGCATTGTTCGTAAAAATTTTTAAAAACGTATTCTGTACACAATATTGCTGCTACAGTCTCTAATGACTGAAAATAACTTCTGGACATCAGAACAGAGAATTACTCACCACGAATTGGCAGATTTTTTTTTTTTCCTTTAACGAGTCCAACGAACCCGATGTGAAGGACATACTGCTTTCCCAGGAACAGGCCCAAATCCCCGTCATTTGCGTGAAGAGAAGACAGAGAAAAAGAGGATGGAGGTCGGGCTGCCATCTGAGAATTGGTAGACAATCGAATAAACCCCCATTGCCTTCTGTTCTACTAGCTAACATGCAATATCTTACGCTTCACGGAGCCGTGGCTGAACGACGACATTATCAACATACAACTGGCTGGTTAAACGTTGTATCGGCAGGATAGAACCAGCGGCGTCTGGTAAGACAAGGGGGGTTGTTTACATATGTAGATATGTAAACAACAGCTTTTGCATGATATATAAGGAAGCCTCAATAATTTTTTCGCCTGAGGTAGAGTATCTTATGATGAGCTATAGACCACACTATCGACATAGAGAGTTTCTTGTTTTTTTTTTTATAGTTGTCTACATACAGTTGAAGTCGGAAGTTTACATACACCTTAGACAAATACATTTAAACTCTGTTTTTCACAATTCCTGACAATTAATTCTAGTAAAAACCCCTGTCATAGATCAGTTAGGATCACCACACTATTTTAAGAATGTGAGAGAATGAGAGAATTATTTATTTCAGCATTTATTTCTTTAAAAGGTGAAATTTAAGTATAACTCTGACTGGTGTGTGGTTTCTAACTCTCCTCATTTAGTAATACAGGAAATTACCACGACATTAGCAATGATCAACAACCAATTTGACAGAGCTTGAAGAATTTTGAAACTAATATTGGGGAAATATTGTACAATCCCTGTGTACAAAGCTCTTGGAGACTAACCCAGAAAGACTCACACTGTACATACACAGTTGTAATTTTAGCACGTGCAGTTTATGGATATATTACAATTGCTATCCAATAGGTACTGTAGGTAGTTGGTTGGGTGGGCTATTTACAGCTATGTACAGCTTCAGCGATCGGTAAGCTGCTCAGATAGCTGATGCTTAAAGTTAGTGAGGGAGCTATAAGTCTCCAACTTCAGTGATTTTTGCAATTCGTTCCAGTCATTGGCAGCAGAGAACTGGAAGGAAAGGCGGCCAAAGTGGATGTTGGCTTTGAGGATGATCATGCTGGAGCGCCTGCTACAGGTGGGTGATGCTATGGTGACCAGTGAGCTGAGATAAGGTGGAGCTTTACCTAGCAAAGACTTATAGATGACCAGTTAGTCTGGCAACGAATATGTCGCGAGGGCCAGCCGACGAGAGCATACAGGTTGCAGTGGTGGGTGGTATATTGGGCCTTGGTAACAAAACGGATGGCACTGTGATAGACTGCATCCAGTTTGCTGAGTAGAATGTTGGAGGCTAGGTGGTAAATGACATTGCCGAAGTCGAGGATCGGTAGGATAATCAGTTTTACGAGGGTATGTTTGGCAGCGTGAGTTGTCGGGCGGGCGGATGTGGGTAGAGATCGTTTGAAGAGCTTGCATTTAGTTTTACTAGTGTTTAAGAGCAGTTGGAGGTCACGGAAGGAGTGGTGTATGGCATTGAAGCGCATATGGAGGTTTGTTAACACAGTGTCCCAAGAAGGGCCAGATGTATGTAGAATGGTGTCGTCTGCAAAGAGGTGGATCAAGGAATCACCCACAGCAAGAGCGACATCATTGATATATACAGAGAAAAGAGTCGGCCCCTGTTCCTAGGCCTTCATTGTAAATACGAATTTGTTCTTAACTGACTTGCCAAGTTCAATAAAGGTTAAATAAAAATTACGACATTAAAATTGTGTTAAGGGAGAGAGGAAATGCAATGTGCTTTGGTGGGTTCCATTGCATGTAGATTAACCCCTCTAGGGTAGGAGGCAGCATTCAGAATTTTGGATGAAAAGCATGCCCAAATTAAACCGCCTGCTACTCGGGCCCAAAATTCTGAATGGTGCAAATTGAGTCATCTCATCAACAGGCTGAGTCACGACTCTCCATCCAAACCTCCTCTTCTCTATCTACTGCCATCGCAAATGTGTTGATAGGAGAGTTCTTTCTGCCTGCCTGTGTCATTCTGTACACGCTGGGTGACTTTTCACCACCTGTCACGAAGTGAAACAGATAATCAGCAGTGCTAATATGCATCAGTTTGAAACCAGCATTCCTAATATCCTCACAATAATTTGTTTCCCTCACCTGCCAAAGTAATTAAAACAAATGAATTCAAGGTTCTTCATTTCGGCTAAATATTACTGTGTAATTGATGTTCAGGGTTTTCCTCTAACATAGTTCACAGATGAATATGATTATGCATTGGAACACTTAAGATTCTTTAATGTAAAGGTTTAATAAACACTAATGCCGTTTTGTAACGGATAGCCTAAAATTACTTCACATTGTCCCCGCCAACCTTTTTCCAACTTATACATCTGTCATGACGTTTGCCCTGTTGGGTGAGGGTCTTAAAACCCCCTTTCTCTCCCCCCCCCCCACCGGTTTATGACCCCCTATAAATACTGAAACTCTCCCTCTCCACTCTATAGATTGGACTTTTGAAAATCTTTTGTTACCAGAGAGAGACTTTGCAATACGGTAACACATGGGGAATGGAACAATATTTCTGTAATCCAACCAGTTGAAAGTGTACTTAAAGAATATGTTGTCAGATCAATTGTCTGGGACATTATATCCGATGATAGGATGACATAAATTGTATCTTGGAAAGTCTACATATTCTAGTTATATTCTTACATATTCTAGTATCAAATTCACATGGAATTGTGCAATTTAAATGTGAAACTATTTGTGAAAACAACAATTCCATGATCATTTATCACTCCAGTGTTAATCTGCAAAAGTGTAATTATTCGCCTATCTCTATCTCATGCCTTTTGCACACAATGTATATAGACTCTTTTTTTTCTACTGTGTTATTGACTTGTTAATTGTTTACTCCATGTTTAACTCTGTGTTGTCTGTTCACACTGCTATGTTTTATCTTGGCCAGGTCGCAGATGTTGAGAACAAGTTCTCATTTACTAGCCTATCTGGTTAAATAAAGGTGAAATAAAGATTAAATGTAATTTTACCCTTCTAAATGAGAGAATTCTTTTCATAAGGAATTTTATGCTGACTTCAGGGGTAACGCCCAAGTGAACAGACATTGGTTGGAGAGGGCTGAAACACTCCCTTCTCTTCCCCAGTATGACACCCCGTGCGAGGAATCTAAAATAGGATGAGGCATTTATTTTGAATTAAGTACAGTTGAAGACAGAAGTTTACAAACACCTTAGCCAAATAAATTTAACCTCAGTTAATCACAAGTCCTTACATTTAATCCTAGCAAAATCTTCAAATGCCTGAAGGTACCACATTCAACTGTACAAACAATAGTATGCAAATATAAACATATACTGCTCAGGAAGGAGACACATTCTGTCTCCTAGAAATGAATGTACTTTGGTGCAAAAAGTGCAAATCAATCCCAGAACAACAGCAAAGGATCTTGTGAAGATGGTGGAGGAAACAGGTAGAAAAGTATCTATATCCACAGTAAAACGAGTCCTATATCGACATAACTTGAAGGTCGCTCAGCAAGGAAGAAGCCACTGCTCCAAAACCGCCATAAAAAGCCAGACTAAGGCTTGCAACTGCACATGGGGACAAATATCGTACTTTTTGGAGAAATGTCCTCTGGTCTGCCGAAGAAGCCGAAGAACACCATCCAAACCATGAAGCACAGGGATGGCAGCATCATGTTGTGGGGGTGCATTGCTGCAGGAGGGACTGGTGTACTTCACAAAATAGATGACATCATGAGGGACAATTATGTGGATATATTGAAGCAACATCTCAAACATCAGTCAGGAAGTTAAAGCTTTGTTGCAAATTGGTCTTCCAAATGGACAATGACCCCAAGCATACTCCCAAAGTTTTGTAAAAATGGCTTAAGGACAACAAAGTAAAGGTGGCCATCACAAAGCACTGACCTCAATCATGTAGAACATTTGTGGGCAGAACTGAAAAAGCGTGTGCGAGCAAGGATGCCTACAAACCTGACTCAGTTACACCAGCTATGTCAGGAGGAATGGGCCGAAATTCAACCAATTTATCGTGGGAAGCTGGTGGAAAGATACCTGAAATCCTTGACCCAAGTTAAACAATTTAAAGGCAATGCTACCAAACACTAATTGAGTGTATGTAAACTTCTGACCCACTGGGGATATGATGAAAGAAATTAATGCTGAAATAAAGCATTCTCTACTATTATTCTGACATTTCACATTCACATCCTAACTGACCTAAGACAGGGAATTTTTACTAGGCTTAAATGTCAGGAATTGTGAAATGTATTTGTCTGAGGTTTATGTAAACGTTCGACTTTAACTGTTGTCGTGGAAATTTCCTGTATTTACCAAATCATGAGAGCAAACCACACAGAGTTATCAAAGTCCATCTTTAATTATATGAGCTCCATCACAACCCTGTGACTCTCAGATCAATTCAGTGTGTCACGCCCTGACCATAGTTTACTTTGTATTTTCTATGTTTTGATTGGTCAGGGTGTGATCTGAGTGGGCATTCTATGTTTCATGTCTTGTTTGTCTATTTCTATGTTCAGCCTGATATGGTTCTCAGTCAGAGGCAGGTGTTCGTCATTGTCTCTGATTGGGAACCATATTTAGGTAGCCTGGGGTTCACTGTGTGTTTGTGGGTGATTGTTCCTGTCTATGTGTTTTCACCAGATAGGCTGTTTAGGTTTTCGTTACGTTTATTGTTTTTGTACTGATTCGTGTTTAACGTTTGTTCATTAAAACATGGATCGCAATCTACACGCTGCATTTTGGTCCGACTATCCTTCTCACGAAGAAAACCGTTACAGAATCACCCACCACAAAAGGACCAAGCAGCGTGTCAACAGGCAGGAGCAGCGCGAGGAGACGCGCAATAAGGATTTCTGGACATGGGAGGAAATCCTCGACGGGAGAGGACCCTGGGCTAAACCAGGGGAGTGTAGCCGCCCAAAGGTGCAGCAGGAGAAGAGGCAACAGGAGCAGCCCAAAGAGGAGGTATGGACATGGGAGGACGAATTAGAAGGAAGAGGACCCTGGGCTCAGCCAGGAGAATATCTCCGCCCCAAAGAAGAACTGGAGGCGGCGAAAGCGGAGAGGCGCAGATATGAGGAGGCAGCACGACGTAGCGGATGGAAGCCTGAGAAGCAGCCCCAAAAATTTCTTGGGGGGGGGCTAACAGGGAGTATGGCTACGCCAGGTAGGAGACCTGGGCAGACTCCCTGTGCTTACCGGGGGGCTAGAGAGACCGGACAGGCACCGTGTTATGCAGTGGTGCGCACGGTGTCTCCAGTGCGGGTGCATAGCCCGGTGCGGTATATTCCAGCTCCGCGTGTCTGCCGGGCTAGATTGAGCGTCGAGCCTAATGCCATGAAGCCGGCTCTACGCAGCTGGTCCCCAGTGCGTCTCCTTGGGCCGGCTTACATGGCACCAGCCTTGCGCTCGGTGTCTCCGGTTCGCCTGCATAGCCCAGTGCGGGCTATTCCACCTCGCCGCACTGGCAGGGCGACCGTGAGCATTCAACCAGGTAAGGTTGGGCAGGCTCGGTGCTCAAGAGCTCCAGTGCGCCTGCACGGTCCGGTTTTTCCAGTACCACCTCCACACCCCAGCCCTCCGGTAGCAGCTCCCCGCACCAGGCTTCCTGTGCGTGTCCTCGGCCCAGTACCACCAGTGCCAGCACCACGCATCAGGCCTACAGTGCGCCTCGCCTGTCCAGCGCTGCCAGAGCCTCCCTTCTCTTCAGCGCTGTCGGAGTCTCCTGCCTGTTTAGCGCTGTTAGAGCCTGCCTTCTCTACAGCGCTGCCGGAGTCTCCCGCCTGTTCAGAGCTGCCAGTTAGCATAGAGCTGCCAGTTAGCATAGAGCTGCCAGTTAGCATAGAGCTGCCAGTTAGCATAGAGCTGCCAGTTAGCATAGAGATGCCAGTTAGCTTAGAGCTGCCAGTTAGCAAGGAGCTGCCAGTCTGCAAGGAGCTGCCAGTCTGCATAGAGCTGCCAGTCTGCATGGAGCTGCCAGTCTGCAAGGAGCCGCCAGAGCTGCCAGTCTGCAGGATGCCGCCAAAGCTGCCAGTCTGCAAGGAGCCGCCAGAGCTGCCAGTCTGCAAGGAGCCGCCAGAGCTGCCAGTTAGCATGGAGCAGCCAGGGCCGCCAGTCAGCATGGAGCAGCCAGGGCCGCCAGTCAGCATGGAGCAGCCAGGGCCGCCAGTCAGCATGGAGCAGCCAGTCAGCATGGAGCAGCCAGTCAGCATGGAGCAGCCAGAGCAGCCAGTCAGCATGGAGCAGCCAGAGCTGCCAGTCAGCATGGAGCAGCCAGTCAGCATGGAGCAGCCAGAGCTACCAGTCATCATGGAGCAGCCAGAGCAGTCTGCCAGCATGGAGCAGCCAGAGCTGTCAGTCAGCATGGAGCAGCCAGAGCAGCCAGTCTGTGTCGACCAGTCTCTTCCAGATCTGCCAGTCGTCCAGACTCTTCCAGATCTGCCAGTCGTCCAGACTCTTCCAGATCTGCCAGTCGACCAGACTCTTCCAGATCTGCCCGTCGTCCAGACTCTTCCAGATCTGCCAGTCGACCAGACTCTTCCAGATCTGCCAGTCGACCAGACTTTTCCAGATCTGCCAGTCGACCAGACTCTTCCAGATCTGCCAGTCGTCCAGACTCTTCCAGATCTGCCAGTCGTCCAGACTCTCTCAGATCTGCCAGTCGTCCAGATTCTCCCAGATCTGCCAGCCGTCCAGATTCTCCCAGATCTGCCAGTCGTCCAGATTCTCCCAGATCTGCCAGTCGTCCAGATTCTCCCAGATCTGCCAGTCGTCCAGATTCTCCCAGATCCGCCAGTCAGCCAGGATCTTCCAGAACCGCCAGCCAGCCAGGATCTGCCGGATCTAACCACCTGCCTGAGCTTCTTCTCAGTGCTGAGCTTCTTCTCAGTGCTGAGCTTCCTCTCAGGGCTGAGCTACCCATCTGTCCCGAGTTACCTCTGTCCCGAGCTGTCCCTCTGTCCCATGTTATCATTGTGGTGGGTAACCTATTTAGGGACGTTTAGGAGGGGGATTAAAACTGTCATGGAGTGGGGTCCACGTCCAGCGCCAGAGCCGCCACCGCGGACAGATGCCCACCCAGACCCTCCCCTATAGGTTCAGGTTTTGCGGCCGGAGTCCGCACCTTGGGGGGGGGGTACTGTCACGCCCTGACCATAGTTTACTTTGTATTTTCTATGTTTTGATTGGTCAGGGTGTGATCTGAGTGGGCATTCTATGTTTCATGTCTTGTTTGTCTATTTCTATGTTCAGCCTGATATGGTTCTCAGTCAGAGGCAGGTGTTCGTCATTGTCTCTGATTGGGAACCATATTTAGGTAGCCTGGGGTTCACTGTGTGTTTGTGGGTGATTGTTCCTGTCTATGTGTTTTCACCAGATAGGCTGTTTAGGTTTTCGTTACGTTTATTGTTTTTGTACTGATTCGTGTTTAACGTTTGTTCATTAAAACATGGATCGCAATCTACACGCTGCATTTTGGTCCGACTATCCTTCTCACGAAGAAAACCGTTACACAGTGTCTATAAATGAATTGAGTCCCTTACACATTGCAACTGAGATCCTTTATAGCAAAGACACACATAGCCAGACAGCATTGGCCATAATTTATCGTTCAGCTTTGTCTCCTGAACTATGTTATTTTCTCAAACTAAGAACCATAAAACAAATCATCATATCAACGGGCATATATCAAATCCACCCTCCTTGACAAGATCACAGAGACACATTGACTGGCACACAGACATTGTGGAGCCAAGAGATACACGCTTGACCTCTCCCCTCTCTGCGGCCCAAGTAACTTAGTCCTGACAGAGAACAGATGACTGCAACCCGGCCACAGTATTATACAAAAATAAACTTTCTGATGAGAAGTAACTTACAAACATATGATGAATATAAAACATCTGACCTATGTTACCAACTAATTCTGATTATTCCCCAACACTGTATAATAAATGTGAGAACAGACTGCATTAGATATGAATAGAGCCTTGGGGTGTATGTTGCTCATATAGTTTGTTCCGGTGTCGCGTATCAGATGATGACAGAGTGTCTTATGAGTCGTTAAATTCCATCGCTACCAGCTCTCTCCGGAATCTGTCATCAAATTCCTCTGACTCCCAAACAGGCTCTGGCACTCTCTGCTGCTCGACCGCCAGCTCCAGGTTTCCTTTGGCAGGGGACTGGCGACACGCTCCTCATGGCGAGTGCGAGGAACCGGCACAGGACATACCGGGCTGAGGAAGCGCACTGGAGATCTGCTGCGTAGAGCCATCACATATGGCACTGGACTGATGACCCGCTCTTTAGCTTGCGCTGCCGCATACTCCTAGCCAACTCCATTCTCCGGTATCCTTCCTCACACTGTTCCAGCGACTCCCATGTGGCTTCTGGCACTCTCCTTGGGTCGACTGACCACTTCTCTATCCCCTGCTCTATGTGCTCTGGCTCTTCCCGCGGCTCAGCCGGCCACCCCTTGTGCCCCCCACACCAAAACATTTTTGGGGGTTGTTACGAATCCCTTTTGGCCCGACAGTCTAGGGGGGGGATGGTAATGAGACCCGTAACATAACTCATGCAAATTATAATAGTGACAAAGTAAAAGTGAGAACGAAATAACCACGACAACTGAAATCTACCGTCAAACTCAAGGTTTATTTGAAAACACACGGTAATGGGGGGAGCAGGAAAAGGGGCTGAGCTGGACCCAAGGAAAGAAACAATAAGCATTCAAAACCACCCCTAAGCTAGACTAGCCTACTTTAACACAACAGCTAACTAACTAACCAAAAATACAGTGGGTGGTCCGCCCAGTTCTAACTAGTGTATTTAACAAAGTCTACCTACGGGTTAGTGTATGCCCATGGGCGACTTGTCTTGGTTTCCCCTTTTCCCACCAGCAATCAAACACAAACACCATAACCAAAAACAATACTCACAGGTGATGACAAAGTGCTATGGAGGTGCTCAAACAAAAGAGAGGTTAATACACAAAGCGAGAGTGAAACACAGAGACCTACAGACATGACATTTACAGAGAGATTGAGCTCTAGAGCAAACAACTGATGGGGTTTTTAAACCAAGGGAAAGGAACTGTGATTGGGTAGGAAACAGGAGGAGGTGTGTCTTCTGATTGATGATTGGATTGGTGACTGATTGGGGAGTGATGATTTTCACCTGTGAGGGGAGAAGTAAAGAAAAGAAACACACACACACACACACACACACACACACACACACACACACACAGGATACTTGTATCCGTAACACTCCCACCCTTAAAAGAGCAACCCTAGGGGGGATTGCGACCACAGTATTAATGAATACACACAACAACAACAAAGCAACAACCTTGCAAAACATACAACAATCATTACACACGAGACAAAGCATCCGCCACCACATTATCAGAACCCTTTTTGTGGCGTATCTCCAAATTATAATTCTGTACAATCAGCGCCCAACGCATAAGGCGCTGGTTCTGGTTGTACATTCAGTGGAGAAAAACTAAGGGGTTATGTTCAGTATATACAATCACTGGTAGGGCACTGGAACCAATATATACTTCAAAGTATTGCAGAGCCAACAACAAAGCAAGAGCTTCTTGTTCTATTGTCGCATAGTTTGTTTGACATTTATTACATTTACGGGAAAAATAACAAACGGGATGATCCACTCCACTCTTGTCCTGCTGCAGTAGAACAGCACCAGCACCTCTGGCACTAGCATCTACCTCAAGTTTGAACGGTTGTTCAAAATCTGGAGCAGCAAGTACAGGTGTACTACATAAGAGTGCTTTCGCTGATTCAAAAGCTCTCTTACAATCAGGGGACCACACAAATGATCTAGCCGGACTAAGCAAATCGGTCAATGGAGCAACTACCACAGAGAAATTTTTACAGAAGCTACGGTAGTAGCCAACCATCCCTAAAAAGCGGCGTAGCTCTCGTCTGGTGGTAGGTGCAGGGAATGCAGTTATAGCCAAGACCTTGGCATCAACAGGGCGCACCTGTCCATGGCCAACCTCTTTACCGAGATAGGTAACAGTAGCCTTCCCAAACTCGCACTTTGCCAAGTTCAGGGTTTGAGAAGCAGCTGCCAACCGTTCACATACTACCCTTAGAGAGTCAACATGATCTGACCACTCAGACGAATAAATCACTAGGTCATCAAGGTATGCACTACAATTAGGAACGCCAGCTAATACGGAGTTAACCAGTCGTTGGAAAGTGGCTGATGCATTTTGCATCCCAAAAGCCATGACTGAGTACTGTAGGAAGTTGTCTGGGGTCACAAAGGCAGAAATCTTAGAAGCACGTGAAGTTAACGGAACCTGCCAGTAACCTTTTAAGAGGTCCAACTTAGTTACATACTTAGCAGCACCAATAGTGTCGATACAGTCGTCCAGTCTGGGTAACGGGAACGAATCTGGCATTGTGACAGAATTTACCTTTCGATAATCCGTAAAATAATCTGGACGTACCATCAGGTTTAGGAACCAGAATGCAAGGAGAACTCCAAGGGCTGGAACTTGGCGTAGCCAGGTCATTCTCCAACAAATATTTCACCTCATCCCTCATTATCTTCCTCTTGGAAGCGTTGATACGATATGGGTGTTGCTTGATAGGTGTAGCATTTCCAACATTAATGTCATGTTCCAACACGTTTGTGCGAGTAGGAACGTCATTAAAGAGACATAGAAAACTGTGTAGTAGCCTCACAATATCATTGGCCTGTCCGTCCGTTAAATGAACCAGACCGGATTGGATAGACAGCAGCATTTCTGAGTTGGGCAATCTAACACACTGCTGCTGAGTATTGCGCAACTCCAATCCATCAACATCATCAATATGACAGTCCACTATCATCGCAGTAGTAGCAGAGGAGACAGCAGTACCTTCCTCAGTTTTTGAACTATCTAACTGTGTGATGGGTCGGGTGTGGTAAGCTTTCAACATGTTAATGTGACACACACGAGATTGGCGTTGTCTATCAGGAGTTTGAAGCACATAGTCAGTTTCACTTATTTTCTTTTCAATTTAATAAGGACCAGAGAAACGAGCTGACAGTGAAGATCCTGGAACAGGTAATAACACCAGTACTTGGTCACCTGGCTGTAGTGGACAAGAAACAGCCTCTTTATCATAGTGTCTTTTCATGCTCCTCTGTGAGGAAGACAGAGCTTCCTTTGCGAGAGCACAAGCTTGGTGTAGGCGCTCACGAAAGCGACTAACGTAGTCCAACACATTCTCGTCTCCTGTACACAACTCTTGGGACAAGAACTGTTCTTTAAGGACTTTCATTGGTCCTCTCACTGTGTGACCAAACACTAGTTCAGCCGGGCTGAAACCTAGGGACTCCTGCACAGTTTCACGAGCAGCAAACAAAACTAGAGGAACTCCCTCATCCCAATCTTTCTCAGATTCCAAACAATATTTACGTAGCATAGACTTCAGTGTCTGATGCCATCTTTCAAGCGCACCCTGAGACTCTGGGTGATAGGCGCTTGACACACGGTGCGTAATTGATAAGGATTTTAACACCTGCTTGAAGAGCTTGGATAGGAAATTGGTACCTTGATCGCTTTGTACCACTTTAGGTAACCCGAATGTCGTGAAGAATTTTATTAAGGCTTTACTCACTACCGGGGCTGTAATCCTTCGCAGAGGAATAGCCTCGGGGTATCTTGTAGCCATACACATAATCGTTAACAAAAACTGGTTACCCGATTTTGTCTTCGGTAACGATCCGACACAATCAACCACCACATGCTCGAATGGTTCACCTATGACAGGTATGGGACAAAGAGGAGCGGGAGGAATAACCTGATTTGGTTTTCCTGTTATCTGACATGTGTGGCATGTCCGACAGAACTGAGCCACATCTTGTTTTAAACCCAGCCAAAAGAAATGTCGAAGGATCCGATCATAAGTCTTTGTGATTCCTAAATGACCAGACCACTGGTGATCATGAGCAAGGGATAACACATTTTGTCGAAAGGCTGTAGGAATCACTATTTGGTAAACAGCATTCCAATCTCCACCCTCGTCAACATGGGATTTCCATTTACGCATGAGGAGATTACCATCAATGAAGTAAGCCACGTTCTTCTTCTTTACATCTTCCAACGAGACAACACTAGAAAAACATTTAGCAAGCTTGTTGTCAACCTTTTGGTTAGCAGTCAGCTGCTCACGAGTGACTGGTAACTGTATTGCATCAGCAATAAGTTCAACGTTCTTTGATTCTTTCCTGGGCTGTTTCTCAGAGGTATCACACAATCCATCCTCTTGATCAACCTCTTTGAACAGAACAGTGTTCGACAAATCTATCACGTCACCCTCTTGTAGTGCCTGAGCACGAGCGACAGCACAAGCGGGGAACACATGTGGATAACTCTGTGCCAGCTCATTAGAGAGAGAGTGGTCACTTTTATCCAATACTTCCAATACGGGTACTACCTTTCCTCCGGCAATATCGTTCGTTACCCATTATAAAGTTCACACCTTTCACTGGCAACATAGGACGTACCCCCACTGAATATTCCACTGATTAAAACAGAGTGTACTTTCACAAAGTGCAATGGCACTGGGACAAAACCCATTTCAATACCCTGCACTAACACACTGGAACCACAGTATGTATAGTCAGATAAGGGCAACACATCAGACAGTAAAAACGACTGCGCCGCACCAGTATCTCTAAGGATTTTAACCGGACGCTGAGACGCTTCGTCATTCGTTAGGGACACAAACCCCTCAAATTAATGGTTCATAACTGCGGTCGGGGACTGAGACTTTCAAACTTCAGTTACCCTGAGGCACCTGTTTTGTTGCAGACCTCACCGTACGAATTAGACCAACACCTGTTGGCGGCTTGGCACGTAGAGGCATCCCTTGTTTGCGTTTAAGCAGGAAGCAATCATTAATCATATGTCCCACTTTATGACAATAGAAACAGGAACGCTCATTCTTCTGGCGTGCTTGATATATTACTGCTGGTCGACTAGGGCTAACGGGACCAAGGCGCAGAATATATCAATAAACAAACAACTAAACGTGACTACGTGGTAAACATGCTCATGCACAAACACAAAACAATATCCCATGAATGCAGGTGGGGAAAAAGACAACCTAAATACAACCAAACTAGAAATCTATAAACTGGATAACCCCCCCAATCACGCTCTGACATAAACACCATGGAGAACCGAGGGCTCTCTATGGTCAGGGCGTGACAGTGGAGCATTGACTACACGGCTGGAAATGGTTAATCTCTGAGACTATCAATTCACTACAGAATAAGTGAGAAATTCTAGACAACATAAATTACTAGACTGCAGCTAGAAATGATGTAAACTTATGAAGAGAATTCCGACATCCTCCGAAACAACTATTCTATGAGAACATTCTTGAATGGTGCGACATACCGGCGTAAATATAAATTTACATTTATTTTAGAATGAGCGGTTGTTCATGGGCAAATTAATATAATTATAGCCTGTGTGTAATGAATCCATGTTGTCTTTCCCGCTCTTTCTCAGTTCACACCCCCTTCCCTTTGTCTACCATGCCGTCATATCGGGTTAGCCCACTAGGGACCATCATCGTTAGTAACCAATATATACTGTTTGTTTGCTATGTAATTCTGTGATTGTTTAGTTAGTTAGTAAATACATAATTAAGCCAATATGTATATTGCTGATTCATAATTTATGCTAGGGTTTGTGCAGATAACCAATAATTTTTCGACGTTCAGATGAGACTGATAGAAGTTGATGATTAATAATTGACTGCTATTTATATAAAAGACCTTCAGATCTTTAAGAGAGGGGATTCGGGAGATAACAGCTCTATATAAATGAATACTTTTGTGGTGCCCCAGGTTATTTATGGTTTAATTGTTGCATGGTTTAATTCAATCAGGTAATCAATTATACGTTAGGTAATTGATTTGATAAAAGAGCAGGTCATATAATTTAGTCACGTTTAAGGATAGTAAAGACACTACACATCACAACTTGGCAGTTAGTTTTACTGGAACAATGACTCTTTCTAGGGGGAATCATGAGCAAAGCAAACAAATAAATGAATAGTATATCTCATTTCATTTTGTTTGACATGCAACTTTGACTGTGTCAAACTTAGCTTTTTCAACAGCGACACATCCTTAATGATGCAAAGCAACAGGTAATATTCAGCAGAGGGATGTGGATTCTATGAACAGTTTTAGTATACATTCACAGTACAGTATATTGTACCATTGTTCATAGACGGAATGCCACCAACCAGATGATCCATAGTTTGTATTTTCAACATGCTGCCCCTTTAATAACCACTTGGTTTTGACTAAACAAATGAACGGTACATTGTGTAGTATGAGAAAATATACTCTGAGAACTATACCACAAGAGGAGCTAATCCAGTAATCCAATTATAATATCTATAATAAACATTTTGGCCCTTGAATGAATGAATGAATCTGTTATGATGATAAGCAAGAGCCAGATTTAATCTAATGAGGCCAGCTGAGTGTGGATTTACGTGATACTTTGCTTTAGTCATTCTTAATGGGTTCCCTATAGACCCCATACATAAATAAACAGCAGCCAGAGCATGAAAGCCACTTGAAAATTTCAACCTGAGCTGCTGCATAGATATGGGTGAAATTTTGATTTACTTACTGCTGGAATAGGTCATCATCCTTCCACATCATGTGATTTGCTCTTTTCATTTTTAATGGTAAATGATGAGACTGTAAAACAATCATTTAAAAATGAAGAAATAGTGTGTAACTTAAGGCCAAAATGGAACTAGTTATGCAGCATTGTTCAGAGTTAACACAATAAAAAAACATATTTATCATAACATTAAAATAAGGCTACTTAATGTCAAGAAAGTTCAAGACGAGTTTGAAAAAGGTGAAGTGATAATAAATAAAGAGTGAGTTACTAGAGAGCCAAAAATAAATTGTTGTTACCATGGCGTTCCTTGAGAAAATTGTGTTCTGCCAACACTGTAATTCACTATTGTTCAGTTAGCAAACTGCTTCAGAACCCCATTCAAGTAAATAGGCTCACTTACAGTGGGGAGTACAAGTATTTGAAACACTGCCGATTTTGCAGGTTTTCCTACTTACAAAGCATGTAGAGGTCTGTCATGTTTTATCATAGGTACACCAACTGTGAGAGATGGAATCTAAAACAAAAATCCAGAAATTCACGTTGTATGATTTTTAAGTAATTAATTTGCATTTTATTGCCTAATACACACAAAACTAAGTAATCCAATCAAATCAAAATGTATTTGTCATATGCGCCAACAGGTGTAGACGTTACAGAGAAATGCTTACTTCCAAGCTATAACCAACAAAATACAAATAAATAAAAACACCTAAAAAATAAGAATAAGAAATATTAGAAACAAATCATTAAAGAGAAGCAGTAAAATAACAATAGCGAGGCTATATACAGAGGGTGCGAAGTAATTGAGTTAACATGTACATGGAGGTAGAGTTATTAAAGTGACTATGCATAGATAATAACAGAGAGTAGCAGCAGTGTAAGGGGGGCGGGGGGACAATGCAAAAGGTCTGGGTAGCCATTTGATTTGATGTTCAGGAGCCGTATGACTTGGGGGTATAAGCTGTTTAGAAGCCTCTTGGACCAAACTTGGCGCTCCGGTAAAGCTTGCCGTACGGTAGCAGAGAGAACGGTCTATGACTAGGGTGGTTGGAGTCTTTGACCATTTTTAGGGCCTTCCTCTGACACTGCCTGGTATAGAGGTCCTGGATGGCATGAATGGAATATATAATATATGCACGAGCAATGTCAGAGCGGAATTGAGTAAGATACAGTAGAATAGTATAGAATACATTGGGCGCTGTAAGTGTCCTGGAGGGCAGGTAGTTTGCCCCCGGTGATGTGTGGGCAGACTGCACCACCCTATGGAGAGCCCTTCGATTGCGCGCATTGCAGTTGCCCTACCAAGCAGTGATGCAGCCCGACAGGATGCTCTCAATTGTGCATCTGTAAAAGTTTGTGAGGGTTTTAGCTGCCAAGCCAAATTTCTTCAGTCTCCTGAGGTTGAAGAAACTCTGTTGCACCTTCTTCACCACAATGTCTGTGTGGGTGGACCATTTCAGTTTGTCAGTGATGTGCACGCCGAGGAACTTGAAGCTTTCCACCTTCTCCACTGCGGTCCGTAAACACACCAGCCAGCTGGTCTGCGCATGCTCTGAGGACACTGTTAGGGATGCCGTCTGGGACTGCAGCCTTGCGAGGGTTAACACGCTTAAGTGTCTTACTCATGTCGGCCACGGAGAAGGAGAGCCCCCAGTCTTTAGTAGCGGGCCGCGTTGGTGGCACTGTGTTATCCTCAAAGCAGGCAAAGAAGGTATTTAGCTTCTCCGGAAGCAAGATGTTGGCGTCTACAACTGATTGTCCGTGATTGTCTGTAGACCCTGCCACGTGTCTCGTCTCACCTTGTTAAAATGTATGTATGCTGTCTAGAAACTCACTATTCTGCATTTAACTTTGTATTGTTTCCTACAAACTTCTTACTAGAATGTTGATGATTGAGTCTTGCTATTGAAACCGACCTGGAAACAGATTTGAAAAGATTATGTCTTGTCATGAAGGTCGAAGTAACAAATGTTCAGCATGGGTGCTACAATAGCTCTACGATAGCCAGGATTTTCAATGAAAGCTGCGACTGTCATCTGCGACTGTCAATGCAAAACTTACCCTCAGATATCCAAATTCTTAAAACAAATTAGTCCTGAAATTGACAGGTAAAGATATTTTCCTTGAGAAAATAAATGTTTTTCAAAAAGTCACGTTCCTAGTGTTCAACCTGGAGCACGAGTTTACTCCCTGTTTCAAATGACAAGACAGACATCAGCACTATGCTCTAATACATCTGAGCAAACCTTGATCTACAGTACAAAGCCACTTTCTGCACTATTATCCATCAGTGAGAATAGTCAGCCTTTGGTATGGGTCCAGCAGGTGCCAATGTTAAAGGAATCTGTTTTATGAACAATAGATTGTTCTTCCTTTTGAAATCGGAAGCAATCAACTGATTGAACCGCTTAAACGTTTGTCATTGAGAAGATTTAAAGTCGTTGGAATGCCTGAAATTAGTTATGGCAGAGACTATAATAACATAGGGTCGTTGAACGACTACACTGGTTCTTTCATAATTGGATATGACATTAAAAGCACCTTGAGCTTCAGCTGGGGGAAACATCTACACGTTTTAGCAATGAGTGAAAGTGAAAGAATGCAATGATGGCAAATTCTCGCCCTACATTTAGGCAATTACTTTGCTAGCTAACTACACACATTGGGCATATGAGACAATTTCAATGATGGGTGACATAATGTGTCACATAATGGGTGAACAAAATGAACCAGTACAGTACAGCCCTCAACTGCTTCCAAATACTTTAGTAGTTAGTCTAATATAGAGAGGCACTTGGGAATATAGAACACTGTGCAGGTTAATTTAGTTTGTTTTCAACTGTTCAACCCACCCAGCCCATGACATCTATTCACTGAGGGAGTTGAGTACTGGCACCTCAAATGTTTCTACTGCTTGAGCTCTTGTTCCTCTTATAGAATATTAGCTCAAAAGTATTGTGGAGCTCCTGCTCCAAAATATAAAAAGAACCGGCACCCAAAATGAGTACCGGAACCTACAGTATTTCAGTCCAAGTTAAGCACGGATTATTCTTTGTACATTTTTATTAAAAGTGCCCTTCATTATGCTGCTAGCACATGCCTAACCCTGCACTGTGTTCATTGCTGACAGTCCTCATCTGAACCTATTAGCCTAAGGTAATCATCGGTAACTGAAGAATAGTGGAAATTATACCAACCAAAACTGTCTTCTCTCTGGGCATCCGAACCAAATCGCATCTTCTGAAAAGAAAAGTTATGATTCAATTATCCCCAGCTGCGTTAATTCAGTGCTAAGTTGTTAGGTTAGCTGCTTTCCTTTCTTGGCTGACTGTGATACAATTCGCTTCCGAACTTTTGTCCGATAGAAATGTTACGGTCAATGTCTGTGTCAGTTACAATGGGTGATGAAGGTCAAAGTTGATGGCACTTCTGTTTTATGTTCACATAGTGTAAAGGAACTGTTATTTAATGTAGAACAATATGCACAGTTCAAATGGTGCATATCTCTTATGCCCCTCCATGTATTCACTGAAGTCTACATAATTACCTCAAAAACCACAGTGCATTCGGAAAGTATTCAGACCCCTTGACTTTTTCCACATTTTGTTACTCTACAGGCTTATACTAAAATGGAATCAACAGTTTTTTCCCTCATCAATCTACCAATAATACCCCATTATGACAAAAGCAAAAACAGTTTAGAATGTTTTGCAAGTTTATATAAAAAAGGAAATATTACATTGACATAAGTATTTAGACCCTTTGATGAGACTCAAAATTGAGCTCAGGTGTATCCTGTTTCCATTGATCATCCTCGATTTGTTTCTACAACTTGATGGAATTCCGCCTGTGGTAAATTCAATTGATTGGACATGATTTGGAAAGGCACACCCATGTCTATGTAAGGTGCCACAGTTGACAGTGCATGTCAGAGCAAAAACCAAGCCATGAGGTCGAAGGATTTGTCCGTAGAGCTCCGAAACAGGATTGTGTCGAGGCACAGATCTGAGGAAGGGCACCGAAACATTTCTGCAGCATTGAAGGTCCTCAAGAACACAGTGGCATCCATCATTCTTAAATGGAAGAAGTTTAGAACCACCAAGACTCATCCTAGAGCTGGCTTCCCGGCCAAACTGTGCAATTGGCGGAGGACGGGAGCTGACCAAGAACCCCATGGTCACTCTGACAGGGTGCCAGAATTCCTCTGTGGAGATGGGATAACCTTCCAGAAAGACAACCATCTCTGCAGCACTCCACCAATCAGGCCTTAACTTCTTGACGCACCCATCCCGTTAGCGGGATCATTTTCATCAAAATATTTAATTTTCAATACAGCTTTTTGGCGAAAGCATAACAAGCGTTTATGTAAGAACATCTCTCTCAGTAGACAAAATATTACAAGTAGATTGGTCAAGAAAGTCTGAAAAGCAATAGATGAAATCTCTTACCTTTGATGATCTTCGGATGTTTTCACTCACGAGACTATCAGTTACACAATAAATGCTCCTTTTGTTCCATAAAGATTATTTTTATATCCAAAATACCTCTATTTGTTTGGCGCGTTATGTTCAAAAATCCACAGGCGACATCGCAGACGAAAATTCCAAATAGTATCTGTAATGTCCACAGAAACATGTCAAAAGTTTTTTATAATCAAACCTTGTTTTGAGAATATATAATCTATAATATATCAACTGGGACTGTCCCTATTTCAATACGAGAGGGAGAGACAATGGCTGCCCCACTCTGTTGCGCAAGCAAAACTCATGCGAACACCCAGCTATCCAATGACGCGATGTTATCTTTCTCGCTCATTTTTCAAAATAAAAGCCTAAAACTATGTCTAAAGACTGTTGACACCTTGAGGAAGCGATAGGAAAAGGAATCTGGTTGATATCACTTTAAATGGAGCAAAGGCAGGCTATGGAACATGGAGTGTTCAAAATATAAGCCACTTCATGGTTTTCCTCAGGTTTTCGCTTGCAATATCAGTTCTGTTATACTCACAGACAATATTTTGATAGTTTTGAAAACTTTAGAGTGTTTTCTATCATAATCTGCACACTCTGCACATTCTAGTTTCTGGGCCTGAGAAATAGGCAGTTTCAAATGGATACATTTTTTAGCCAAAAACGAAAACGAAAATCCTGCCCCCTACACTCAAGAAGTTAAAGGCAGAGTGGCCAGATGGATGCCACTCCTCAGTGATAGGCACATGACAGCCCGCTTGGAGTTTTCCAAAAGGCACCTAAGAGTCTCAGAGCATGAGAAACAAGATTCTCTGGTCTGATGAAACCAAGATTGGAACTCTTTGGCATGAATGCCAAGCGTCATGTCTGGAGGAAACCTGGCACCATCATTATGGTGAAGCATGGTGGTGGCAACATAATGCTGGGGGGATGTTTTTCAGGGGCAGGGAGACTAGTCAGGACAGAGGGAAAGATTAACGGAGCAAAGTACAGAGAGATCCTTGATGAAAACCTTCTCCAGAGTTCTCAGGACCTCAGACTGTGGCGAAGGTTCACCTTCCAACAGGACAACGACCCTAAGCACTCGAAAAGACAACACAGGAGTGGCTTCGGGACAAGTCTCTGAATGTCCTTGAGTGACCCAGCCAGAGCCTGGACTTGAACCCGATCAAACATCTCTGGAGAGACCTGAAAATAGCTGTGCAGCAACGCTTAGCATACTGTACTATGCTGCATTACACAAAAAAGTACAATAATTTAACAGATACCTATATATAATCGGTCTATTCCGCAGACAGTGTTGAGAATGAGGATCACTTCAACTAGTGCAAAGGATTCATGTGCATTAATCTGAATGAAAGTATGGAAAGAAAAAATGTTACCAGACTATTAAAGTGCTTTTACTGGCAAATGATTTATGTGCTTTGTAGATTGACTCAAAGTGAACAAACAGTTAATTAAGATAAATAATATTAAACCTACATTAAAGTAAATTATCCGCAATCACAGTGGTGGGGCCCACTCATTTATAGCTGTAGAATATTCACTATGTTTTATGTTCACTTATATTAAGGTCGTCAAGTGTCCAGACTCTCAATTCCATCCTCTCCTGGAAATACATTTGAAGTCGTACCCTTAGATCTGTTACTGTTAGCCAATGCAACTTGTATCTTGGCAAGTATGCTAGCATGAATTATTTGACGTGCAACACGCCAGGGTAATAGGATAAGAGCACAGCTGAATGAACAGAGGACTCGCTGGTGAGATAGAAACTGACAGTTGCCATAACCAGCAGCTTTTAATACCTCCGGGGTTGAAGCGTGCCATGGCGCTCGTGTGTTTATGCATTTAACATTTCAACGGTGTGAGTTTATGTAACCTTCAGACAGATTTAACATAGAAATCCATAAAGTATACATTAGTATTTGTGCATGTTTAAATAATTTACCATAAACGGGAACTAAATAATCTCTGTAATAACACATCGTATAGTGTAATGTAGTAAGGACCCTATCAATCGACAGTTCAAGTCAAAGTTTGGACTCACCTACTCATTCAAGGGTTTTTCTGTATTTTTACTATTTTCTACATTGTAGAATAATAGTGAAGACATCAAAACTATTAAATAACACATAGAATAACCAAAAAAGTGTAGTAACCAAAAGAGTGTCAAACAAATCAAAACATATTCTATATTTGAGACTCTTCAAAGTAGCCACCCTTTGCCTTGATGACAGCTTTGCACCCTCTTGAATGAGTAGGTGTGTCCAAACTTTTGACTGGTACTGTATATACTCAAAGAAATACCACTGTGTTTGTAAGGAGAAGTGTAAATCCAATAGTGGACACAAAATGGAAATAAAAGTTATTATTTTGTTTTCAAATAGCAATTAATTAAGGTTAGCATATGCAAACTGCAAATCAAGCCATGTTCATTGGCTTGAGTGGAAGAGAGAAAATGATTAGACTTACTTTTTTTGCGAAGGGAAAACATTATTTATGCTGTCTGTAATAATATTCTTCTAACCCACATTTTACCCAATATTCTGACGAGCGTATAAATCTTCCATTTTATTGTAGGGTTGTAATAGAATTCCAGTTAAAAAACTTCACAGGGACACTGGAACCTCATCATTATGTATACACTGTATATACACTGAGTACATAATCCTCTGCTATAGAGATCATGTAGACAGATTGTACCAACCTTACATAAAACTATCAACCTCTACCTCAGTTGAACATAACACAGCTTTGTAATTTCTGCTCCATTAAATTAGTTCAGCACTTTGTTCATATTTTTATGTGTTGAGAGGAAATGTTTTACATTCGGCCATTTCAATTATGCCACTACACAGTGACCTATCAATAATTACAGTGCCGTGAAAAATTATCTATATCGGCATATTTTTGATACTGAATGTTATCCGATCTTGTTAATTTGTTAATGCTAAATAAATAAAAAATCAATTAATAAAGTTAATTGCAACACCAAATTCTTCTGTGTGAAAAAAATAATTGCCCCTTACAAAGTGGTTGCGCCACTGTTAGCTGCAATGACTGCAACCAAATGCTTCCTTCAGTTGTCAATCAGTCTCTCACATCGCTGTGGAGGAATTTTGGCCTCTTCTTTCATGCAGAACTGCTTTAACTCAGCGACATTTATGAGTTTTCAATCATGAACTGCTCGTTTCAAGTCCTGCCACAACATCTCAATTGGGATTAGGTCTGGACTTTGACGAGACCATTCCAAAAGTTCAAATGTGTTGCTTTTTAGCCATTTTCATGTAGACTTGATTGTGTGTTTTGGATCATTGTCTTGCTGCATGAACCAGCTGCATTTCAGCTTCAGCTCACAAATGGATGGCTTGACATTCTCCTGAAGAATTCTCTGATACAGAGCAGAATTCATGGTTCCTTCTATTAACCTCTCTTGGGTAGGGGGGCAGTATTTTGACGTCCGGATGAAAAACATGCCCAAACTAAACTGCCTGTTACTCAGGCCCAGAGGCTAGGATATGCATAGATGTGCATAGATGTGGATAGAAAACACTCTAAAGTTTCTAAAACTGTTAAAATTATGTCTGTGAGTATAACGGAACTGATATGGCAGGCGAAACCCTGAGGACAAACCATCCCCCAAAAAAGACATTTCAGCCTACCACTATTTTCAATGGCTATCACTTTTATTATAAGGCCAAGTCCACCCAGATTGCAGTTCCTAGGGCTTTCACAGGATGTCAACAGTCTTTAGAAAGAGTCTGGTTTTTGGAAAAATTTGCCAGAAAGGGTAGTTTTTCTAGGTGGCTCCCATTTTGGCTGTAGTGTTTCCAAGAGCTTGGAAGAGAGCGCGTTCTTTGGTATTTTTCTCCGGTAAAGACAATAACGATTCCCCATCTTAAATTGTTTTACATATTTACATATTAGGGTACCTAAGGTTTGATTATAAACGTTGTTTGACTTGTTTGGAAAAGTTTATTAGTACATTTGGGATTCATTTTGTATGCATTTTGATGGAGGGAAACTGGGTGGATTATTGACTGAAGCGCGCCAGCTAAATTGAGTTTTTATGGATATAAAGAAGGAAATTTTTCGAACACAAGAACCATTTGTGATGAAACTGAGACCTTTTGCAGTGCCAACAGAAGAAGATCATCAAAAGGTAAGGCATTTTTTATATCACTATTTCTGACTTTCGTGTCGCACCTGCCTGGTTGAAATATGTTTTTCATGTGTTTGTATGCGGGGCGCTGTCCTCTGATAATTGCATGGTTTGCTTTCGCTGCAAAGCCTTTTTGAATCTGACACCGCGGCAGGATTAACAAGAAGTTAAGCTTTATTTTGGTGATTTTATGAAAGTTAAATATTTATAATACCGTAGTTTGAATTTCGCACACTGCAATTTCACCAGATGTTGGCCAGGTGGGACGCTACAATCCCACCTGCCCATAAGAGGTTTTAAGGCAAGTCATTCAGGCAGCAAAGCATCCCCAAACCATCACACACTACCACCACCATACTTGACTGTTGGTATAAGGTTCTTACTGTGGAATGCAGTGTTTGGTTTTCGCCAGGCATAATGGGAACCACGTCATCCAAAAAGTTAACTCATCTGTCCATAGTCTTTCAAGAGTCTTGATGATCATCAAGGTGCTCCCAGGTGCTTTTTTGGTAAACTTGAGTCAAGAGATGGGTCCCATTATGTCAGGTCGCCTTAAATATAAGATATACTGTAGATCTATACTACTGTATATATACTTATTTTTTCATTTAATCTTTATTTAACTAGGCAAGTCAGTTAAGAACAAATTCTTATTTACAATGACTGCCTACACAGAGTAGACCCGAAGCTGGCACAACATTTCATATATTGTGTCAACATTCAGACACTTTAAAAATGTTAATCTGAAGGTTATGTAACAGAGCAGTCGACTTGACTATAGAAAAAGTCATTGTTAGTAAGTTACGTTTCCTCAGTAATATCTCAAACACTTTGTGTCCTCCTGTCACATTCTATCAGATGTCCTCTACACTGAGAAATAACTATGGCAGTGTAGCAATGCTCTGAATGGTTCTGTTTCTGTTTTGTTATACAAGCTATGTCATAACAAACTTACCACTAATATAATGTTTGTCTACAACGATACCTAGCGTACGTGACTACCTGCACGTTCATGACAAATCCCGTCTGACAGACATATAATAACTAGGTATTGAATATATCATCATGATTTCCCTGTCTGATTTGGAGCACAGCATCACGTGTAAGAGGCAAGTACACTCTTCTGACTCATTGCTTCTGATCCCTCATGCATATTCAATGGTGGGTGTTCCTTGTCATGTCATGTAGATATCTGTGCTATGGCATGTAAAATTGATTCTTTGGACAAAAGCACTGAGATTTATCCAAGCCACAATCACTCAAAACCAACATTGGCTTGAGACCCTAATTAAATCTCAGTGCTTGAGATGCATGTTAGGTTTCAAGTGAGACGATGTCGTCCCTCTTCCTAGTCCTCACCCTGCACTTAACTGTCTAACGAACCACACAACTGTTTCTAAGGTAAATGTAATCATTGCATAGTTCTGCACTCTCCTAGTACAAAGGGAAGCGTCCCATCAGATTTGATTATTATCTGTATTTTACTAGTACGTCATGTCATTTTGGCCTGAGGGGTAGTGTCGCTCTGCCTTTTTATTAAATCAATTCAGAGGCTGACACACACCGGCAGGTTTTGAGAGGTTCCACTGGCTGCCTGCTGGATGGCAGGATGGCATTCAGACCCCTGCTGAGCCCTGGCTGCTCAGCCAATATATCATAATCCAATCTCCCACTCCCAGCAAGAGGAGAGAAGAGGCCAGCTCCCCAGCCGCTCTCCCCACAGCCTGCAGAGCAAATTCAGCGCTTACAGGCATACTAGCCACCACAACAGCAGCAGGAAACTCTTATTTATATGTGAATGGAAAAGGCCCGGTCAGGGCTATGGCACTTAGTCATATTTATAAGCAGAGTGCCTACTAACGTTTTTGTGAAGAGAGGAATGTGAGGTCCGTTTCAACAAATCCAATTAAAAATCTAGTTCCTACAGGGTAAATCATTACTACTCTGCAACTTTGAATTTATTCCGTCAAGTTTACACCATGTTGGGATAAACCAATGTGTTTACAGTCCAACTCCATACAGCACTGAGTAATCAATGGATTGGGGCTCCCTTGAATATTTAATAACAACCCTTCAGTTTACTGAGGCATTGGACGCATGTAATCTTCATTAAGGCAAAGCTAGACCAGCAATTGCAGAGAGAATCTTCAGCAGTGAGCATCTATTACCATATCCAGGAAGGGGAAAATAATCTGGCATGTAACCAACTGCTATGAGTCCTTAATCTCATGAATGTCTTCGGCAAAGGCAAACGTTCACACCCCCAGACACAGCAATTAGCATTTATAATATATTATAAAGTGGATGGTTCGAGCCCTGAATGCTGATTGGCTGAAAGCTGTGGTATATCAAACCGTACCCCATGGGTATGACAACACATTCATTTTTACTGTTTTAATTATGTTGGTAACCAGTCTATAATAGGAATAAGGCACCTCAGGGGTTTGTGCTATATCGCCAATATACCATGTCTAGGGGCTGTATCCAGGCACTCCGCATTTCATCGTGCTAAGAATAGCCCTTAGCCGTGGTATATTGGCCAAATACCACACCCCCTTTTTGCTTAAATATAAAGGCTCAGATCTCACATGCTGTTGTTTAAAGTTTGCCATTTGGCTAGGTTATTGGGTGTCATATAGGCTAAATTATGACTCCTGCACACGTTTGCACACCAATGTTACTACCTTTGAATGGGTATGTTTTTAACATCTTCTAACTGTTTGAAATGAGTGCAGAAGGAATAGAAATAGATGTAGATGGCCATCTAAACTTCGGTGAGTTCATCAGTTTTATTGTTTTAATACATTGCTTAATATCAAGGCTGGAGTGATAAATAGAGCACGCCATGATCATCCTTGTATGACACTAAGATCAATAATGCTGCATTGTTACCAAAAAGTGTTTTTCATTTTCCAGGTATACAATAGAATAAAAATACAATCAGTACTATTCTGGAATGGACTGTGCCGTCTTACTCTGATCATGTCTATTCCTGACTGAAAGCCAAACTATAAATATGTAAAATAGAATTTCCACATAGATCTCAATCTGAAAAGATGTCGAACTGTGACCCCCTGAGCAAAATAACATTAGGGAATTACTGTAACCAAAATGACTACAGTTAATATCTTAATATCATTTAATACTGATTATCATCAAGGCTGTTTTTTTGCAATTATATAATGCTAAAATTCACCTTTTGCATGAAAATATGATGGAATACTGTATCTCTTGGAATCTAGTGATGTTGACTATATTGTAAGATGAAGATTTACTCAACATCTCTTGCAAATGTTCAGAGTCACATGAAATGTAGAAAAAAAGAGGAAGAAAGGAAGCGCTGCTAAGGTACACAACAGTAGATTTTAGTAGACAGAAGGTGCTGTGGGGTAAATTGGTTATCAAAAAGAAAGGAGGACCCAGGCACTCTTCATATAATTAAAATACCTTTGTTTGTGTGGCATGTTCAATGGAAACAAAGTTTTTTTTTTAAAATCTGACGCGTTTCGGCTGCATGGCCTTCGTCAGGAAGTACAAAGAAATTATACTACAATGTCCACGCAGGTTCCTCAACAAGAGAGGGAGAGGACGGGGAAGAGGCCAACACAGAGGTGGGGAAGAAATCAAGACTATCCAACCACACATAGCAGGAGCAGAACAAAGCTGTGATCAACATTTCTGGAGAACCCCTTTCTGATGATTGTGTAAGAGTCTTGTCTAAAGGACTGTCATTTGCCCCCAAATACTCAACTAATGAATTCAATACAAATATTGACCTATTTCGCTTCTACAGGAATCAACATCTAAAGGCTTGGTAGAAGCTAAACATCTCTCCGACTGCAGACACCAGTGTCTCAGGCCAGGCAGTTTCTTTGACCTCTAAAACACCTTTAAGCCAAGTCCACCTGTCCCATTGTCCAGAATGCAACACTAAATACATTTGCCAAGAAGATGAATTTTGATGTGAAGAATCTGTTTAAGGGTAAAATTGACTATGACCAAACATAACGTAATCTTTCTAAGACCGAGAGGGATGCAGTTCAATCATTGTCCAAAAATGGACGGATTGCTGTTAAAAAAGCAGATAAAGTTGGCGCCACAGTAGTGTGGAGTAAAGACAAATATGTGACAGAAGCCTACCGTCAATTAGACAATGATGAATTCTACCAATCTCTTACCTTCAACCCTACAGAGGACCTAAAAACTGAATTGAAAGGAATCCTCACAAAAGCTAAGGAGAATGGCTACATTTCAGACAATTAGTTCAATTATTATTATTTTTTTATTTTTTTTTTGGGAAGTCCACATATGGCTTATTTTTATCTTCCTAAAAAAGTATTGAAAACCCCCCAGGCAGACCAGTCATTAGTGGTAATGAAAGTCTAACAGAACCCATCTCTAAGTACATCGATTACTTTATTAAGCATTTTCTGCCGCCACTCCCAGCCTATCTTAAACATGGAGCTTGTGTGGTAGATGTGTTGAACAAAATTAAGGGATTATAGGTACAATATAGGTACAGCTCCATTTTTAGTCACCATGGATGTGGAGTCTCTATACACCACCATTGAACATGAACAAGTCATAGGATGTGCCATGTGAACTTGCTGCACTGAGCTTTAAGCAAACTGATGAAATAATTAAGACACACAAATGAGTAGAGTGAGTCTGACCGCAATTGATTTGATTGTGCTGGGCCTGGCTCAGACTTGCTGCGCTGTGTTAAAAAAAAGCGAGAGTGACTGTGTGACTAGCACCAGTTGTCTCTCTCTCCTCCCTGCTGCAGCGACCACCAACAATGTTTATTGCTCTGTCTGTGTTGCTGAAGCTGCACAATAATTACAGCCATTTCTGACTGAAAAGTTATGTTACCGAAATACATTCCCTATTTCCTCAACTCTTGTTCCCTTTACGTGCCACATGAATGAATCAATAGGACATAGAACTCATGATCACATCAATAAATTGGTTATAAACTCGGAACACCGCAACACATGTGACAGCAAAATGGATGCAGAAGACATGACAAATAAACTACTGGTTGCTCATGAGGTAGGGAAAGTAAAACGTGTGGAATATATGTGTCTAGTTGTGGAGAATACTAGAGATCAAGAAAAAGAAGGTAAGAAGCAAGTGCTGTGTGCATATTATGTGTGCCAAACAGGTCCTGTTAAATTGCAATATATGTTTTCTGACCGGATCAATGTAAATAGCACTAAATAAATGATAAGCGTACCCTCCATGTCCTACACCTCGATTGTGGTTTTACAAGGCTGCTATACTAAGCCTGCTAATGATAATGACATGACTTATTATTATAATTATGTTCACAATAATAATAGTAAGAAATAGAATAAGAAGGAGATCAATGAAAAGGTTGGGTTATTATTATAAATTAAAATGTTCTAACAATTTGGAACATGGTAAACAACACTAAATAAAGGATAAATAATACCAGAGAGGCTGGTCTAACAAAAAACTGTGTAAAGCCTTTATTACAGCATAGAACATTTGTGAAATTGTTTTTCTGACATGTTGTTTTTGCCTGAGGCTTGATGCTCATGGACTCAGTAGGCTATTAAACAAACAGTTAAA
Source organism: Oncorhynchus mykiss (assembly GCF_013265735.2). Lineage (NCBI taxonomy): Eukaryota > Metazoa > Chordata > Actinopteri > Salmoniformes > Salmonidae > Oncorhynchus > Oncorhynchus mykiss. Next base: position 2,015,065 of record NC_048578.1, read on the forward strand.
CAGGCAACAGAAGCAGGATCTGTTTTATTTCTGTAGATGCAGTTTTTACAGATGATTTACAAAACCAGGCACATTTAACCATTAGGCTATTGATTATAGTCCGAATTATGTTGGGATTTCCTGTCTCTTCACTTTTCTTAGACTATTAAGGCAAGGGCTGTTTTCCCGTCTCCCAACTTACCGTTATGCATATAACAACATAGTATATGAAAAAGTGGCAATTCACCACTGCAATGATGTGTTTCGTAACCATGGACAGCAACCACTATCCAACTCGGAAGAAAGCGCTTTGTTATATAATACTATTATTGATGTTGCACCATTGTTTTTACATAATATATCCATATCCAATTTCAGTAGCAAATGTCTTAGAATGATGGACGATGTCATCCCCATGGCCTCCACAATGGATCAGTATACTCAGACAGGCACGAATCAGATCTTGCACACCATGATTACTTTTATTTTAATTTTTGCTACTGCTTGACTGAAGAAATCTCGGTCAACCGACAGCCTATCGACCAAACATTCGACCAGTCGACTAAATGGGGTAATCCCTATGAGAGTCTCCCCTTTCCATAGAGTGTAGGTCATAATAGTTTGTAGGTCAAACCCATCGGACGCTACAGACGTTTTCGTGAGACGATCGACTTTCGGGATGCCTCATGGTCTGACAAATACCACTCTAGCTCTGCCACCTGTCACCGCAGATGTGGAAGTGCAACATTGGCGGATGTGGTGGAATGAGACACATCCAATGCAAAACAACTGACATCTGTAGCTTAAACTGACAGATTTTGATGGGATTTTTTTTGTTATGTAACTTAGATTCAATCCCCTCCATGGGGATATTATTAAGAGGGCATGTATCATGACTAATGGATACTACACGGAGGGTAGACCTTTTCACTCGTGCCCGTATACAGGTTGAAGTGCCAACAGAAATTGTATTAAATTTAATAATCTTACATTTGTGTTAGGATATTTAATTTATAATTATGAATTTGTTTTATGATATTGAATTTATAATATTTGAATTTGTGTTAGGATATAAAATTATAATTTTTACAATTGTAATGTACACATTGAATCATTCAATTTTAAATTGAACTTGAATTTCAGGATTTGAAACTGAATTGAATGAATATTGCATTCAGTTAAAACAATTATATTTATATATTGAATACTGTTTCAATATGGTGTTTATTGCCTTCATTTTCTATGTAACCAGTTTACAAACTATCATTTGAAGTTGACCAAAGTTTCCTATATTACATTTCTCAGATTCACTCAGATTCAAAACTGTTCTAAACAAGATCCTGGTGCTTAGCCAGACAGGAAAAGTAGAAGAATAATGATAAATCAAACTCCCTTCCAGCCAATCACAAAGTAAAACAGGGTACCACCTGACCTCATTAATGGCCTGTCTTTCTGGCAGAGGAAGCAAGAGGCGGTAGTGATCACTGAGCAGTCAATATTAACTAACTCTTCCAAGAAAGGAGTGGTCTTTGATATTACACCTGATCAAGCACGTGCCCCGATGCCACGCTGAACAGTCAGTCATTCATTATCCTCTGCCTCCACCTTGTGGCGCATTTATTTATACATAATTTCTGTTGCTTTACAAAATTTAACGAGCTAAAACGGAGGCTTTGAATTACACTGAAATATATATATAAACTCAACATGCAACAATTTCAAAGATTTTGCTGAATCACAGTTCATATAAGGAATTCAGTCAATTTAAATAAATTCATTAGGCCCACTCGGCAGGGGCACAGCCAATTGGGAGCAAGACCCAGCCAGTGGTCTGTGGTTGTGAAGCCGGTTGGCCGTACTGCCAAATTCTCTAAAACGACGTTGGAGGCGGTTTAAGGTAGAGAAATTAACATTCAATTCTCTGGCAAACGCTCTGGTGGACATTCCTGCAGTCAGCATGCCAAGTGAATGTTCCCTCAAAACTTGAGACATCTGTGGCATTGTGTCGCATGACAAAACTGTACATTTTAGAGTGGCCTAATATTGTCCCCAGCACAAGGTGCACCTGTGTAATGAAGAGCACCTTGCTTTTTGTGCGTTTGGAATATTTCTGGGATCTTTTATTTCAGCACATCACATGTTGCATTTATATCTTTGTTCAGTGTATGATTCCATTAAAGCAAGGATCTGTGAAAGGTGAACAGCATTACTCGTCACCCCAGGCACATTTGTTGTTGTTTTGTTAATCATGCAGAGGTGATAAGCATCCAGCATTGTGGTAAAAAAAAAAATGTAGTACATACTCTGCTGTTCTATCGAGTGTACAATGATGGCCAAAGTGGAAAAAAACACTGTTTCCTTGTTTAAAGTATAACGTCTTTGTTGTTATAATATCGCAAACTGACATGGCAGTTTCTTTGTATTTATAATTTATACATTATTACATCGATTAACCTACAGTTGTGACTTATTACTTTATAATTGTTTTAAAAAAAGTCTAAATAAATAAATATGATGGAATTCAAGAGAGTTTAATCGATATAGGCTACAAAAAGTTGACATACTAGTTTCTGAAATTATTAAGGCTACAGAAAGGTGGTGTGAAAGTGTGACAATTAATATTGGAAAATGTTCCACTGCCAGCTGACTGCACCCTCCGGCGAGTTGAAGTAGTCCTTGATCTTGTCTCTGACATTCTTGGCTTTACTGGCGTAGTTATTGCTGGAACCTACCCTGATATGCAGCATGGACTCAGAGTGTCACTAACCAGGCACCACCACTCCACTCCCCACATCCTCCCTGTCCACCAACTCTAGAGAGGAGTACACCTGTTGTGTGCACCCTAAAATAAACATTGTGTAATCATCCATACAACATGAATTTTAAGTAATTTTCTGGGAATGATCCTGGTTTGCTGGGTAGGATAATAGGAGGAGCTTTAATGTCCCCATGGGAAAAATTGTCTTCAACAACCAGCCAATTTCCCCCCTCGGAGACATTAAATTTCATCCTATCAACCTATCCCATTGGTCTCTACAGTTTAAAAACATTGCATTCTCATTAGCTCAACATGCTACTAATATCACTATACTAATATGTAAGGGATGCTAATATGCACCATGCATTATTAGCTCATAGTCATATTTACACAGATACACAAACATGCACACTGTACACTTTCCCCTCATACTGAGTAGTCCAGTGCTGGCGTATCTCTGTATCTCTTCTCTCTACTATTATATAGATCCTCATAACACTGTGTATCTTGTGTCTTATGTACTGTGCGCTACAGGTGATTTAATTTGCTATGTACAGAAATGCATTTCCATAAGGGGAAATTGCAACGCATGTCAATTGAGGACTGAAGCAAGCGTTCTGGTGTAATAAACAGTGTGTGATGCTAGTTGAGTGGGAATAAATAGTATATTGTTAAAGGTAAAATATGGTAATGTTTTTAACATCAGGGAGTCATAAGGATATAGATGGTTGATAATATTTCCAATGTCAGTTGTTTGCTAAACCCACAAAATGTAATGGTGATGAATGTATTATCTTTGTATTCTCCCTTTTGCTCTTGGTGTCAGAACTCCACAAGGAGATGTGGGCGTGGAGTCAGGCACAGGAGAAACAAGTTCCAACGAAAAGTGTGTTTTATTTAACTAGCTCAAAAAAACAACAGGACACCAGACTACAGTAATAGCCACATGGTTAAATACGCAACATGTAATTGATGGGATTGGAACCAGGTGTGATGGAAGACAAGACAAAACCAATGTAAAATGGATCATTGATGGCTAGATGATCGGTGATGCCGAACACTGCTCGCACAAGGAGAGAGGCCGGAAGTCGTGAAAGCACCCCCCCCCCCCCCCCCCCCCCGGACGGCGTCGACACTGACCTTGGGGACGTGAAACTCTCGCTGCTTATTAACAAGGTCAGCCTGTTTTATTTTGTCATTGGCTGGAAGGGAGTTAGATTTATATCTGAATTTAGAAACTGAATCTGAATGCATATGAGAAATTTAATATATGAAACTTTGGTAAACTCGATACAGAGTAAATGAACGCAATACCTACCATATTGAAACTGAATATATACATATTGAATTTGAATATTGAATTAAATTGACATTTAATTTTAAAACTGAATGCAATATTCATTCAATTCAGTTTCAAATCTTGAAATACAAGTTCAATTTAGCAATTGAATGATTCAATTTGTGCATTACGAATTCAAACATATTGAATTCAAATTCAATATCCTAACACACGTTCAAAGTTATACAGTTCTAAGTCAATATCCTAACACAAATTCAAAAGTATTAAATTCAAATATAATTTCTGTTAGCACTGAAATCACTCCATAACATAACATGCTATACATGACATCAGAGTTCTGGTTCTGCGCTTCACAGCACTGTATGTGTTTTGACAGCCGTTCTGAACTTGAGCTCCTCATGCGACAAGAAGTTATAACCGATCTTCCACCTTCACAGGGTAACACCACGATCCTGGTCGTTGTGGATTGTTTGTTTTCTCGTCTCCTCCCTTTGTCCGGTCTCCCTACGGCCCTACAGACTGTGGAGGCCCTGTTTACTCACATCTTCAAGCACTACGGGGTGCCTGAGATATAGTGTCTGATCGGGGTCCCCAGTTCATGTCGAGGGTCTGGAGGGCGTTCATGGAATGTCTGGGGCTCTCGGTCAGCCTTACCTCTGGTTTTCACCCCCGAGAGTAACGGGCAGGTGGAGAGAGTTAACCAGAATGTGGGTAGGTTTCTGAGGTCTTATTGGCAGGACTGACAGGGAGAGTGGGCAGCATTCGTGCCCTGGGCAGAGATGGCCCAGAACTTGCTCCGCCACTCCTCAACTAACCTCTCTCCCTTCCAGTGTGTATTGGGGTATCAGCCGGTTCTGGCTCCTTGACATCAGAGTCAGACCGAGGCTCCTGCGGTGGATGACTGGTTCCGGCGAGCGGAAGACACATGGGACGCCGCCCATGTCCACCTTCAGTGCGTCGTGCTGCGAAAGATAGTTGGTGCCTGCCACCGCAGTGAGGCCCCGGTGTTCGCCCCGGGGGACCGGGTCTGGCTCTCGACCCGAAACCTGCCCCTCCGCCTGCCCTGTCGGAAGCTCGGTCTGCAGTTTGTGGGGCCATTTAAAGTCCTGAGGAGAGTGAACGAGGTATGTTATAGGTTACAGCTTCCCCCCGATTACCGCATTAACCCCTTGTTCCATGTGTCTCTCCTTAGGCCAGTGGTGGCTGGCCCGCTCCAGGAGTCTGAGGCTGCGGGAGATTCCTCCACCCCCTCTGGACATCGAGGGGGCCCCGGCGTACTCTGTTTGTTCCATACTGAATTCGAGACGTCAGGCGAGGGGCCTTCAGTTCCTCGTGGACTGGAAGGGGAATGGTCCGGAGGAGAGATGTGTGTGATGTGTGTGATGCTGGGTTCCGGTGGAGGGTGTGTTGGATCCTTTTAAAACCTCTTGCTCCTACCTGAGACGCAGACGTCTCATCTAGACACCTGGAAATGCAAATGCGCTACGCTAAATGCTAATAGTACTCGTTAAAACTCAAACGTTCATTAAAACACACATGCAGGGTATTGAATTAAAGCTACACTCGCCAACAAGTCAGATTTTTAATATGCTTTTCGGCGAAAGCATGAGAAGCTATTATCTGATAGCATGCAACACCCCAATATACCTGAAGGGGACGTAAACAAAATAATTAGCGTAGCCGGCGCTACACAAAACGCAGAAATAAAATATAAAACATTCATTACCTTTGATGATATTCTTTGTTGGCACTCCTATATGTTCCATAAACATCACAATTGGGTCTTTTTCCCGATTAAATCCGTCCATGTATGCCCAAAATATCCATTTGTATAGCCTGTCTGGTTCAGGAAAAAAGCTCCCTTCCAAAACGCAACGTCATTTTTTAAAATTATATAAGTTGCCTATATTATTTGACAAAACACTTCAACCTACTTTTGTAACCCAACTTTAGGTATTTGTAAACGTTAATAAGCGATCAAATTGATCACTGGGCGATCTGTATTCAATAGCAGCTACTCAAGAAAACGTTGTCCTTTGTCTCTCTTCCAAATTCGATTGCTGTATGCTGGACGAAATTAAGGATCTATTTGTCATTACACAAAGGATTTTTGTCAATGAAAATGACGTCTTTGGCGACATCGTGTGGAAGTTGTAGGAACTGCAAGCTCCCGGGTATATATTTTTGCTTGCAATAAACAATTCAGAGACTGGCGGATTAATACTTTTCTGTGGTTTTTGTGACCAGGTTTTTCTTGGGATTTCGCTTGCTGTTCACGTTCTGTTATAGTCACAGACATTATTTAACCAGTTTTAGAAACTTCAGATTGTTTTCTATCCACACAAACTAATCATATGCATATACTATATTCCTGGCATGAGTAGCAGGACGCTGAAATGTTGCGCAATTTTTAACAGAATGTTCGAAAAAGTAGGGGGTAGACTGAAGAGGCTTCTCTAGGATAGGGGGCAGCATTTTGATTTTTGGAAGAAAAGCATGCCCAAATGATACTGCCTTCTACTCAGGCCCATAAGATAGGACATGCATATAATTAGTAGATATGGATAGAAAACACTCAAAAATTTCCAAAACTGTTAAAATAATGTCTGTGAGTATAACAGAACTGATTTGGCAGGTGAAAACCTGAGAGAAATCCATTCTGGAAGTATGATTTTTTTTGTTTGTTGTAGTTTTCTGTTCAATGCCATTACAGTATCCATTGACTTAGGACTCAAATTGCAGTTCCTATGCCTTCCACTAGATGTCAATAGTCTTTAGAAATTGTTTCACGCTTGTATTCTGAAAAATGAGGGACCAAGAGCAGTCTGAATGAGTGGACCCTGCCGTGTCACAGAGCTTTTTCATGTGAGCAACCAGAGAGAGTGCCTTTCTTGTTTACCTTTTATATTGACAATGTTATTGTCCGGTTGAAATATTATTGATTATTTAGGCTAAAAACAACCTGATTGAATGGTGATTAACAAAAGGCTAAGCTGTGTTTCAATATATTTCATTTGTGATTTTCATGAATAGGAATATTTTCTAGGAATATTTATGTCCGTTGCGTTATGCTAATTAGTGTCAGATGATGACAATGGTCCCGTTCACGGGATGGGGTGTCACTAGAGGTTAATCACCCTGTCATCTCAGATTTTCAAAATATGCTTTACAGCCAAAGCTAGACAAGCATTTGTGTAAGTTTATCGATAGCCTAGCATAGCATTTTGTCCAGTTAGCAGCAGGTAACTTGGTCACGGAAATCAGAAAAGCAATCAAATTAAATAGTTTACCTTTGATGAGCTTCGGATGTTTTCACTCACGAGACTCCCAGTTAGATGGCAAATGTTCCTTTTTTCCCAAAATATTATTTTTGTAGGGAAAATAGCTCCGTTTGTTCTTCACATTTGACTGAGAAATCGCCCGGAAATTGCAGTCACGAAAACGGCGAAAAATATTCCAAATTAGCGCCATAATATCGACAGAAACATGGCAAACGTTGTTTCTAATCAATCCTCAAGGTGTTTTTCAAATATCTATTCGATAATATCTAATAATACCTGTTTATATCCAACAATACATCCAATTGTTTTTTTAGTAGGACCAATTGGAATAATGGCTACCTCTGTATTTTATGCGAGAATCACTCTGGGAGCCATCAGGTGACCAGTTGCGCAATGTAGCCGCTTACGGGTATTCTTCAACATAAACGCGTAAAACTACGTCACAATGCTGTAGACACCTTTGGGAAGACGGTGAAAAAGTAATCTGGTTTATAGCCCATTCACTGCTCAATTGGAACGCAGAGCTTTCAAAAGATGAGTAACTTCCAGATTGGATTTTTCTCAGGCTTTCGCCTGCAATATCAGTTCTGTTATACTCACAGACAATATTTTTACAGTTTTGGAAACTTTAGAGTGCTTTCTATCCTAAGCTGTCAATTATATGCATATTCTAGCATCTTGTCCTGACAAAATATCCCGTTTACTACGGGAACGTTATTTTTCCAAAAATGAAAATACTGCCACCTAGTCACAAAATGTTAAACACTTGTATCTTAGATCAATGTTTATGATGAATATTTCTGTAATTTGATGTGGCTCTCTGCACTTTCACCGAATGTTTGTTTGAGACAATGCCTTTCTGAACATAACGCGTCAATTTCAAATGAGGTTTTTGGACATAAAGATGAACTTAATCGAACAAAACACACATTTTTTGTCTAACATGGAGTCCTGGGAGTGCCATCTGATGAAGATCATCAAAGGTTAGTGATTCATTTAATCGGTATTTCTGACTTCTGTGAGCCCTCTCCTTGGCTGGAAAATGGCTGTATGGTTTTCTGTGACAAGGTCCTGATCTAACATAATCTCATGGTGTGCTTTCGCAGTAAAGCCTTTTTGAAATGAGACACTGTGGTTGGATTTACAAGAAGTGTATCTTTAAAATGGTGTACAATACTTGTATGTTTGAGGAATTTTAATTATGGGATTTCTGTTGTTTTGAATTTGGCGCCCTGCAATTTCACTGGTTGTTGTCGAGGTGGGACGCTATCGTCCCACTTGTACCAGAGAGGCTATCAACAGCTTACATTATACCATGGCGCTGGTTAGCCAGATCCAGATGTATGAATGTCATCACAACTGAGCATATTTTGTGTTTTGGCAAAGTATCTCTTGTAATGTGCCCACACTGTTGCCGCAACCAAATTAAATATTCTGGGAACCTTTTAAAGAACTCAGAAAGGCTGTTCTGTCAACATTCTTGCAACATCAAAGGAATGTTTTGTGTACCCTAAAACAAACACTATCCAAATGTCAGCACAACCGGACAATTGTAGTGTTTTGGGAAACTATCTCTTGTCATAAGTCTACAATGTTACTAAAACCAAAGAAATGTGTTAGGAACGTTTAAAGAACGTAAAAATGTGTTCTGCTAACGTTGTAACATCAGTTGAATGTTTTTTGCACCATAAAATAAACACTGTAATCATCCGCACAACTGGACAGTTTGTTTGTGTTTTGGGAACATCTCTTTTGTGATGTTCCCCACAATGTTCTCACCAGACTGTTTCCACAACCTAATTAAACATTCTGGGAACCTTTAAATAACCGATTACATGTGTTCTAGGAAGGTTCCTGCTACATCAGACACAACTTTTAAACAAACGTTCTATAATCATCAGCATGACTGGACAGTTTTTGTGTTATGAGAGCATTTGTCTCGACCTAACATATGTTCTGGGAGCTTTCACAGAAACAATTTTGGTTTACTGGGTATTCTATTGGTCTCTACAGTTTGGTCTCTACAGTCTCATTAGCTCAACATGCTACTAGTATCACTTTCTCATTGGCTGTATGAAAACTTGGTATGGCCATACCATTTGGGAAGAGAGTGAGAGTGTGAATTAAATGTAAAAGCATGAAGGGTGACGTTGCTCAATGCTTTACAAGTTGCCAAATTTTATTGGCCAGATGCTGTCAAAGATCGAACAAAGAGATCGATTACAGAACACAGAACACACAGAACAAGGACCATTACAAAAAGTGTGTTCTGTAATCCATCATCCGTTGAATCTTTAAACTTTTAGATGCATCTTATATTGTTTTTAGGGAAAATTAGATACAAGATTAGTGTTGTGTTCAGGAAGCAGAGGGTGTCAATTTTGCCACCACATGAGGGATGTAGAGGCCCATCCGAAGGGATATGGGTATAGTGGGTTTCATCATTGAGGGGGGGAAACAGTGTGTTTTTCCTGATAACGCAGCAATGTACAATGCTAAACATAAGGGAATGAACATTAATCTTGCCTTAATTAGTCAATCGATATTTCAGTGGCGGTAGAGGAGGAACAAAGTCTTAATGACAGAGCATGACCTGGAATGGGCTGTACAGTCAACCCAATCCCCATGTGGGAGGGATGGTAAAACATTGCTCTAGTATACCACTTTCACTGCCAACACCAAATAGACGTCTAATGCAAGGGTTGTGTGTGTGGGAGATGTTTCTGGGTTCTTGTTTACTGTTCACTGTTTACTGACCATCATGATGTTGGATTTTCTTAATTGCTTTGCTCTCGCCAATTACTTATACTTAGTAATGACATTTTTAAAAATCTGTTAGGTAACTTCAATGTTTGTTTCATTAATAAGGCTAAAGCTAATTTGGATGTAAAATGAGAATAGTCGGGGGTCCATGAAAAGGATCCCCATGAATATGCATTTAATCACACATCTGACCACAATACAGCTTCCTGAAAATTGCTGATAAATGATCATGCAATCTTTCCAAATGAGCTATCCATCAATGGTGACAGGTAAGATATATTATCTTGATTAAAAATAGATGTGGGTTAACTATGGTAATGAATTTAGATTGTGAATCGGATTCATACTGTGTCTCTTCCCCTCTTGTTCTCTTATCGTAATGACGATGGTACAAGATTGTAAGACTTGTGAACTGGGTCACAGTTAAATATTTACAGGAAATTACATCGGTTAGACATTTCATCTCATGGAATGTGTGTGAAAGGAAAACTCATAGCCATCTCTAGTGTTGGAATGAAATGGGATGTCTTTGTTTATCTGTTCAAGTGCCCCAAATGCTTTTTTTATTTCTGATTCGTATGAGTCATACATTCATAAGAACATTAGTCACATATTCCCAAGACTCTTCAGCCAATGCTAAACCACAATCCTCCCAGCAAATGGTGCAACAATGAAACAATTATGGACTTGAGAGGGTTTCATTTCGCTCACATTTCACAATGTTATGTTATAGAAATCAAACCCATAAAATTATGATAAAAGTTTGTGCTTGTAGCCATTTCAGATTCAGAGTAACTTTTAGGTCACTTCACAATGATTCATGAATGGAACATGGAGCATTTGGACTCGGTTCTGGTAAATTACTTCAAATTGATAGTGGACTTGATCTGGATACTATAAAAGAGAGCAGCACCAGGCCATCATGGTCCTAAGGTCATACATACCATGACGCACACAAACACAAACACAAACACACACACACACACACACACACACACACACACAAACACACACCACACTATATGGGAGGGTGAGAGAGAGAAATAGAAAGGGGAAAAGGGAGAGGGAGTGAAAGAATAGAGAAATCAAGGGAGAGGGAGGAAGAGTTGTCTGTAGGGATGTCGTAGGATCTATGCACTTGGAAGGACAGGGCTTGTGAGGCTGGTATATGAGGGCTTTGAGCCACAGAGCAGAAAAGAGCTTCTATAAATAAACAGTGCAGAGGCACCGATGCGCAGAGATCTGGAGTAGGGGATTCAGATTTATCACTGCCATGACATTTCCCACATGGTTGCAAATCTACCATAATCTACAGTAATTTTGGTAATAAACAGAAAATCTATGGCAATCTATCGTAGCTTTGGTAATTTACAGTATACTTGAATAATTAATACAGTGCCTTGCAAAAGCATTGTTCCTATTTTGTTGCATCACAACCTATAATTTTAATTAATTTTTTATTTGGATTTCTTGTAATGGACATGCACAAAATAGTCCAAATTGGTGAAGTAAAATGTTAAATAATTTAAAACTGATTTGTGGTGGGTGCATATGTATTCACCCCCCTTTGGTATGAAGCCCCTAAATAAGATCTGGTGCAACCAATTACCTTCAGAAGTCATATAATTAGTTAGATTGTACACAGATTGACTTTATTTAAGTGTCACATGATCTGTCACATGATCACAGTATATATACACATGTTCTGAAAGGCCCCAGAGTCTGAAAAACCACTAAGCAAGGGGCACCACCAAGCAAGCGAAACTATGAAGACCAAGGAGCTCTCCAAACAGGTCAGGGACAAAGTTGTGGAGAAGTACAGATCAGGGTTGGGCTATAAAAAAAGATCTGAAACGTTGAACATCCCACGGAGCACCATTAAATCCATTATTAAAAAATGGAAAGAATATGGCATCACAACAAACTTGCCAAGAGAGGGCCACCCACCAAAGGTCATGTACCAGGCAAGGAGGGCATTAATCAGAGAGGCACCAAAGAGACCAAAGATAACCCTGAAGGAGCTGCAAAGCTCCACAGCGGAGATTGGAGTATCTGTCCATAGGACCACTTTAAGCAGTACACTCCACAGAGCTGGGCTTTATGGAAGAGTGGCCAGAAAAAAAGCCATTGCTTAAAGAAAAAAATGATCAAACATGTTCGCCAAAAGGCATGTGGGAGACGCCCCAAACATATGTTTGAAGGTTCTCTGGTCAGATGAGACATTTTTTTGTTGCTTTTTGGCCATCAAGGAAAACGCTATGTCTGTCGCAAACCCAACACCTCACATAACCCCGAGAACACCATGGTAGCATCATGCTGTGGGGATGTTTTTCCATCGGCAGGGACTGGGAAACTGGACAGAATTGAAGGAATGATGAATGGCACTGAATACAGGGAAATTCATGAGGGTCACCTGTTTCAATCTTCCAGAGATTTGAGACTGGGACAGAAGTTCACCTTCCAGCAGGACAATGACCCTAAGCATACTGCTAAAGCAACACTCAAGTGTTTTAAGGGGAAACATTTAAATGTCTTGGAATGGCCTAGTCAAATCCCACACCAGTAGAATCCATCCAACTTGAAGGAGCTGGAGCAGTTTTGCCTTGTAGAATGGGAAATAATCCCAGTGACTAGATATGTCAGGTTTATAGAGACTACCCCAAGAGACTTGCAGCTGTAATTGCTGCAAAAGGTGGATATGCAAAGTATTGTAGGGGGAGAATAGTTATGCACGCTCAAGTTTTTATCAACAGATGAATAACAAATATTGTAAAATTGTCAAATAAATTCAAGTTTGATAAACAATCAAATATTAAGGAAATGTAATGCTGAAGCGCTCATTTTAAACACCAATGATATTCACGGTTTATATTTAGGATAATATTTGACAGTTTTTTCATTCCACTCCGCAGTTAAAGGCACATAACAGCCCACTTGGAGTTTGCCAAAAGCACCTAAATGACTCTCAGACCATGAGAAACAAGATGATCTGGTCTGCTGAAACCAAGATTGAACATTTTGGACTGAATTTCAAGCGTCACGTCTGGAAGAAACCTGGCACCATCTCTACGATGAAACATCGTGTGGCAGCGTCATGCTTTAGGGATTTCTTTCATTGGAAACTGGGAGACTAGTTAGGATTGAGGGAAGATGAACGGAGCAAAGTACAGAGAGATGCTTGAAGAAAACCTGCTCCAGAGTGCTCAGGATCTCATACTAGGGCAAAGGTTCACCTCCCAACAGGACAACGACCCTAAACACACAGCCAAGACAATGCAGAAGTGGCTTTAGGACAAGTCTCAGAACGTCATTGAGAGGCCCAGCCAGAGCCCGGACTTGAACCCGATCTAACATCTCTTGAGAGACCTGAAAATAGCTGTGCAGCAACACTCCCCATCCAACCTGACAGAGATCTGCAGAGAATAATTGGAGAAACTACCCAAATATAGGTGTGCCAAGCTTGTAGTGCCGTACCCAATAAGAATTGAGGGTCTAATTGCTGCCAAATATGCTTCAACAAAGTACTGAGTTCTTACGTATTTTTAATAGATACATTTGGAAACATTTCTAAAAACCTGTTTTTGATTTGTCATTATGGGGTGTTATGTGTAAAAAACGATTTAATCATTTTTAGAATAAGGCTGTAACGTAACAAAATCTGAAAAGTCAGTGGTCTGATTACTTTTCGAATGCACCGTATATATATATTTTTTAATAATCTCTAATTTCATTATTTCATGAATTTTACACACAGAGGGCGATTATATAACATACACCTGTGATAATCTGAAGTACCCAAAATGGGCCACTAGATGTATTTATGATAGATTACATAAAATCCTTGAAAGGTTTAGTGGTAAACTTGAAATGATTCCAATAATATTTTGCAACACTACTCCCTGCTCTCCTCTCCCTGCTCTCTCTGTCCCAGCATCCCTCCCATGACTTGTGCACTATTCACATCTCTTTACCTAGAGTGGATGTGGGCAAAATCAAATTAACTCCCTGATCAATGTGTGTATCAGTAGCAAGCTACTTCATCAACCACCTGAAGTGTTACTCTATATTGTATACCCATGCTGATTCCTATAAAACAGCTTAGCTAAAACCCTGACAGGCCCAGGGCGCAACTCGAACCCACATTGCAGTATTTGCACAGTTTGCATCATACAGTATGATAATCTATTTTTCCAGAGCTCAAATAAAATAGCAGAATGGTTGTGGATACTGTAACAATACCAGGGAGACTCCCATCACAGCTAGATGTTTCCTGTTTCAGATAAGTCATGTTATTGCACATGCTGTGGTTGGTTAATAACAAAAGATACATTGCTGCAGTGGCTGCGATTAAATATTAAGTATTTTGGCTGTCCTCACCTCGCTAATATAAATTGTTAGATGAATTACTGTGTTGGATAAACATCAAATGTCATGATAGAATGATGATTTGTTTTTCACTATATCATATGTAATGTTTATTTTCATATTACTTATGTTTATTTACTTTGTAAGGTTTTAAGGTCACATTGAAGATTCATAACACTTTCGGGGGAACAAGAAATTAATGCATGTTTGTATTTTCATGCAAGTGTACAGATTTTATGATACCTGCAATATTTATTGTGCACTTTTCTTGATTTGAATGTTTATTGCTTTTTCAAAGCCTTTGACAGTGTAATGTTCAAAAGTTGCCAGGTAAAATTCTGTATTAAGTGGAGTTGAAAGCCTCTCTACTAAGTCCAGCTTTGAAAACCACAAAAAATAGGAGGGACTCAAAGGCCATGTGCATCCTGCTTGTTCATGATGCCATCACATATTAATGAGTATGGTGTCAAATAAGGTTGGTAGAGTGCAGCGGTAACTATGCAAATTGTTAATTATTGGACAAAAACTTTTGATTTTCTCATATAAAGGTTGTCTGAGCTACAATTTTCAGCACACAAATTGTTTTCCCCTAACCCTGTGTCTTGTCTCATAGAACTAATGAATCTGTCCTAATTGACAATAGTAAATTAACATTAGTTCATACACTTTTTAAAGCAAGACACATTTGTAATGCAATAGCCATATTGTGAAAATTAAGAAAAGGAAGTAGCTAATTACTTTATTTCTAAAGTTGTATGACTTGATACATACAGTATCCAAGTGTACTACTTGGTCAACTAACTACAGAGCAGAAACTGTGGCCTTTAAAGATTTGTGCTGCTTCAACTTGATCTATTTCCGAGTGTAGTGGGTGGGCACAATTCATCTTCCTACAAAAGCATTAACATCACATTAAGAAAACACATACCACAAGTCCCATAGCCAAATGCTAAAGAGCACCCTCTCAAACTGCACAACATCGCTCAACATAATGTTGTAAAGAGCTACAGTCCAGAGCATTTCCAGCGCAGAGATCTCTCTCCAATTTGGCTAGTGTTTCTCTTTTCAACAGGGATTCTTGACGACTCACTGTGCATGAATAATGACCACTGTTAATTCCATCAAGCAACCTTTAAAAAAATCCCCCCATCTCACATAACAATATGACAGCCCATGTCAACAGCAATGACTATAAATCAAACATGAAGGTGAGGATGAATACATTCACTTGATCGTGCGACACAACTATTTTTCCTTCCATCTCCTCTCAGTTTGCATCATTCTGCAGGAAAGAGGCTGATGTAATACCTGCAAAACAAGTTTGATTACACATTATTAATGTGTGAAAGTTACATATTTAGAAAAATATTTTTTGCCTGCCCTAGAAAGGTTCAAATGTACATTTGAAGTCGGAAGTGCCTTGCGGTCGGAGGCCGAGCAGTTGCCATTCCAGGCAGTGATGCAACACGTCAGGATGCTCTCAATGGTGCAGCTGTAAAACCTTTTGAGGATCTGAGGACCCATTCCAAATCTTTTCAGTCTCCTGAAGGGGAATTTGTTTTGTTGAGCCCTATTCACGAATGTCTTGGTGTGTTTAGATAATGTTCAAACAAAATAAAAAACAAATAAAATGTTATTTGTCACATACACATGGTTAGCAGATGTTAATGCAAGTGTAGCGAAATGCTTGTGCTTCTAGTTCCGACAATGCAGTAATAACCAACGAATAATCTAACCTAACAATTCCACAACAACTACCTTATACACACAAGTGTAAAGGGATAAAATATATGAATGAGTGATGGTGCAAAACCTTGAGATAGAAACTGTTTTTCAGTCACTCGGTCCCTGCTTTGATGCACCTGTACTGACCTCGCCTTCTGGATGATAGCGGGGTGAACTTGCAGTGGCTCGGGTGGGTGTTGTCCTTGATGATCTTTATGGCCTTCCTGTGACATCGGGTGGAAGATGGTGTCCTGGAGGGCAGGTAGTTTGCCCCATGGTGATGCGTTTTGCAGACCTCACTACCCTCTGGAGATGCTCTCTGTAAAAGTGTGTGAGTGCTTTTGGTGACAAGCCAAATTACTTCAGCCTCCTGAGGATGAAGAGGTGCTGCTGCACCTTCTTCACCACGCTGTCTGTGTGGGTGGACAAATTCAGTTTGTCCGTGATGTGTACACTGAGGAACTTACTACCTTGTCTACTACTGTCCCGTCGATGTGGATAGCGGGGTGCTCCCTCTGCTGTTTCCTGAAGTCCACGATCATCTCCTTTGTTTTGGCCACGCAGTCGTGGGTGAACAGGGAGTACAGGAGAGGGCTCAGAAAGCACCCTTGTGTGGCCCCAATTTTGAGGATCAGCGGGGTGGAGATGTTGTTACCTACCCTCACCACCTGGGGGCGGCCAGTCAGGAAGTCCAGTTCCCAGTTGCACAGGACGGGGTCGAGACCCAGGGTCTCAAGCTTGATGATGAGTTTGGAGGGTACTATGGTGTTAAATGCTGAGCTGTAGTTGATGAACAGCATTCTTACTTAGGCATTCCTCTTGTCCAGATGGGTTTGTGCAGTGTGGTTGTGATTGCATCGTCTGTGGACCTATTGGGGTGGTAAGCAAAGTGGGTTTAGGTTGTCAGGTAGAGTGGAGGTGATATGGTCCTTGACTAGTATGTCAAAGCACTTCATGATGACGGAAGTGAGTGCTACGGGGCGGTAGTCGTTTAATTCAGTTACCTTAGCTTTCTTGGGAACAGGAACAATGGTGGCCCTCTTGAAGCATGTGGGAACAGCTGACTGGGATAAGGATTTATTGAATATGTCCATAAACACACCAGCCAGCTGGTCTGCATATGCTGTGAGGACGCGGCTGGGCATGCCGTTTGGCCTGCAGCCTTGCGAGGGTCAACACGTTTAAATGTTTTACTCACCTCGGCTGCAGTGAAGGAGAGTCCACAGGTTTTGATAGCGGGCCGTGTCAGTAGCACTGTATTGTCCTCAAAGCGAACAAAGAAGTTGTTTAGTCTGATTGGGAGCAAGACATCCTGATCCGCGGCGGGGCTGGTTTTCTTCTTGTATTCCGTGATTGACTGTAGACCATGCCACATACCTGTCTGAGCCGTTGAATTACGACTATAATTTGTCTCTATACTGACACTTAGCTTGTTTGATTGCCTTGCGGAGGGAATAGCTACACTGTTTGTATTCGGTCATGTTTCCGGTCAACTTGCCCTGATTAAAAGCAGTGGTTCGCACTTTCAGTTTTGCGCGAATGCTGCCGTCAATCCACGGTTTCTGGTTTGGGAATGTTTTAATTCTTGCTGTGGGTACGACATCACTGATGCACTTGCTAATAAACTCGCTCACTGAATCGGCGTATACATCAATGTTGTTGTTTGATGCAGTGCGGAACATATCCCAATCCACGTGATCGAAGCAATCTTGAAGCGTGGAATCAGACTGGTCGGACCAGTGTTGAACAGACCTAAGCGCCAGAGCTTCCTGTTTTAGTCTCTGTCTATAGGCAGGGAGTAACAAAATGAAGTCGTGGTCAGCTTTTCCAAAAGGAGGGCGGGGGAGGGCCTTATATGCGTCGCGGAAGTTAGAATAACAATGATCCAGGGTTTTACCAGCCCTGGTAGCACAATCGATATGCTGATAGAATTTAGGGAGTCTGTTTTCAGGTTAGCCTTGTTAAAATCCCCAGCTACAATGAATGCAGCCTCAGGATATGTGGTTTCCAGTTTACATAGAGTCAAATAAAGTTTGTTGATGTGGACGCTAAGGAACTTGAAGCTCTCAACCTGCTCTACTACTGCACCATCGATGAGAATGGGGGTGTGGTCGGTCCTCCTTTTCCTGTAGTCCACAATCATCTCCTTTGTCTTGATCACATTGAGGCAGAGGTTGTTGTCCTTGCACCACACAGTCAGGTCTCTGACCTCCTCCCTATAGGCTTTCTTATCGTTGTCGGTGATCAGGCCTACCACTGTTGTGTCATCAGCAAACTTAATGATGGACTTGGACTCATGCCCGGCCATGCAGTCATGGTTGAACAGGGAGTACAGGAGGGGTCTGAGCACGCACTCTTTGGGGCCCCCTTGCTGAGGATCAGCATGGCGGATGTGTTATTACCTACCCTTCCCACATGGGGGAGTACAGGAGGGGACTGGGAGTACAGGAGGGGACTGAGCACGCAGCCCTGAGGGGCCCCCATGTTGAGGATCAGCATGGCAGGTGTGTTGTTACCTACCCTCACCACCTGGGGTGGCCCGTCAGGATGTCCAGGATCCAGGTGCAGAGGGAGGTGTCCCAGGGTCCTTAGCTTAGTGATGAGCTTTGAGAGCACTATGGTGTTGAACGCTGAGCTGTAGTCAATGAATAGCATTCTCACATCCTTTTGTCCAGGTATGAAAGAGCAGTGTGAAATGCAATAGAGATTGCATCATCTGTGGATCTGTCGGTGCTGTATGCAAATTGGAGTGGGTCTAGGGTTTCTAGGATAATGGTGTTGATGTGAGCCATGACTAGCCTTTCAAAGCATTTCATGGCTACAGACGTGAGTGCTACGGGTCGGTAGTCATTTAGGCAGGTTACCTTAGTGTTCTTGGGCACAGGGACTATGGAGGTCTGCTTGAAACATGTTGGTATTACAGACTCAGACAGGGAGAGGTTAAAAATGTCAGTGAATACACTTGCTAGTTGGTCAGAGCATGCTCAGAGTACACATGCTGTGGGGTAGTTTTTTAGTGGCAGGGACTGGGAGACTAGTCAGGATCCAGGTAAACATGAACGGAGCAAAGTACAGAGACATCCTTGATGAAAACCTGCTCCAGTGCACTCAGGACCTCACCTTCCAACAGGACAATGACCCTAAGCACACAGCCAAGACAATGCAGGATTGACAAGTCTCTGAATGTCCTTGAGGGGCCTAGTCAGAGCCCGGACTTGAACCCGAAAGAACATCCACGAAGAGACCTGAACATAGCTGTACAACAAAGCTCCCCATCCAACCTGACAGAGTTTGAGAGGATCTGCAGATAAGAATGGGATAAACTTTTATTGAACCTTTTTTGATTAGGCATGTCAGTTAAGAACAAATTCTTATTTACTTTCACGGCCTAACCCCGCCAAACTCTAACCTGGATGACGCTGGGTCAATTTTGCGCCGCCCTATGGGACTCCCAAACACGGCCGGTTGTGATACAGCCTGGAATTTAACCAGGGTCTGTAGTGACGCCTCTAGTATTCACTGCCAAAGGTGCTTCAGCAAAGTACTGAGTAAAGGGTCTGAATAGTTATGTAAATGTGTTATTTCAGTTTTTTTTTTATACATTTGCTGATAGAGCTCAGATGCACCCCTTTCCCCTGAAACTCTGGTCCCCCTTTGTCACCATTTTCTCAAGCAACTCTAAGTAGTCAGACCTTTTGATTATTTTGTGCCGCCAGAGCCATGCCTATGGGTTACTGCAGCTAGTGTTGCCAGGACTGCCACAACCTGGGTTGGGGTCTCCACCTGCTAGGTACAAGGTCGTCAAGGTTCTCATTAGCAGCTTTGGCTTTGCTGGACCAACACTGCCAGGCAGGCCCAGACACTTGATGGGGCGGTGCTGCTTCAGTATGCCTGTAAAACAGACCCACACAGGACTTCTCCTTAGTGTGTGGGTCACACAGGTGTGTGTATGGGTGTAATTGGTGCGTGTTGGTGGCAGGGAAGTCAGGCGCAGAACAAACTTGGTATAAACGGAGTCGTTTAATAAAAGTTAACAAAACTCCAAAAACCAAAATATATAAAATAATCAGTGGGTACAAAACCCGCTGCGCGCCACCACATCACTTGCACAAACATACAATCAAACAATCACCGACAAGGACATGAGGGGAAAACAGAGGGTTAAATACACATGTAATTGATGGGATTGGAACCAGGTGTGATAGAAGGCAAGACAAAACCAATGGAAAATGAAAAATGGATCGGTGATGGCTAGAAGATTGGTGACGTCGACCGCCTAACACGGCTCGAACAAGGAGAGGGGCCAACTTCGGCGGAAGTCGTGACAATAGGCTTGGGGATCATTCCATCATGATAGATGAATAAATAAATATACTTTATTTATTATTCATTTTAAAAATGTATATCCCACATTTATAACTGTGTCTGTCACAGCTCCTGCTCACATGGGCTCTGGCATTTGCAACCATTTTCTTTTTTCACTCACCACACTTTTCCAATCACAAAAACATTCACCCCACGTATACACCTGCACAAACCGCACATACTGTGCCTTCTTTGTCCTTTGTTTGTGCTGTATTTTTATCTCTACCGTGCTGATTCCTACCTAATTTCAGGCTTTTGCTTACTTTTGTGTTCCAGTTCCTTATATTTGAAGATGTATTATTTCAATAATTGTCCTTTATTCTAATGCAGTCTTTATCTATTTATATATATTTTTTATTTATTTATTTTATTTCACCTTTATTTAACCAGGTAGGCAAGTTGAGAACAAGTTCTCATTTACAATTGCGACCTGGCCAAGGTAAAGCAAAGCAGTTCGACACATACAACAACACAGAGTTACACATGGAGTAAAACAAACATACAGTCAATAATACAGTATAAACAAGTCTATATACGATGTGAGCAAATGAGGTGAGATAAGGGAGGTAAAGGCAAAAAGGCCATGGTGGCAAAGTAAATACAATATATCAAGTAAAACACTGGAATGGTAGATTTGCAATGGGAGAATGTGCAAAGTAGAAATAAAAATAATGGGGTGCAAAGGAGCAAAATAAATAAATAAATTAAATACAGTAGGGAAAGAGGTAGTTGTTTGGGCTAAATTATAGGTGGGCTATGTACAGGTGCAGTAATCTGTGAGCTGCTCTGACAGTTGGTGCTTAAAGCTAGTGAGGGAGATAAGTGTTTCCAGTTTCAGAGATTTTTGTAGTTCGTTCCAGTCATTGGCAGCAGAGAACTGGAAGGAGAGGCGGCCAAAGAAAGAATTGGTTTTGGGGGTGACTAGAGAGATATACCTGCTGGAGCGTGTGCTACAGGTGGGAGATGCAATGGTGACCAGCGAGCTGAGATAAGGGGGGACTTTACCTAGCAGGGTCTTGTAGATGGCATGGAGCCAGTGGGTTTGGCGACGAGTATGAAGCGAGGGCCAGCCAACGAGAGCGTACAGGTCGCAATGGTGGGTAGTATATGGGGCTTTGGTGACAAAACGGATTGCACTGTGATAGACTGCATCCAATTTGTTGAGTAGGGTATTGGAGGATATTTTGTAAATGACATCGCCAAAGTCGAGGATTGGTAGGATGGTCAGTTTTACAAGGGTATGTTTGGCAGCATGAGTGAAGGATGCTTTGTTGCGAAATAGGAAGCCAATTCTAGATTTAACTTTGGATTGGAGATGTTTGATATGGGTCTGGAAGGAGAGTTTACAGTCTAACCAGACACCTAAGTATTTGTAGTTGTCCACGTATTCTAAGTCAGAGCCGTCCAGAGTAGTAATGTTGGATAGGCGGGTAGGTGCAGGTAGCGATCGGTTGAAGAGCATGCATTTAGTTTTACTTGTATTTAAGAGCAATTGGAGGCCATGGAAGGAGAGTTGTATGGCATTGAAGCTTGCCTGGAGGGTTGTTAACACAGTGTCCAAAGAAGGGCCAGAAGTATACAGAATGGTGTCGTCTGCGTAGAGGTGGATCAGAGACTCACCAGCAGCAAGAGCGACCTCATTGATGTATACAGAGAAGAGAGTCGGTCCAAGAATTGAACCCTGTGGCACCCCCATAGAGACTGCCAGAGGTCCGAACAGCAGACCCTCCGATTTGACACACTGAACTCTATCAGAGAAGTAGTTGGTGAACCAGGCGAGGCAATCATTTGAGAAACCAAGGCTGTCGAGTCTGCCGATGAGGATGTGGTGATTGACAGAGTCGAAAGCCTTGGCCAGATCAATGAATACGGCTGCACAGTAATGTTTCTTATCGATGGCGGTTAAGATATCATTTAGGACCTTGAGCGTGGCTGAGGTGCACCCATGACCAGCTCTGAAATCAGATTGCATAGCAGAGAAGGTATGGTGAGATTCAAAATGGTCGGTAATCTGTTTGTTGACTTGGCTTTCGAAGACCTTAGAAAGGCATGGTAGGATAGATATAGGTCTGTAGCAGTTTGGGTCAAGAGCGTCACCCCCTTTGAAGAGGGGGATGACCGCAGCTGCTTTCCAATCTTTGGGAATCTCAGACGACACGAAAGAGAGGTTGAACAGGCTAGTAATAGGGGTGGCAACAATTTTGGCAGATAATTTTAGAAAGAATGGGTCCAGATTGTCTAGCCCGGCTGATTTGTAGGGGTCCAGATTTTGCAGCTCATTCAGAACATCAGCTGAGCAGATTTGGGAGAAGGAGAAATGGGGAAGGCTTGGGTGAGTTGTTGTGGGGGTTGCAGTGCTGTTGACGGGGGTAGGAGTAGCCAGGTGGAAAGCATGTCCAGCCGTAGAAAAATGCTTATTGAAATTCTCAATTATGGTGGATTTATCAGTGGTGACAGTGTTTCCTATCTTCAGTGCAGTGGGTAGCTGGGAGGAGGTGTTCTTATTCTCCATGGACTTTAGAGTGTCCCAGAACTTTTTTGAGTTAGTGTTGCAGGAAGCAAATTTCTGCTTGAAAAAGCTAGCCTTGGCTTTTCTAACTGCCTGTGTATAATGGTTTCTAGCTTCCCTGAACAGCTGCATATCACGGGGGCTGTTCGATGCTAATGCAGAACGCCATAGGATGTTTTTGTGTTGGTTAAGGGCAGTCAGGTCTGGGGAGAACCAAGGGCTATATCTGTTCCTGGTTCTAAATTTCTTGAATGGGGCATGTTTATTTAAGATGGTTAGGAAGGCATTTTTTAAAAATATCCAGGCATCCTCTACTGACGGGATGAGATCAATATCCTTCCAGGATACCCCGGCCAGGTCGATTAGAAAGGACTGCTCGCTGAAGTGTTTCAGGGAGCGTTTTACAGTGATGAGTGGAGGTCGTTTGACCGCTGACCCATTACGGATGCAGGCAATGAGGCAGTGATCGCTGAGATCTTGGTTGAAAACAGCAGAGGTGTATTTAGAGGGCAAGTTGGTTAGGATGATATCTATGAGGGTGCCCGTGTTTAAGGCTTTGGGGAGGTACCTGGTAGGTTCATTGATAATTTGTGTGAGGTTGAGGGCATCAAGTTTAGATTGTAGGATGGCTGGGGTGTTAAGCATGTTCCAGTTTAGGTCGCCTAGCAGCACAAGCGCTGAAGATAGATGGGGGGCAATCAGTTCACATATGGTGTCCAGAGCACAGCTGGGGGCAGAGGGTGGTCTATAGCAGGCGGCAACGGTGAGAGACTTGTTTTTAGAGAGGTGGATTTTTAAAAGTAGAAGTTCAAATTGTTTGGGTACAGACCTGGATAGTAGGACAGAACTCTGCAGGCTATCTTTGCAGTAGATTGCAACACCGCCCCCTTTGGCAGTTCTATCTTGTCTGAAAATGTTGTAGTTTGGAATTAAAATGTCTGAATTTTTGGTGGTCTTCCTAAGCCAGGATTCAGACACAGCTAGTACTATATACTATAAATAAATACTATAAATAGAAAGTTGAATACTAATTATTGTAATTATTCCCTATCTTGAATGGTATAGTGTATTTGTATTTGATTTTTTTAATCAATTTTTGTATTTTGTTTTCCAGATCATTTTATATTACAATCCCTACAATGAATAATATTGGGTGTTCCATTATTCAACTCCTCTATGGGAAATTTGTATTATTTAGAATAGCTATGGAGTAGTCTTGGTGTCTCGTAACAGTTGGTTTTCAATGTACAGTTTATCGACTAGGAGAGCTGCGCTTTCCCTTTTAGTCTATTCACTTTGAAGAGTTGGTACAGAACTTTGCACCGTTCTGCATTTTCCTTCGGGAACTGATCATTCATACCTATTTTCGTGCCAGCAAGTCTTTTGCCCAGGTTTTTAACCATTTTTTTATCCTTAAGAATGCAAATATGGCAATGATTGGGCGCTCGTATCACTGTCCTCTCTGTCCGAAATAATGTACAGTTTGAGTTTGAGTTTGTCGACAGTATTGTCTGTGATCTGTCGCGCATTAACCAGGGTATCATTCACCACACTCTGAATCTTCACCCTCATTCTCTTTAATACTGGTAACTACCAGATTTTCTGGTATAGATCTTGTCTGTACTACAAGTAAGGCTTCAATCAAAAATGTATATTTTTTAAGTTCATTAACGTCCGTTTCAATAGTATTGACTGTACCTTTTAGCTTGTTTGTTTCTTTCTCTGTTGTCGCTGCTTTTTTTGTCACTCATCTCGAGGCTCGCCTTCAACTTCTTTATATCTTTACTGACTATTTCAAGAATTTATCGACTTTAGCAAGTCGGGTTTCTAAACTTACCATTCCAGGTGGTGAAAAGCATAAATGGTCTGTGGTAGTCTAGTGGTTAGAGCATTGGGCCAGTAACCAAAATGTAGATCAAATCCCCGAGCTCACAAGGTAAACATCTGTTGTTCTGCCCCTGAACAAGGCGGGTTAACTCACTGTTCCTAGGCCATCATTGTAAATAAGAACTTCTTCTTAACTGACTTGCCTAGTTAGATAAAGGTAAATATATGTATATTTTGTGAATTGGTTCTCCATGCTTACTCACCAACATATTTGGGTGTTGAGTGTGTTGGTAATATTGGTAGATATATTTCTCTAACCTTATAATTAATTTTGTGTTGCTAGTCAGATTGACGGTTATTACCCACGAGTATACAAGTATGTGGAGTGAAGTGGGCTCCTGAGTGGCACAGCGGGCTAAGGCGCTGCATCTCAGTGCTAGAGGCATCACTACAGACCTTGGTTTGATTCCAGGTTGTATCACAACTGGCCGTGATTGGGAGTCTCATAGGGTGGTGCACAATTGACCCAGCATCTTTAGGGTTTGGCTGGGGTAGGCTTTCATTGTAAATAAGAATTTATTAGTTAAATAAAAAAAACTGCTAATATTTAGTCAGATATTGAGTATTACGTTTTTATCTTGAGGGATTCTTCCCTGCCATCTTCAGTCGGCCATTATTTGAATTGTTTGAAGCATCCACACTCTTACCAATTCAGCCAGTTTTTCAGGTAAAGGGCAGATTGCTTAGCAAAGTCTCCCTGACCAGGGACTATGGATTATACAGCAGCAAGATACATATGCCAAGTGGGGGCTTGAGAGGGCAAGTGGCTATGTTCCATTGAGGAAGTGCCAAGACATGGCTGAGTCATACATTAATTTTAATGCCTGACATGCCTACAGTAGGCTAATAACGTGGTGCACACATCCATACTGGGTATTACAAAACCAAACACAGGCAGGGACAAGGAGCAGAGCAGGGGTGTGTGTGTGTGTGTGTGTGTGTGTGTGTGTGTGTGTGTGTGTGTGTGTGTGTGTGTGTGTGTGTGTGTGTGTGTGTGTGTGTGTGTGTGTGTGTGATACAGGGAAAGAGTGTGGAGTGGTGAGGAGTCCTGACATCTGCTATGCGTGTGTGTGCAACTACCTCTCACAGTCTCACGTCAGAATGAAATGTTCATCCATGTTTCTCAAACGTCAAATTTCGAAGTTGCTGCAAGTGTAACATTTTGAGGTGTTTAAAGGTTAAGTTTAGGCATTAATTTCCAAATGTTTAAGGTTAGGGATAAGTTTAGGCATTAACTCAGAAATCTTAAGGTTAGGCATTAACTCCAAATGGTTAACGTAAAGGTTAAGATTTGGGACAGCCGGTGCGGTGCGCATGTGTGAACGTGTTTGAATGCGAGTGTGTGTGTGTGTACGCAAGCATATTTGAATGTGGAGTAGTGAGAAGTCCTGACATATGGTCAGCGTGGGTGGTGCTGGCTTTGTTGCACAACAACCTCCCAGTCAGATGTGTTCTCACCAGCTCCACAGTCCCTACCACACACACAAACACACGCACACAATCACAGACACACACAGAGCTAAACACATGCAGAACTAATGATTAGAATCTGCCCTGCTCCCTACATAAGGATTATAGAGAATAACAGGGTTTCATCAGAGTGCTGCTATCATCTTAGTGCCGTAGGAGACAGTTGAAATGTGTGTGGCAGAAGAATCATAATTAGTTAAGTAACATAGATAATTAAGATGTCTTATCTGCATAATATACTTATATGATATGCTTGTTATTAGAATGTATCCCTTTGGACTCTGGTGTTGGTAGTTGCAATTCCTCCCTCAGCTAGGGCTCAGTCACCTGGGACCCAAAGAGGGGAGAAGTACCAGGAAAGAGATCGGATCTCAGGGCCCAAACTGAACAATAAGAACAGTCTTCATAGCAAATGCTATCTGGCTACGGGATACTCCTTTCTCATTCCACACATCTGTTTGCCATGTAGACTAGGGGGTGGATCATTGCTATAAACGAGTTTAGTAGCATTTGTGTCGTGGCTCTCAATGAATGATCTGAGGGTGGTTCGTTGACCAGCCATCGCTATTGCAGAGCTCTCACTAATAAAGATTCAGTTTAAGTATAACTCTAACTTGTGTGATAGGTTTGACTCTCCTCATTTGATAATACAGAAATTAACCACCACATGTGACAACTGTGGTTTGCATTGTTGGTCAACACTTTTCAGTATAAGCACAGTGTTGTTTTGGCAAATAATGCTTAATCACTCGGAATTCATGAACTGTAAACACTGGACTATGTTTCGACTGTCTCTAAGGCTGAGATTCAATAGGTGCATTGTTGACAAGCGCACTTTACTTTTAATGGTAATTTACGCTTAAACTGATGTGCGCAGCGATTACCGTGAATGCAATGGATGCAGGTGTCTGGGAAATTGCCTTTAAAAGTAAAGTGCAATACGCTTGTCAACAATGCGCCTTTGATTGAATCCTGGCTGAGGCATTTACATGAATTATGGGTTGCAATTATGCCACATAAACTCAGTCTTCATATATCATAGATTTGCCATACTTTCAGTAATGAGACTGGTTCATCCTAAATACTACACTGAACAAAAATATAAACGCAACATGTAAAGTGTTTCCATGTTTCATGAGCTGAAATAAAAGATCCCAGAACTGTTCATACGCACAAAAAGCTTATTTCTTTCAAATTGGTTTCACATAACTCAAGTGAAGGTGGATGGATTATCTTGGATAAGAAGAAATGCTCACAAACAAACAAAGGAGAAATAACAGGTGTGGCATATCAAGAATCCCAACTGGCCTCACAACCACAGACCACGTGTAACCACACCTGCCCAGGACCTCCACATCCAGTTTCTTCACCTTCACTTGAGTCATATGAAACCAATAGATTAGGGCCAAATTAATTTATTTCAATTGACTGATTTCTTTTCATGAACTGTAACTCAGTAAAATATTGAAAATTGTTGCATGTTGCATTTATATTTTTGTTCATGCTATAAGTAGAGATTTGGTAGCAGTATATGATTATTGAATGGAAATGAATATGCAAGACAAATACACAAACGAGAGCTGCTCCAATCAGTTTGATCATCCGTTTATCCATGTTGGGTTGATTGCAGCACATGAATTGATTCATGTTAAGTGTTTTAAATGGTAATTTCTGTGATTATACTTAGCAGCAAGCACATGGGAGTATTTGCTGCTTCCAAAGCAGCAAATACTTGGGGGAATGAGACAAATAAAATAAAAAATGTTATTAGCATAATGGAGTTGAATACAATTGTGTATGCAATACTGCAGACTGTTTTTAATTCCAACACTGAATCCCCTTTTCCAGGTTTTTCATCAATAACATTCATAAAATCAAATAATCGGATGTGTTTTGAATAGTCAAACAGCAGGGATTTTGAAACTCATTCCCCCATCTTTCATAATCTTGTCAGAACAGCCAATTTCATGAATTTGGAAAAACCATTCTCCTCTTTGTAGTCATAGTTACTCAAGTGTACACGTCATTATGTCCTGCAGCAATATGAATAAGTCAACATGGCTTGAAGCGGGTTGCGTTTAGAATTAATATTTAGATTTAACGATGCAGAGTTAATGGTGAAGGTTAGCCTTCTAATATATTTATTGTACAGGGTATGAACAGTATGTAAAGAAACCACACAATCTGAAAAAATCTAAGACTCAGCAGATAATGTGAGGGTTCAGTGATGAGCCGGAGGGAGATGACACAACAGCACCCTCCTCAGGGGATATGTACTCAGTGTAAAGCCAATTAGTACACACCTGGGCCCACTGATTGGCTTGGTGTCTCCCTCTATGTAGGTGTGCCAGGCTTGAGATGGATTGGGAACAGACACGGGGACCTGTGAGGACGTCAAACCTACCCCCCCCCCCCTCCCTCGCTCCCTCCCTCATTCAGAGAAAGCGTCTTCATCTGATGTACTTTGGCTCTATGTTAAACAAGGCAGGCTATAGATAGAGGGAAGTTTTCCCCCTGTAAATATGATGTGTAGACAATAGTCTAAAGACAAGGGGAGCTGTTTGTTGTTTTGTGTTCCCTTTTTGGCCACAGCCTTTTGGTCAGCTGCTTAGTTTATGTTTATTATTTTTACGTGGTTGTTTCATCGTTGGACGCTACCTTGTATTGGAACCTGTTTAGTGACAACTCAAGAAAAGGAACCACAACCACTGCCTCTGGTCTGTTCATTGCATGCCTCCCGCCTGTGTTAGGCTGTTTCGGACTAGCTGATCCGTCACAATAACAAGCAGTTTGATGACTTTGAGATGCTAAGACAAACCTAAACATTTGGCCCACAGCCCTAAATCATGTACATACATCTACAATAAACAGCATAAATTGTATCTAAAAGATTGTCAAATAAAAACGTATGCCTGTGAGGCAAAACCTCACAATGCCTTAGGTTCAGACTGTCACTCGTCCTCGCTCCAAGAATTACTGGAATATAGGAAATTGTCAGAACACATTTGTTGTGCAGTTTTCGACTTTTGCTTTGTGGGCACCTTCTAAAAGTAAACATCCACTCAAGCATGACTTTTCAGGATCTGCTTTAATGTGAACCTGAAGAAAATCTGAATGTTTGTGGAATACAACATCTGAACGTTTGTGGCAATGTGAGCGCTGAAGCCTGGTTAAGAATACTTATATCAACTATTTGTCTTCCAACACCACTCACCCTTAATAGTGAACACTGGTAGCCTAAAAACGTGTCAGCCCTTAGTCCAAATTAAGTGACTGAACCGTGTCAAAACCCCAGACAACCATAATGTACTATAAATGAGGTTATCATCTTGGCACATAATAAGCAGGGCTTGTGTTTCCCGTTTGTAAGCTATTAATGGGCTGAACTTAGCTGTTCGAATTGTGTATTTCACTTCAAAAGACACCCGCTGGGTCTAGGCGAGGAACTATAAATTAAAAAGATATTCTAAAAGATAGTGTGCCTTTGTTCAAGTCTCTGACATCACCAATGTCTGTTTGCTGTGTGATTGTACCGGGTCACTGACCTTCCGTGCAGCAGAGTGAACCAATGTGACCTAAGTAGCTCTCACGTCTGCACAGGAGGAGGGAGTCCAACAGTGCCAAACATCTCCTCATTCCCAAGCACATTGCGTTGCCCACTGGCCTGTACACAAACCTAGTATACTCCCCACAGAGAGCGAGTGGTGATTTGTGGCAGCCTGTTATGGCAGGTTCTATGAGTGAGGAAAGCTTGCAGGATGGAGTAATGTGGTACATACAGATACCCTATGTAGCCCCTTGCACTATATGTGTTGTCACCTGCTAGATACTCCTGCCATGATTGTAGTATATGTGTCTCTACCTTTTATTGTGTAAATGCTGCTAGTCTTGTCATGCTGGGCTCCCTTGAAAAGATCCTCTGTCTCAATGGGACTCCCTGCCTAAATAAATGTTTATAAAATATATGCTCTCTTTTGTTTCTGTATTAAATCGAAACTTCAAGGACAAAAGCATGGAACCCTGAAATAGAGACATACAGTTTGTTTGAGTCATTAAAATATCTTTGATTCTTGCCAGGCCATGTAAAAACCATTGTTAAACATTAACATCTTCCAGAGCAGTTAGGTAGTCATTACTCTTTTGAATGGGAAACACGTACTTTATAACCGAAGAAGCTTTGGTTTGTCATTTCAATGTAGGTAAAAAGTGAAAAAGAAGACAATAACTGATATAAAATACATTCCCCCAACTATCAGAACTCATGTCTTCATGCTTGTCGATGTGCTTGGTTTGATTCGTGGTAAAAAAAAATGGTGGCTAAGAGACTCTTCACTGGGAACAAGAAGGCAGAATTTACATCTGTGTTTCCATCGAGACATAATCACACTGACAGTTTTGTCAGTCTCCCTGGCACATAGAGTGGCATAAATGTGTGGATAATAATCTTTAAAGTGTCATTTCCTCATGCAGGATGTGCCTGTTCTGGGGAATATAATGCAGAGTGACTGCTGGGAAGACAGGGGGAATCCTCTGGGGATTGGAAGGGGCCCCTAGGAAACAGGTATTATGGGGCCACAGGGCCTCCCTCGCTCAAACACAGGATACATGTAGTGGGTGATGACACTGTCACCTACATGAGTAATGAAATTTCACAGCGGAAACCAAATGAAAGAAACCCAAGTGGGTCTTTCACCAAAGCTCCAGCTGTAACATTAAAGCTCAAATTGCTTCAGGTTGGAAGATGGAAAACTTAGCTCTGCTGCATACCCCCCAAAAGGAATAACAATCCTGAACACTGGTTGGGGCTTTACTTCAGGCTCATTCTGAGAAGCCTGGCCAGTAGGTTGTTTGTGCAGGCAGCAGGCATTGTGAAGGAAAGCTGCCTTCATTCCGGGCAGCATTATCAGCATCACATGACAGACTGACAGTTACACAGTCTGGCCTTGATCCATTTTTAAATTCCAAAGGCTCATTCATTTCTATATGAAAATCACGTTAAAATAAATTGTTGTTATAAACTACTCGGAGGACTACACTCAAAAGTAATTCATCATTTCGAGCAATTCTGTAATTTCCTGTAAGTACATTTTCCTTGGAATGGTAATACATTGGTACCATACCCAAATACAGTCGAAGGCAAAATACATAATTTAGTTAATTGTTAAAAATGAAATATGTGAGCAGTCGTCACTGGCTCCCTCTGAGAGGTGAGTGCTAGTTCAGAAATAGTAAATACGGATTGCAGTCAGAGTGCAGTATAACTGAAGTACACTTCAGTATAACTGCAGTTAGAGTGCACTGTAACTGCAGTATGCTGCAAATACAGCATCCAAAATAAAATACAAAATTGTACCGCAGTAATTTTTCAGTGTATCTACAGTTAGAGTGCAGTTCAAATGCAATACACTGCAGTTATTCTGCAATTGCTGTGTCCAAAATATCACAGTTGACTGCAGTTATTGCACTTTTTACGGCAGTTTCAAAACTGCAATCTTTGTTTGTCATGCTTATTTCTGTCTGTTTACCAAGGAATAAAGGGACTAGAATATGTAATGTACAAAGCACAACACAACTACTCCTGAGATATGTTAAGATCCTGTACCTGGGGATCCACCTCCTTAACATTCACTGCTTTAAATGTTCCCACAAATAAGTTTGAACCACAGGAGCTGAGAATAAACTTTATATTGTATGTTTGATTGTTTTACTCTTGGCATGTACACACACACACACACTTCAAAGCCCAATCTCCCTGTCTCTCTAACACACTTTAGAGAATAACGGTAATGAATAGTACTGTCATAGTTATTTGTCATTCTTCTCGTGGTAATTGTGATGTATTACAATTGACCATGTTTTCCCCATACCTAATTTATTATATACTGTATTTATTTAATCATTGCGTTCAACCCCTGTCCATGAAGAGTCATGCGATTCTAATTAATCTTGGTTATCATAAAGCAATATGCCAGAACTAATTGTGCATTATATCTGTTGTCTGATGCCTTTGTAGTTACCTAGTGGAAATATGTTAGACATAAGCAAAGTGTTTTCCTCCCACTACCCAGTCACTTTGTTGTCTATTAAGGAACATTAGTGGTAATCAATCATTTTAAGGTATTTAATCTATATTATATTGTCTTGATTGTATTTTGACCTCATTTGATCAAGCATAAATTCTCAGTTATAAGATTCTCGTGAAACAGAACTCATCAATCAATTTTGTTTGTCATCCCAAAAAATTTGGTAAAATTTAACCTTAACTTCTTCGCATATTTTACAAAATGTGCTTTTCAATGTTGATAGTTGCCTTGTTCAGATAAAACGTCTTTCTGGTCCCTCTTTAGCCCCTTTTATACATGGGTCCTTTGTTCTTTTTTCTACAATCTGATTGTTATCTGTCCACTGTGTCTGAATTGTGACCAGATTTCCTGGTCCCTTCCTTTATGACAATTATTTCAGAATAATATTATTATTTTTCCATTGTTAGACACATATTGATGTAATCAGTCAATGGTCCCACCTGTCAATGATTTATGAATAACAATAATTATGATTTAAATGGTTTCTCTGTCCAGAGCTGTCGACACTTGTAAGATATCCAGACAAAAAGCGTGTCTGACTATCTCGTGAGTTGGGCAGGATGATCACAATCAGATCACAATGTGTATTTTGATTGTGTACACTGGTCACAAAATGTGGACACAATCAGAATGTGGACAACATCAGGACAAAGGACTCAAGTTAGAACCAGGTATTAACGGGGCCAGCGACAACGTGAGCACCACCTGTGCATACTGAGTCAGTGACTGATTAATCGCAAAGCCTCCTGTTCAGCAGACAACAGCATCACCTTATTAAAGCCTTAAGATTTCAGCCCACAAATATATGAGGACATTATGAGGACCTGTAAGATTTGCTGTTGAAACGAATAACTCCAGTCCTCCTGATTACCATCATTCTGTTTCCCAATCCTAACAATATACAATCTATTAATCCACATTATAAGAGAAGTATAATTGTGGGCTCTAAGTTGGATAGCTATTCATTCTTGGCAACACCAAAGAATAATAGAAGCACTCCCAAATACGTACATTCTGGACACAAGTCAATGTGGGAATACTCAAAATACTATTCGTCACCCTGATGAAGGATGTTGTAGCCACAATACATTGTGTTTTGTATCCTTTCTATGCATATGCTGGAAACAAAAAAAGGCTTTTAAAAGTGTCCACTACATTAGAGTGCCTTGATTACTTCTGGAAGGTTGTTGACAAATGCTTTGTCGATGTTGTTTACTAACCAGCATCAACTTCTTTTTGTTCTATAGTATTTCATTCCATGACCAAAGAGCACCTCATTGTATACATCTCTAACCACATATAAGCTCCTCTCCCGTGTCTCAATCCATGGCTGAAATAATGCCACCGTTCAGGTCAAAGGCATCTGTATGACTGTAACCTTGGTGTTGCTGAACTTCGACGTTCGGTGGCCATTCTATGTGCATGAAAGTGCAGAAAATAGACCCTGAGAAATGTTCAATGTCTTCAAATGAGGTTTGAATAAATGTTTTAAAAGTGCTGTAGTTTCATGAGTGCTCAAGATTATCTAGCTACTAGGCTGCATCAGCTTTATCTTTAGACAGACAGAATCAGTGGGCCGTCCCATCACCAGCTGGCCAGTGGTGTTACTGCATTAACAAGTATGTGTACAGTTATTGTCTGTGCATTGGTGGCATCTGACATCACCAATAGAAGAAACAAAACATACAATTACACTACTCTTATTAGAAAAATATCCATCAACAATCTAACAAATTGTGATGACAAAGATGTCTTTGACGTCCCCAAGATGTTAGGTATTGCATTGCCTATTTGTAGAGTAGAATATTGTTTTGTTGTTGAATAAACACAATGATTTGTTTCTCCCTTGTAGTCTTTTTCATACTCTACAGGGAATGTTTTGTATAACACGGAACCTAATCCGGCTGTGCACATGCGCCATCGTGCATAAATGTATTTTGTCACCCCACACCAAAGGCGATCACGACATAGGTCGAAAAGCATTAAATATTTATCGCAATTTAGCTAGCTAGCTTGCACTTGCTAGCTAATTTGTCCTGGGATAGCTAAACTAGCTAATTTGTCCTTGCACTTGCTTACTAATTTGTCCTTGAAGTCATCCGACTAGCTTGGAAAGACAGTACCGTGCTGCTCGATCATCCTATTTTTCCATCTTAATGAGGAAAATAAGAAATATCAAAATCTATTTTTGATACTGTCGCAAAGCTAACTAAAAAGCAGCATTCCCCAAGAGAGGATGGCTTTCACTTCAGCTGTGATAAATTCATAAACTTCTTTGAGGAAAAGATCATGATCATTAGACAGCAAAATACAGACTAAATCTGCGTATTCCTCCAAAGCTCAATTGTCCTGAGTCTGCACAACTCTGCCAGGCCCTATGATCAAGGGAGACACTCAAGTGTTTTAGTACTATATCTCTTGACACAGTGATGAAAATATTCATGGCCTCTAAACCTTCAAGCTACATACTAGACCCTATTCCAACTAAACTACTGAAAGAGCTGCTTCTTGTGCTTGGCCCTCCTATGTTGAATATAATAAATGGCTCTCTATCCACCGGATGTGTACCAAACACACTATAAGTGGCAGTAATAAAGCCTCTCTTGAACAAGCCAAAACTTGGCCCAGAAAATATAAAAAACTATCAGCCTATATCGAATCTCCCACATCCTGGAAAAAGAAAAGCCTTCCTGAAGACAAACAATGTATACGAAATGCTTCAGTCTGGTTTTAGATGCCATCATAGCACTAGAGACTGCACTTGTGAAGGTGGTAAATTACCTTTTAATTGCATCATAGTTCTGCTTTGGATACCATCGATCACCACATTCTTTTGGAGAGATCGGAAACCCGAATTTGTCTACACGGACAAGGTCTGTCCTGGTTTAAATCGTATCTGTCGGAAAGATATTAGTTTGTCTCTGTGAATGGTTTGTCCTCTGACAAATCAACTGTACATTTTGGTGTTCCTCAAGGTTCCATTTTAGGACCACTATTGTTTTCACAATATATTTTACCTCTTGGTGATGTCATTCGGAAACATGTTAACTTTCACTGCTATGCAGATGACACATTTCAATGAAACATAGTGAAGCCCCAAAATTGCCCTTGCTGGAAGCCTGTGTTTCAGACATAAGGAAGTGGATGGCTGCAAATGTTCTACTTTTAAACTCGGACAAAACAGAGATGCTTGTTCTAGGTCCCAAGAAACAAAGAGATCTTCTGTTGAATCTGACAGTTAATCTTGATGGTTGTGCAGCTGTCTGAAATAAAACTGTGAAGGACCTCAGCGTTACTCTGGACCCTGATCTCTCTTTTGACAAACATATCAAGAATGTTTCAAGGACAGCTTTTCCATCTATGTAACATTGCAAAAATCAGAAACTTTCTGTCCAAAAATGATGTGGAAAAATGTATCCATGCTTTTGTCAGTTCTAGGTTAGACTACTGCAATGCTTTACTTCTCGGGCTACCGGGATAAAGCACAAAATTATCTTCAGTAAGTGCTAAACAGGGCTGCTAGAATCTTGATTAGAACCAAAATAATTTATCATATTAGTGCTAGCCTCTCTACACGGACCTGTTAAGGCAAGGGCTGATTTCAAGGTTATACTGCTAACCTACAAAGCATTACATGGTCTTGCTCCTACCTATCTTTCCGATTTGGTCCTGCCGTACATACCTACACGTACGCTACGGTCACAAGACGCAGGCCTCCTAACTCTCCCTAGAATTTCTAAGCAAACAGCTGGAGGCAGGGCTTTCTCCTGTAGAGCTCCATTTCTATGGAATGGTCTGCCTACCCATGTGAGAGACGCAGACTCGGCCTCACCTTTTAAGTCTTTATTGAAGACTCATCTCTTCAGTAGGTCCTATGATTGAGTGTAGTCTGGTCCAGGAGTGTGAAAGTGAACGGAAAGGCACAGGAGCAATGAACCACCCTTGCTGTCTCTGCCTGGCTGGTTCCCCTCTCTCCACTGGGATTCTCTGCCTCTAACCCTATTACAGGGGCTGAGTCACTGACTTGCTGATGCTCTTCCATGCCCTCCCTAGGAGGGGTGCGTCACTTGAGTGGGTTGAGTCACTGATGTGATCTTCCTGTCTGGGTTTTCACCCCCCTTAGGTTGTGCCGTGGCGGAGAGCTTTGTGGGCTATACTCTACCTTGTCTCAGGATGGTAAGTTGGTGGTTGAAGATGTCCCTCTAGTGGTGTGGGGGCTGTGCTTTGGCAAAGTGGGTGGGGTTATATCCTGCCTGTTTGGCCCTGTCCGGGGGTATCGTCGGACAGGGCCACAGTATCTCCTGAGCCCTCCTGTCTTAGCCTCCATTATTTATGCTGCAGTAGTTTGTGTCGGGGGGCTAGGGTCAGTCTGTTATATCTGTCCTGTGTGAATTTAAGTATGCTCTCTCTAATTCTTTATTTCTCTCTCTCTCTCTCTCTGAGGACCTAAGCCCTAGCACGATGCCTCAGGACTACCTGGCCTGATGACTCCTTGCTGTCCCCAGTCCACCTGGCCATGCTGCTGCTCCAGTTTCAACTGTTCTGCCTATGGAACCCTGACCTTTTCACCGGACATGCTACCTGTCCCAGACCTGCTGTTTTCAACTCTCTAGAGACAGCAGGAGCAGTAGAGATACTCTGAATGATCGGCTATGAAAAGCCAACTGACATTTACTCTTGAGGTGCTGACCTGTTGCACCCTCGACAACCACTATTATTATTATTATTATTTGACCCTGCTGGTCACCTATGAACAATTGACATCTTGGCCAAGTTCTGTTATAATCTCCACACGCCATAGCCAGAAGAGGACTGGCCACCCCTCATAGCCTGGTTCCTCTCTAGGTTTCTTCCTAAGTTCTGGCCTTTCTCGGTAGTTTATCCTAGCCACCGTGCTTCTACTTCTGCATTGCTTGCTGTTTAGGGTTTTAGGCTGGGTTTCTGTACAGCACTTTGAGATATCAGCTGATGTAAGAAGTGCTTGATAAATACATTTGATTTGATTTAAACATTGAGTTGTTATTTTACCTGAAATGCACAAGGTTCTCCACTCCGCCAATGAATCAAAGCACAAAACGGTCATTGTCCTCCTCGGATGAGGAATAGGAATGATCAGACCAAAATGCAGCGTGGTAAGTGTCCATGTTAATTTTAATAAATAAACTGAACACTGCAATAACCAAAAAAAACAACAAAGAGAGACTGAACGAAACAAAACAGTTCTGTAAGTTGAAGACACACAAAACAACTACCCACCAACACAAGGTGGGAACAGGCTACCTAAATATGGTTCCAGAGACAACGATTGACAGCTGCCTCTGATTGGGAACCATACCAGGCCAAACACATAGAACTATAACACACAGAACAAAGAACAAACATAGAATGCCCACCCCAACTCATGCCCTCACCAAACTAAAATAGAGACATAAAAAAGGAACTAAGGTCAGGACGTGACACAACCAAATCGTTTCTAGTCATCTCTCCTCTTTCCAGGCTTTTTCTTCTCTTGACTTTATATTGCGATTGGCAAAATTCATAAGTTACGTGCATTACCGCCACTGAACTTGTTTGTCTATCAGTCACCCACGTGGGTACAACCAATGAGGAGATGGCATGTGGGTACCTGCTTCTATAAACCAATGAGGAGATGGGAGAGGCTGGACTTGCAGTGCGATCTGCGTCAGAATTAGAACGGAATATTTCTGCATCTATTTTAGCCCTTGGCAACACAGACACTCTATTTCTGCGACTATTTTTGCCCTTGGCAACTCCTTACTCAGTGGTTTTCAAGACCCCCTTACGTCACCATATAGATCTCTAGGGGGACGGGATGGATGAGGTGCAGGAAAGGTAACCCCACCATCCATAATTCCCCTGTCTGTTGTGCCTGTCACACATTGTCCTTGCTGAGTGTGTCAGTGCCAAAACTAACCATTTCCCCCCTGAGTATTCATTTAGCCATCTCTCAGGAGAGTCTCTAGGCTCTGTGAGCTCTGATGATCAACGACCCGCCATTTCCTCATGGCGTCATGGCTCAACCTCACATATTTCAAATTTATTCATCTCTCCTCACTGCCCTCTTTATCTCTCTACTCTCTCCGTTCTTCACTCATTAACTTACTCTAGCTCTCTGAAAGTCATTATCTGTCGGCGTTGAAAAAATGAGAAAGAACTCTTTCAGATCCATATGGGCCTTGGGTATCTGGACAAAAAACTAATTCAGTGGTTATCTGAAATTCAATTTGCCAAGATTCTGATTCAAAAAGCTGTTCAGATCTCAAGCAGTAGCAGTATATTTGTCAGCACCAGGCTGTCGGTTAGTCAGGCATTTTCATCCGAGTGAAATGTATTACTCATGTAGTGATTTGCTAGAGGTTATATTAACATTTGTGTATTAATGCAACCGCTGTGTCAAATTTCGGTAAAACCATAATCTGAGAACGGCGCTCAGAGCCCAATTCAGCCAGAGAAATATCTGCCATTTTGGAGTCAACAGAAGTTAGAAACAACACTATAAATATTCACTTACCTTTGATGATCTTCATCAGAAGGCACTCCCAGGAATCCCAGTTTGACAATACATGACTGATTTGTTCCATAAAGTCCAACATTTATGTCCAAATAGCCACTTGTTGTTAGCGTGTTTAGCCCAGTAATCCACCATCATGAGGCGCGAGCATTCCGTCCAGACAAAAACTCGAAAAGTTCTGTTACAGGAACAAGTCAAACAATGTATTGAATCAATCTTTAGGATGTTTTTAACATAAAACATCAATAATGTTCAAACCGGAGAATTCCTATGTCTGAAGAAAAGCATTGGAACGAGAGCCAACCGTCTCGAGACCGCGCGTCATGAGACCAAGGCACTCTGCCAGACCACTGACTCAAGCAGGTCTCATGACGCCCTCCTTTATAGTAGAATCCTCATTCAAGTTTCTAAAGACGGTTGACATCTAGTGGAAGCCGTAGGAAGTGCAACTTGACTCCATAGACACTGTGTATTCTGTAGGCCAAGCTTTGAAAAACTACAAACCTCAGATGTACCACTTCCTGGTTGGATTTTTCTCAGGTTTTCACCTGCCATATGAGTTCTGTTATACTCACACACATCATTCAAACAGTTTTAGAATCTTCAGAGTGTTTTCTATCCAATACTAATAATATCATGCATACAGTAGCATCTGGGACAGAGTAGGAGGCAGTTCACTCTGGGCACGCTATTCATCGAAAAGTGAAAACGCTGCCCCCTATCCCAAAAAAGTTTTAAAGTGCATAACTATAGAGAACATACAACAATCATATGGTAATACAAAATGTAAGTTTACACACTCCCAGGAATGTTATAATTGATCGATCCTTAGCTTAAATGCTAACTTTCACACATCTAGATGGCCGGGCGGGGTGGGTGTGGAGCCAGAGACAGCAGGGTTTTAAACTATAGAACCTAGTTCCTACATTTGAATATTAACATGGATTTTATCAAGCAAAACTATGCTACCTTTTATCTCTGGGACCCTCAGGAAGACAAATCAGAGCAAGATTACTGAATGTAAGTAAATTATTTACAGTGGGGCAAAAAAGTATTTAGTCAGCCACCAATTGTGCAAGTTCTCCCACTTAAAAAGATGAGAGACAAAATGAGAAAAAAAATCCAGAAAATCACATTGTAGGATTTTTTATGAATTTTTTGCAAATTATGGTGGAAAATAAGTATTTGGTCAATAACAAAAGTTTATCTCAATACTTTGTTATATACCCTTTGTTGGCAATGACAGAGGTCAAACGTTTTCTGTAAGTCTTCACAAGGTTTTCACACACTGTTGCTGGTATTTTGTCCCATTCCTCCATGGAGATCTCCTCTAGAGCAGTGATGTTTTGGGGCTGTTGCTGGGCAACACGGACTTTCAACTCCCCCCAAAGATTTTCTATGGGGTTGAGATCTGGAGACTGGCTAGGCCACTCCAAGACCTTGAAATGCTTCTTACGAAGCCACACCTTCATTGCCCGGGAGGTGTGTTTGGGATCATTGTCATGCTGAAATACCCAGCCACGTTTCATCTTCAATGCCCTTGCTGATGGAAGGTAGTTTTCCCTCAAAATATCACAATACATGGCCCCATTCATTCTTTCCTTTACATGGATCAGTCGTTCTGGTCCCTTTGCAGAAAAACAGACCCAAAGCATGATGTTTCCATCCCCATGCTTCACAGTAGGTATTGTGTTCTTTGGATGCAACTCAGCATTCTTTGTCCTCCAAACACGACGAGTTAAGTTTTTACCAAAAAGTTATATTTTTGTTTCATCTGACCATATGACATTCTCCCAATCTTTTTCTGGATCATCCAAATGCTCTCTAGCAAACTTCAGACGGGCCTGGACATGTACTGGCTTAAGCAGAGGGACACGTCTGGCACTGCAGGATTTGAGTCCCTGGCGGTGTAGTGTGTTACTGATGGTAGGCTTTGTTACTTTGGTCCCAGCTCTCTGCAGGTCATTCACTAGGTCCCCCCGTGTGGTTCTGGGATTTTTGCTCACCGTTCTTGTGATAATTTTGACCCCACGGGGTGAGCTCTTGCATGGAGCCCCAGATTGAGGGAGATTATCAGTGGTCTTGTATGTCTTCCATTTCCTAATAATTGCTCCAACAGTTGATTTCCTCAAACCAAGCTGCTTACCTATTGCAGATTCAGTCTTCCCAGCCTGGCGAAGTCTACAATGTTGTTTCTGATGTCCTTTGACAGCTCTTTGGTCTTGGCCATAGTGGAGTTTGGAGTGTGACTGTTTGAGGTTGTGGACAGGTGTCTTTTATACTGATAACAAGTTCAAACACGTGCCATTAAATTATGGTAACGAGTGGAGGACAGAGGAGCCTCTTAAAGAAGAGGTTACAGGTCTGTGAGAGCCAGAAATCTTGCTTGTTTGTAGGTGACCAAATACTTATTTTCCACCATAATTTGCAAATAAATTCATTAAAATTCCTACAATATCATTTTCTGAATTTTTTTATTCATTTTGTCTGTCATAGTTGAATTGTACCTATGATGAAAATTACAGGCCTCTCATCTTTTTAAGTGGGAGAACTTGCACAATTGGTGGCTGACTAAATACTTTTTTGCCCCACTGTACCTTCAGAGGTGACTGTATCAAACCAGTTGCTGTGACAAAAGTTTTTTTTGTTTTTCTGCACCCTCAAACAATAGCATGGTATTTTTTTCACCGTAATAGTTACTGTAAATTGGACAGTGCAGTTAGATTAAAAAGAATGTAAGATTTCTGCCCACATAAGACATGTCTACATCATGGAAAGTTTTCTGTTACTTACAATGCATTCTAGTCACATTAGCGCACGTTAGCCAATCCCATAGAGTATAAAGGCCTGATTGGTGAAGTGCTGCAGATATGGTTGTCCTTCTGGAAGGTTCTCCCATCTCCACAGAGGAACTCTGGAACTCTGTCAGAGTGACCAACGGGTTCTTGTTCACCTGCCTGACCAAGGCCCTTCAGCCCCGGTTGCTCAGTTTGGTCCGGCTGCAAGCACTAGAAAGAGTCTTGGTGGTTCCAAACTTCTTCCGTTTAAGAATGATGGAGGCCTTTGTGTTCTTGGGGACCTTCAATGCTGAATACATTTTTTGGTACCCTTCCCCAGATCTGTGCCTTGATACAATCCTGTCTCACAATTCATTCCACCTCATGGCTTGGCTTTTGCTCTGTCATTCAATGTCAACTGTGGGACCTTATAGACAGGTGTGTGCCTTTCCAAATCATATCCAATCAATGGAATTTACCACGGGTGGACTCCAATCAAGTTGTAGAAACATCTCAAGGATGATCAATGGAAACAGGATGCACCTGAGCTCAATTTCGATTCTCATAGCAAAGGGTCTGGGTTCTGTCAGTGACCATTGCGTTCTTGCTCTCCTCCCTGACCAAGGCCCTTCTCACACAATTGCTCAGTTTTGCCGGGTGGGCTATCTCTAGTGGAACCCTGTCACCATCCCTACAGTGAAGCATGGTAATGGCAGCATC
Organism: Oncorhynchus mykiss; assembly: GCF_013265735.2. Lineage (NCBI taxonomy): Eukaryota > Metazoa > Chordata > Actinopteri > Salmoniformes > Salmonidae > Oncorhynchus > Oncorhynchus mykiss. The sequence continues at coordinate 2,057,579 of NC_048578.1, forward strand.
ATGCTGTGGGGATGTTTTTCAGCGGCAGGGACTGGGAGACTAGTCCAGATCGAGGCAAAGATGAACGGAGCAAAGCACAGAAAGATTCCAGATGAACACCTGCTCCAGAACGCTCAGGACCTTTAGACTGGGGGCGAAGATTCACCTTCCAACAGTACAACGACCCTTAGCACACAACCAAGACAACGCAGGAGTGGCTTCAGGACAAGTCTCTGAATGTCCTTGAGTGTCCTAGTCAGAGCCCGAACTTGAACCTGGTCGAACATCTCTGGAGAGACCTGAAAATACAGGTGTGCCAAGCTTGTAGCGTAATACCCAAAAAGAGTCAAGGCTGTAATCGCTGCACTTACTGAACACTTATGTAAAGGTTATATTTCAGTTTTGTATATTTAATAAATTAGCAAACATTTCGAAAAACTAGTTTTTGCTTTGTCATTATGGGGTATTGTGTGTAGATTGATGATTGGAAAAATTCAATTTAATCAATTTTAGAATGCTGTAACCTAACAAAGTGTGGAAAAAGTCAAAGGATCTGATTACTTTCTGAAGGCACTGTACTTTCTTGAATTGTTTGTAGAGTTTCACCTGAGCGTTTGGTATGTTCTTTTCTGTCTTAGTTTGAGAAGGACCTGAAAACAGGGGAGGCACCTGCAAACGTGCCTGTTTTTGCTTGACCATAGAATTTGTAAGAGCATGAATGCCCTCTCTGGGGGAATTTTAAACAGCATGGCAGCACAATGCTTCAAGTTCACATTTTGCCTTTAATCTAAACATTTGTCTTCTGATACAGTGGCCAAAGTTCTTCACATGTTATGTGTCTGTGTGGATAAGTGGGTAAAATTCCAAATCACACCAAAAATGTTTTTCACAAAACACCAATTTTCAGATTGAAGAACCACTTTTGGTGTTTCCGGTGTTTCAGAGTACTTACGTTCTGTTCCGTTCTGTTTTGAAATACATCCAGGGTATTATAACACTTACTTTGGATGTGCATTAAAACACCCTCCATACATCAAACCTCACCTTAGGTGCACTATTTTTTATGGTTTCACGTCACAGTGAAGCTATTACGGAATCTGACCATTTCACTAGGGTTGCCAAACCTCACTATGTTGTGCTTCCTGGTGCATTTCTCTCAATCACTCCATGAGGGATTTGAAGAACACAACACACATGGACCTCCATCTGCTCTTTACCACATTGTAGAACTGTTACTAAGCAACTGCCAGGGTTATTTGTCTCTGTTAGCTAATTCTCTGTCACTGTGATAGTAAGTGTATCTACTTAAATGTATCTCATCTCCCTGTAGTGGAGGGACCAAGAGACAGTCTTTAATAACAGTCATACAACTGACAATCATATTTAGCATATTACCTTTCCAACTTTGGGTGAGGAGAGGGAGAAAATGAATACCATTGTGTCTTCAATACCATCCCAATCTGATTTTGTTGCATACACAAACGTCATTAAGTAGAGCAGCGAGAGGAGCAGACAGGTTTTAGAATACACAGAGAGAAAGAACTGTAGGTCACAGTGTTGATGTTCGTTAGGATCAGTCATGCAGCAGCAGGGTTTGCCTTGGGAGCTGAATGCTGACGTCACAGACAGAGCACACTGCTCAGTCCTGGACAGAGAGCAGATAGTTGTTCATAGAGCACTCACTGCCCAGCCCAGTCAATGACCTGGTGTCTAGCACTGCATAATCTAACATTATCTTAATTGTTTTTAATGGAGCAATGTTGTGAAGAAAAATTATTTTATAAGGCTTTATTTTGCATTCGTAGCATAGCATTAATGAATGAAGTCACTGTTTCACGGAGCTCATGCTCATCATCAAAGGTAAACAGACTCCCCAGCTTTTTGAGATGGATTTAGCATGACATACGTTAACATACGTTAACTAACAATGTGTACGCTGAAGCAATAGTGTTAGGCTACTTTGACAAATCAAATTGTTGTTGTCACATGTACCAAATAGAGCAAGTGTAGTTAGACCTGACAGCGAAATAATTACTTACAAGCCCTGTTGTTGCCCTGTTGTTGAAATATAACAAATAACTAAGGAGCAGGTGACATTGAAGAGTACACCACATCAATCACTGGCTTCATCAATAAGTTCATCGATGACGTCGTCCCCACTGTGACGGTACGTACATACCCTAACCAGAAGGCATGGATTACAGGTAATATCCACACTGAGATTAAGGGTAGAGCTGCCGCTTTTAAGGAGCGGGACTAACCGGGAGCTTATAAGACATCCCGCTATGCCCTCCGATGAACCCTCAAACAGTTAAAGTGTCAATACAGGACTAAGATTGAATCGTACTACACCTGCTCCGACGCTCGTCGGATATGGCAGGGCTTGAAAACTCTTACAGACTACAAAGGGAAGGACAGTCGAGAGCTGCCCAGTGACACGACCTGATGAGCTAAATTACTTCTATGCTCGCTTCGAGGCAAGTAACACTGAAACATGCATGAGAGCAGACTTGCCAAATGGAGGGGGAGGGAGAGCTTTGTACGGGTCTCTGTGTGTGGAGTAAAGAGGTCTAGAGATTTTTTCCCCGTCTGGTTGCACATTTAACATGCAGGTAGAAATGAGGTAAAACAGATTTAAGTTTCTTTGCATTAAAGTCCCCGGGCATTAGGAGCGCTGCCTCCACATGAGGATTTTCCTGTTTGTTTATGGCCCTATACAGCTCGTTGAGTGCTGTCTTTGTGCCAGCATCGGTTTGTGGTGGTAAATAGACAGCTACGAAGAATAAAGATAAACTCTTTTGGTAAATCTTGTTGTCTACAGCATGCTCTATTTATTAATTTATTTCACCTTTATTTAGCCAGGTAGGCAAGTTGAGAACAAGTTCTCATTTACAACTGCGACCTGGCCACGAATAAAGCAAAGCAGTTCGACACATACAACAACAGAATATATTTATGTATTCTACAGTATACTACAAATGATCAAGGGATATTACTGTGTGTAGTGTATTCTGCAGTGTACTACACAATTATATAGGAAGTACTACACAATGGAGGGATACTAAGGTATGGTATAGTATTCTACAGTTTACTATATATTTCTATGGAATTCTATAATAAGTATAGTAACAGTCTTTATAACACATTAGAACATTTGTCATAAGCTGTCATAAGTAGTTTGAAATAGTAACGAGTTATTTCTTTAACCTTTATTTAACTTGGCAAGTCAGTTAAGAACAAATTCTTATTCACAATGACGGCCTACCAGGGAACAGTGGGTTAACTGCCTTGTTCAGGGGCAGAACAACAGATTTGTACCTTGTCAGCTCTTGGATTCAATCCAGCAACCTTTCGATTACTGGCCCAACACTCTAACCACTAGGCTACCTACCGCAGAGAGCGTGTCAGTCAGTATGACTGAAATGCCCCTTTTTACCCAAGTGTATAAAGTGTATAAGTGTATTTATGAAATTGAACCAGCAGCACAGTTACAGTCAGCAACGCTCTAGACAACATGAAAACAGCCTTACCACCTCTGCTAGTGTGAGTTATGGCATAACATGTCAGAAAACAAGTTAGAATGGTTGTTGAAGATGACTGTTCATCCTGTTGTCATATGCTCTAATGTCAACTGTTAATAACAACTGCTATTACACAGTCTCCATGACAACTTATGTCATATATCATTAAATGCTACATAATTATCTACGTACCAGATGTTATAACAGGGCTTTATCAAATTCTTGTCATGATTCATCTGTGAGGATCCAAAGATGTCTTGCTCCCAGACAAACTAAACAACTATTTTGCTCACTTTGAGGACAACACAGTGCCACTGACACGGCCCGCTACCAAAACCTGCGGGCTCTCCTTCACTGCAGCAAATGTGAGTATAATATTTAAACGTGTTAACCCTCGCAAGGCTGCTGGCCCAGACGGCATCCCCAGCCGCGTCCTCAGAGCATGCGCAGACCAGCTGGCTGGTGTTTTTACGGACATTCAATCAATCCTTATCCCAGTCTGCTGTTCCCACATGCTTCAAGAGGGACACCATTGTTCTTGTTCCCAAGAAAGCGAAGGTAACTGAGCTAAATGACTATCGCCCCGTAGCACTCACTTCTGTCATCATGAAGTGCTTTGAGAGACTAGTCAAGGACAATAACACCTCCACCCTACCTGACACCCTAGACCCACTCCAATTTACATACCGCCCCAATAGGTCCACAGACGACGCAATCGCAATCACACTGCACACTGCCCTAACCCATCTGGACAAGAGGAGTAAGAATGCTGTTCATCAACTACAGCTCAGCATTTAACACCATAGTGCCCTCCAAACTCGTCATGAAGCTCGACCCTGGGTCTCGACCACGCAGCTGTGCAACTGGGTCCTGGAGTTTCTGATGGGCCACCCTGCTAATACTCAACACTGGGCCCCACAAGGGTGCATTCTCAGCCCTCACCTGTACTCCTTGTTCACCCATGACTGTGTGGCCATGCACGCCTCCAACTCAATCATCAAGTTTGCAGACGACACTACAGTGGTAGGCCTGATTACCAACTACGACGAGACGGCCTACAAGGAGGAGGTGAGGGCCCTCGGAGTGTGGTGTCAGGAAAATAACCTCACACTCAATGCCAACAAAACAAAGGAGATGATCATGGACTTCAGGAAACAGCAGAGGGAGCAGCCCCCTACCCACATCGACGGAACAGTAGTGGAGAAGGTGGAAAGTTTTAAGTTCCTCGGCGTACACATCACGGTCAAACTGAAATGGTCCACCCACACAGACAGCGTGGCAAAGAAGGCGCAGCAGCGCCTCTTCAACCTCAGGAGGCTGAAGAAATTTTGCCTGTCACTAAAAACACTCACAAATCTTTATTAAAGATGTTCAACCATAACCACGCTGCATTTTGGTCCTCCTCTCCTTCCCAGGAAGCAAAACGTAACAATAATAATGTACATGTTTAATCTCTGGATTTATATACAATTTGTAAAACTCAGCAGTTTATTGTCTTGTTGTCTAAGTAAAAAATCCTAAATATATCTGTGCTCCAACTTGCCCATGGAGATCCTGGATGGCTTACCCCTTAACATCCTGTGGTATTAAACACGTTCATAACTGTATTGTAACATCTCAAATGAATGTCACTTTATTGAAGGTGTCTGTGCACACTCTATAATAGCATATGACATGGTTATGACGCCCATCATTCCATTCAATGTAATAATGTAACAGAGTTTGGTAAATTATATAACACCATGTTATAACATCTTATGTAGACATTTATGTAATATGTAATAACATACGTTGTCATGCAGACTGTGTAATAGTAGTTGTTACTAACAGTTGACATGTGAGTAACTTCATAAGATATTTGATATGCTCTTAATAATTAACTATTTAAAACAACTTATGACAGCTTATGACAGATGTTGGAATGTGTCGCATAGCTGTTTTAAAGGCTTTATGAATGCATGAATAAGGGACACCTATAGTAAAGTGCTACCATAAGTACTATAGTATTCTATAGTAAACTGTTTCAATGGGATTTGTTCTGCTTGGGAACAGTCTTCATAAAAGAAGAACTGAAATAAACATAATTATGCATGCTTTCCAACACACTATACTATATATTCTGCATACAGAAAATAATTGGTTAACTGAAACCGAATGGAAACCAAACATACAGTATATGGAAACATTTACATGCAATTATATGCCAATAATTGCATACACGTTAGCCCTCCCACTGTCAAATCACATCAAATGTATTTTTTAGCCCTTCTTACATCAGCTGATATCTCAAAGTGCTGTACAGAAACCCAGCCTAAAATCCCAAACAGCAAGCAATGAAGGTGTAGAAGCACGGTCTTATAGTGCCTTTAACACAGGCGGTCATTTTGTGACGTAACCCACTTGGAATACGCTAATAAAGATCAGAGATTCTAGCAAGAGCAGTGTGCGGGTTTCTTATTTAAAATAAAAAAAAATATCTCGTGACTATCGTCAGAGCAATTTGCCATGCATCATTCCATAACATTTTCAGTTGAAAATAAAACCCTTTTCATAGTGTGTAGATATCTTTCCTCTTATTCCAGACCTTTTGGCATGGGGATGAGCTCTGAGAGAAATATCCTGCTCAGTGTCATCTTGGCAGGTTGTCTCTGCATCGGTATCCTCTCCCTGGGCTTGGGGCAATATGGCTCTGAGAGCCAATCTTACAGCTGGCTGACTCCAGGCCAGGCCAGACACCTACCGGCCTCATGAAGTAATGGATATAAGAAGGTACCAGAGCACATGCACTGTTCACATAGCACACACATGGTTCAAATATACAGACGCTGAGCAGATGAGCACACAAAGGCATGCACATGTACACACGCATGCACATGCACGCACACACACAAACAGGCACACCCACACGCATACAGTAAGGGGGAAAAACAATAAGGGCTTAATAAGGTACACAACACAAATAACATTTGTCATAAATTGGTAATCCCCTCTGTGCAGTGCATCCCTGTCTGTCTCATTAGCCCACCATCGTTCAGTTAACTCACGGCCTCGAAATGAGCAATTCCTTTTTCCTGACAGATACACAGCAAACATCCAGTCACCGTTAATCTCAGAAAGCAGTCTCACAACTTCATTGTGTTATTATCATTCCCCTTATTCACAAGAGACCTGGCCATTACAACTGACCCCTGTGGAGAACAAATTATTTCAAGCAACAGATACTGTCTAATTGTGTTTGTCACCAAGATTACTTTGACTATTTTCCAATTCATTTTAGGAGGACTGGGGAGATAAGTTCCTCAGCAGTGAATGAATTGTTATGACATGCTTGACCATCATCCTTGTTATATAGTTCAAAGCAAGGTTTTAATCAGTAATTAATGTATGTTTTATTTGAAATGGGACTTGCTTCAGCAGTAAAGGCAGTCATTAGTTACTGTTACTTTTTACAGCCAGCTATTTTCAAAAGGTTATACAAAAATTCCACAAAATTATTAACTGAGTCTTAGCCCTCATTCTTCCAACTTTTGGGGTGGCTGCTCGTTGGTGAATTCAACAGTATTTCAGTGCGCTATCCTCTATTGGCTGCCAGCCCTTTCCCTGTCAAATGTAGCTGACATACACAGCCAATCAAGGGATCAGGCCACCAGATGCTTGCTCCAAATATTAATTGGCAACTCCACTCTCTCCGGATGTTTACAAAAATAAAGATATAATTCATTTTTTGTCTTTTCCTCCTTTCTATGCTGATAGCTGTTCTATTCTAATCCTAAAATAATATGTTCTATTGAAACAAATTCTTTCCAAAAGAGTTTGGATCAACAGTGCTGATTCTTCCTAGAATTAGCATACAATACAATTAACATACAATGCAGTAGCTGCTGTTCTTCCTGCTGTGGTGCCAGTCTGCCAAGCAGGCAGGTGCCAGGTTTGTTCTGTGCAGCAGCAGTTGAAATCCCAGTATAACACTGCTGTACAGTCGTGGCCAAAGGTTTTGAGAATGACACAAATATACATTTTCACAAAGTTTGCTGCCTCAGTGTCTTTAGATATTTTTGTCAGATGTTACTATGGAATACTGAAGTATAATTACAAGCATTTCATAAGTGTCAAAGGCTTTTATTGAAAATTGGAGTCAATATTTGCAGTGTTGACCCTTCTTTTCTGTCACGGTCGTCATATGGAGGAGACCAAGGCACAGCGTTGTAAGCATACATTCCCTCCATGTTGGCCTCTTCCGCGTCCTCTCCTGTTGTTGTGGAACCTGCGTGACTCCTCTTCCTGATCTAAAAAATCTTGCGAAAGTACAGGGCTTGTAAAGTTGAAAGAAAAAAAGTCCTTCTCTGCAGATGTGATTCTGAATTCTTGCGTGTTGGTTTTCTCCGGGTAAAGACCTTGCCATCTCTATAGTCTACTTCATCTCTTCTAAATTTTCTTAGCTTGTCTTGTTTCAATATCAGAGTAAATGTGTCTACTTTCTCTTTCAAGATCTCGTCATATTGTGCTTTGTTAGAATTTTCACTGTGTTCTGTGACTTTCCTTTTTACTTCTTCAATTTCTGTTTGGACTACTTGTCTGTCCTTTTTAGATTATTATATTAGAAGTAGCATTAGGTCAAAAGAACACTTGTTGAGAATAGCCTCCCATTTATCTCTAAATTCAGTTTTACCTTGTGATCCATTAGCTGGAAACTTCACAATACGGAGTCCTCTGGGGATTAGGCCTTTCCTCCAGTAGTCAGACAAGGTGATAGAATTGAGGTCAAGTTTGGTATCTTTCTCCATAAGGTGCTGCAAGTCTCTGTAAGCCTTGTTTAAGTCCATTCCAGTATTCTCTGTGGCTTTCATCTCATCTAGCAATGAGGTAGTGGTAATAATCATTTGGCCCTATTCATGGGAATAGGAAAATCTTGTAGCCTCTTGGGTAAAATCCATAGTTTGAGTAGTAAAATGTCCTCAAAAAACACAGAAAGAAATGACTGTGGAGCTGCTTCCTCTAAGCACCACCAAAGTGCTATGCTTAACTAGTAGAAAGAGGAGGAAGCGAAGCACTACTAAGGTACACAATAGTACATTTTGGTAGATAGAAGGTGCTCTTTGGTAAAAGGGGTAAATTGGTCATCGAAAAGAAAGGAGGACCAAGGCACTATTCATATACAGTGCCTTGCGAAAGTATTCGGCCCCCTTGAACATTGCGACCTTTTGCCACATTTCAGGCTTCAAACATAAAGATAAAAAACTGTATTTTTTTGTGAAGAATCAACAACAAGTGGGACACAATCATGAAGTGGAACGACATTTATTGGATATTTCAAACTTTTTCAACAAATCAAAAACTGAAAAATTGGGCGTGCAAAATTAAGAACAGCAGCTACTGCATTGTATGTTGATTAATTAAATTAAAATGCCTTTATTAGTATGGCATGCTCAATAGAAACAAAGTTTTTTTTTAAAGAACGCGTTTTGGCTGCATGGCCTTCGTCAGGGAGTACAAAAAAAGGAATACAAAACTTATTTCCTTCCACCAATACCTTAACAACATTAACCCTAACATCAAACTAACCATGGAGTACAACAAGGATAGCATTCATTTTTTGGACCTCGACATTAGTAAATGTCAATCAATCTTTAAGAAGCCTACAGATGGGAATACCATTCTGAGGGCAGACAGCTTTCACCCCAAAAGGCTAAAAGAAAACATTCCAAAGAGTCCGCAGAATTTGCGATCAGGAAACAGAATACAGTGTCAAATCTGCTGAATTGGAGAATCGCTTCTTGAATCGGGGCTACAGTGTTCAGGTCCTGAAAGATGGCGGTATAAGTGCTGGTTTACTTGACAGAGAGAACTTGTTGCGAAGGGGAGTGCCTCGTGATACATCGGAGAGAGTGTATTTTGTTACAAGATACAGCACTGAAGCAGAGAGCATTAGAAGAATCATTAAAAACAATTGTGGAGTCATCCAAAGTGATACGCTACTGTGCCAAGTCTTTACTGAGCCACCAGTCATAAGCTTTAAGAGATGTCCTACCCTAAATGACAAATTAGTCCACAGTTAACTTCCGGGTGACTCTCCAAAAACTTGGCTTGACCACAAACCTATTTTAAATGTAACCATTGCAACCATTGAAGTAATATTGCACAGAAGAAGTATTTTGTTGACACAGCTTCAAAAATGGATGCAAAAAAGTATTACGTCAAGCATTTCATTAACTGCAAAACCACTCATGTCATCTATAGATTGGAATGTCCACAGTGCAAGGTGTTCTACATTGGAAGGACAAAGAGACGCCTTCAAGACCGCTTAGCGGAACACAAGTACGCCATACAGGTAGGTAATGAAGACTACCCCATGGCAAGGCACTACAAGTCCCTACACCATGGCAACCCTGCCTCCCTACAAGCTATGGGTATTGGTCATATTCCGGCCTCTATTAGAAAAGGTTTAAACAGTTAAACCAAAGGGAACGTTTTTGGATTTACAAACTACAGGCCACCAAATACCCTGGTTTAAATGAAGATATGGATTTCTTACCCTTCATGTAGGGGCGTGATGGGTTCATTTGCTGTCATCTAGTGAACATTTTGCTCTATTGCCCTCAGCTATGGTTAGACTGTTGCTGTTCATGTTTTGCTGTGTTCTCATGTACTATGGAATATTTAGCTTTCTTATTCTTGACACTTCTCCCAGTCATATTTAATGATAGAACTACATTTTAGTGTCCTTATACTTCTAGTTTGGAGTTGTATTTTTTGGATAACATAGCTACAGTATTTCACCGTTTAATGTGTATAGTATTGCTTACTAGGTGTGTCCAATCAATTGTGTAACCACTCCCTCTTCCAATTAGGGCTAATTGATAAGCTGTTTAAAAGAGGACCTTGTATTCCTTTTTTTTTGTACTCCCTGATGAAGGCCATGCAGCCAAAACGAGTCGCTTAAAAAAAATACTTTGTTTCTATTGAACATGCCATACTAATAAAGGCATTTTAATCAATTATATGAAGAGTGCCTTGGTCCTCCTTTCTTTTTGATGACCAATTTACCCCTTTTACCAGAGAGCACCAAAATGTACTATTGTGTACCCTAGTAGCGCTTCCCTTCCTCCTCTTTCTACTAATCTAAGTTTCAGAATGCAGCCAGGCTTTTTTTCCTCACAGAAACCAAAGATAAGAGAAGAAAAGATGAGTTTGGTCAGTTTATAGTATGCATGTTGAAGGGGTGTGTCATCTACCATCGTTCACATCCCACATTCACTTCCTGAATATCTCAAAAAATCCTTACTCACCTCATTTTGTTTTGAATCTTTGGTCTGACAGACGATCAAGGGAAACCCAGAATAAATTGTATGTCAACAAACATGGCTCGACACACAGAGCTGGAATTAGCTTAGCTCATCATAATCAGTACAACCTTCAAAACATTATTTTACACACATACTGTGTGCCCATTACAATCTATGCAAAAATCAGAATGCATGATTAATCGCCGGTAATTGAAAAACGTGAATAAAATAGTAAATATATAGTAAAATAGTGAAAACATTTTCTGATTTATTGATACAAATGATTTCTTGATACAGTGATTTATTGATACAAATGGCGCGTGCAGGCAGTCAATCACGTAATCTCTCACTCCCACTCAAAAGGAGACAACTCAGAAATGCAAAGATTCTAACAATGAAAGTCAGGAATCAGATTCTGACAGTGACAGAGGACCCCTTGTCCACTGACAAAGTCCCAGTTCCCTTTGAAGATGCTGGTGGTGATGGAGTCAGACCGATAGTGGATGAAGTACAGGAGTTCTGTGGTAGCTGGAAGGCTGCCAGTCATTTCACCCCTCCTGGCCCTGCTATTTGTGTTGATGAGTCTCAGTCAAGAGTGCCACTCCTCTTGCAATTTCCATCTGAGGCAGAGTGCTTCAAGTTGTTTTTGACAGAGGAGCTGGTGGGAGACATAGTAGAGACCAATCGCTATGCCTTGGAGCTTCAGGAGAAGAGAGAGCCAAGAGTGGGGGGACAACCACAATTAGTGAAATGTATACATTCCTGGTGACAGTAAAGAAGAACTCCCTAAGAGAATACTGGAGCAGAGATCCTATGTTTGCATCTCCCTTCTTTGCCACCCTCTTTTCCTAAAACTGCTTTCTAGTTCTGCTGCTATGACTGCATTTCAACAACAACGCTACTGCCATCCTAAATGACCCGTTATACAAAATAAGAAATGTTAACAGCTGGCAGTAAAGTGCCATGACAAACGAGACGTCCATGTCCTCTCCACTGTCCATACAGCAACCATGTCGGCCACAGGGAAGGTGGACCACCTGACGGGAGAGAGGAACAAACCAGACAGAGAAACATCAAACCAGACTGCGTGCTTGACTATAACCTCAAAATGGGGGCGGTGGATAAGGCTGACATGATAAACAGCTTTGTGGAATGAAACCAAGTGGTATAAGATATTTTTCACATTTTCCAGGGTGGTGTCAAAATACAAGATGCCAATACTTCTGACGCATTTAGCATTGTTTTACAGAGCTAAAATAAGAATGTAACTAGCTCCATAAAAATGATTGAATATAACACCATAAAAGGTGGGTAACGTTACCTCGCGTGTCCGCAGTTATAAGGAATGTACACAAATATATTGTGAGCTACAGTAGAAACGGTATAACACGACACACAGAAACTATTATAAGTAATTAGGCACTTAATTTGATAGAAACGCAGTCTGGATTTGAAGATGGGTGTCTGTGGTGACGCCTCTAGCACTGAGACGCTGTGCCACTTGGGAGTCATGAGGCCAGGGTAGCTTCAAAATACAACACATGCTAATACTTCCCTGACGCAATTAGCATTGTTTTCCAGAGCTAATAGAAGAATGTAGCTAGCTACCTAAGCATTGAGTATAACACCATAAATGTTATGAAATGAGTAACGTTACATCGCGTGTCCGCGGTTATAAGGAATATACACAAAAACATTATGCTACAGTAGAAACGACATAACACGACATGCAGAAACTATTATAACTTAATAAGGCACTTACTTTAATAGAAACGCACACGTTTCCAAAGTTATTATTGATAATGAAAACAACTTTGATTGAGATGACGGCAACAGATGGAAAATATGGACACGTGTATACAGGACGGCAGATGAGCAAATGTCTGCAGACTTGAACTGCACAAACAATTGAGAAGTGTTTGTGGAATTTTGTCCGGGTCAGAATGTCCAAAAAATGTATTGGTCCGCAAAAGTAAAAATGACTACGGCGGAACACACCTAATTTCAAACTGTTATTAGAAAATAAAAACTTGCTAGAAAATAATTTCAAATTGACAAATAAAAACAGGCTGCGTGCTTTGGTTTGAGGGAAGTGCGGATTAAATGTACTGCTACATAACAATCACATTCTGGAATGGAGAGAAGGTTCTAACATTACGTGCATATAAAAACTCGATCGGGGCGATCGTATGAGATATTTGGAACTCAAAAATGAAAGGGTTAACTAGACAAGTCAGTTAATAACTTCTTATGGCTTCAGGGGCAGTATTGAGTAGCTTGGATGAAAGGTGCCCAGAGTTGCCCAGAGTCAACGGCCTTCTCCTCAGTCCCAGTTGCTAATATATGCATATTATTATATTAGTATTGGATAGAAAACACTCTGGAGTTTCTAAAACTGTGAATGATGTATGTGAGTATAACAGAATTCATATGGCAGGCAAAAACCTGAGAAGAAATCTGAGGTTGGTCGATTTTCAACCCAGCCCCTATTGAATACACAGTGGGATATGGATAAGCTGCACTTCCTAGGGCTTCCACTAGATGTCACCCGTCTTTAGAAACTTGAATGAGGCTTCTACTGTGTTGTGGAGCCGGATAGGAGCTCTTGGAGTCAGTGGTCTGGCAGAGAGCCAGGTCCTGGTCATGCGCATTTCACATGATAGCGACCTGCGTTCCATGGCTTCTCTACAGACATAGGAATGCTCCGGTTGGAACTTTATTGAAGATTTATGATAACAACATCCTAAAGATTGATTCTATACTTAGTTGGACAAGTTTCTTCGACCTGTAATATAACTTTTTGAGGTGTTCGTCTGACTTTCGGATGGACCTGCACGAGCGTTTGGATTTGTGTACTAAACCCGCTAACAAAAGTAGCTACTTGGACATAAATAATGGACATTATCAAACAAATCAAGCATTTATTGTGGAACTAGGATTTCTGGGACCGTCAAAGGTAAGGGAATATTTATAATGTGATTTCTGATTTCTGTTGACTCCAAAATGGCGGATATTTTTTTTTTCTGAGTGCAGTCTCAGATTATTGCATGGTTTGCTTTTTCCGTAAAGTTTTTTTTAAGTCTGACACAGCGGTTGTATTAAGAAGAGGTATATCTATATTTCTATGTCTAACAATTGTATTTATCAACATTTATAATGAGTATTTCTGTAAAATGATGTGGCTCTCTGCAATATCACCGGATGTTTTTGGAACTAGTGAACGTAACGCGTCAATGTATACAGTGATTTTTTTATATAAATATGAACCTTATCAAACAAAACATACATGTATTGTGTAACATGAAGTCCTATGAGTGTCATCTGATGAAGATCATCAAAGGTTAGTGATTCATTTTATCTCTATTGTGCTTTTTGTGACTCCTCTCTTTGGCTGGAGAAATTGCTGGGTTTTTCTGTGAGTTGGTGGTGTTGGGGAATAATCAGAAATAGGTGGTAACAAAGGTAAGATGTTTTGTCTGGAATCATTCTATGCTCCCTCTTTTGTTGCTCCTATCTTAACCTATAGCCTCACTCTCCTCTCCGTGAGCTTGTCCAGGATTGGTTGTATTTAGAATTGGTTGTATCTAAATGACAATTTGATATATATCATAGGGTGGGGGTAATGTCTTGGTAGCATTTTGTTTAGGAGACCAAACTGAACGATAATTCATAGCCAACTCTGTCTGGCTAGGGGATACTCCTCTCTGAAGTAAAGTCTTTATTTGTGTAAGTTCCTAAGACCTGTGGTGTGTCATGTCGTCTAGAGGGGGTGGATCTTTGCTATAAAGGATCCCATTTGCCATTATGTTGGGACTCTCAACTTTTCATTAGAGATACTGAACTGTTGAAAGTCAAAATGCTATTGCAAAAGCTTAATTATTATTAAAGGTGAAGATTAAGCATAACTCTGACTGGTGTGTGGTTTGCTCTCATTTGGTAAATAGAGGAAATTTCCACGACAGTGGTCACCTAACATAATTGTTTGTGGAGTTTTCGCTGTAAAACCTATTTGAAATAGGAAACTGTGGTGGGATTAACAACAAGATTACCTTTAAAATGGTATAATGTTTGTGTCACGCCCTGGTCTAAGTATTTTGTGTTTTTCTTCATGTATTGGGTCAGGCCAGGGTGTGGCATTGGGTTTTTTGTATTGTGGTGTGTTTTGTCCTGGGGTTTTGGTGTGTATGTATTGGGATTGTAGCTAGTGGGGTTATCTAGCAAAGTCTATGGCTGTCTGGAGTGGTTCTCAATCAGAGGCAGGTGTTTATCATTGTCTCTGATTGGGAACCATATTTAGGCAGCCATATTCTTTGAGTTTGTCGTGGGTGATTGTCCTGAGTGGCTTGATGTCCTTGTTTGATGTTAGTTGACACAAGTATAGGCTGTTTTCGCGTTTCGTTTATTGTTTTGTAGTGTTTGTGTTTAGTCGTGTTTACGTTTGTTTAAATAAACATGGATGGCAATCGACACGCTGCAGTTTGGTCCGACTCTCCTTCACTATATGAAAGCCGTTACAGTTTGAGGAATTTTAATTATGAGATTTATGTTTTGAATTTGGCGCCCTGTACTTTCACTTGCTGTTGTCATTTCGTCCCGTTAAAGAGATTGCAGCCCTAAGAATTTGTAAGAGCAAATTATTGTTTACAAGGACGGCCTGCAACAGATTTGTACCTTGTCAGCTCGGGGATTTGATCCAGCAACTTTTCGGATTACTGGCCCAATGTTCTAACCACTAGGATACTTGCCACCCCTCATGATGTTATGTAAGTAACTCTCCAAACATGTGATAGCAGGTGATGTAAAGCCATAACAAGTTAGTTTTTTTTCCAATAAATGATGATCAATAGCATCAAAGACGGCACTGAAATCAAACAATACAGCTCCAACTTTTATCTTATTATCAATTTATTATAGCAGATCATCAGTCATCTGAGTCAGTGCAGTGCAAGTTGAGGCATTTGGTAATTGTCATTCCTGTATTGTTTTGAACTACTTATTTTCACTATATGGGTACACTCTTAGAAGAAAAGATGCTATTTAAAACCTAAAATGTTCTTTGGCTGTCACCACAGGTTAACCTTTTGGGTTCCATGTAGAACCCTTTCCACACAGAGTTGTACACTTTAGTAATTTAGTAGACATTCTTATCCAGAGCAACTTACAGGATCAATTAGGGTTAAGTGCCTTGTCAAGAGCACATTGACAGATTTTCCACCTAGTCAGGTCATGGGTTCGAACCAGCAACCGTTTGGTTACTAGCCTAAAGTTCTTAACCACTAGGCTACCTGCCACCCCGCATAGAACCCAAAAAAGGTTTTCAGAATTTTCTAAGAGTGTGCACTACCGCTGCACTATTGTTAATGTGAATTGATTGGTATTCCGTCAGTAGTGAACCTCCGTAGCTGTATCTAAGACAATGCATTTAAAAAGAGACATTACATTGTAAGGGACTGTCATTTATGCAAAGTATAAGTGACACCAATTGTCTCAATATATTATCCATTGCATAGATATCATACATTTTAAATTACTTATGGCTTGTCTTGAATTTAACAGAATGAAAAAGGAACATAATGAGCTCTGTGAAAACAGTCGGTGACAGCAATCAGTGAAGAGTTGTCTGTGCAGCTAATTACAGTAAGCATGGATGACAGTCGAAAGGCCAAGCGTGCATCAGACTCAGCTGAGGCTTTTCAATTAATTATGAATAACAAGTTGTCATAAAGGTGTTACTGACTTTACATGTAAAGGCCGTAGATAACGAGACACAAAATACTACAATATCACCTTCACGACCATAGACCATATGTTGACTGTTCCTGACAATAGAATAACCCACAAGTGTTTGCTCATTGGATCAATAGTAGTTAAATGTGGAAAAAATAACACTTCATCTTCCATGACTTTACAAGTGCATATACAATGTGTAATACACTAGGACCTTGTAAACATAACCCATGCCGCATCCTTGAATGCACTACTGTGCTCTTAGAAGTCAAATGCAGCAGACTAGATTTTTGATTCGCTTGAAATGATAAGTACCAAAATGGGATACATATTGCACTTAACCTGATCCTCACAGGATGTGGCGTCTCCTCGTCTAATCTACTCTGCTGTAACCAAATAACAAAATTATCCTTGAAAAGCATCACTGTTCTCGTCACCTCTGAACTCAGAAGTCAGCATCCATTGGTGTGTGTGCCTGTGCATAAGATTTTGCTCTCTGTGGCTTGTAATGCTTCAGTAAGCTATGTACTCCATAGTCGCACTGGATGCTATCTACAGGCGAGGGGAGAGGCAGTGAGAACTAAGTAATGTGAGGCCAGACACACTTTCACAGCTGCACCACGGATGAAAAGTAGGCCATTCTGACTCACGTAGACTGAGGGGATGTATTCACACGTGTACTCAGCTTACGGACCAGGTTCTTGCTTCAGCGACAACGTGTTTACTTATGAATTATCATGTCAAATCCGGTTAATGTTGAGTAAATTACACTTACAAAAAAAGCACGTCAAATTTGCAGTTTCAAATGTGAGCTGCAGTTGCACGTCAAATTTTGTGGTTTCACATGTTAAAAATGTGAAAATCAAATATGCAGTGTGAAACTTTCTCATGTGAAAATCTCACCTTTACATGTGGAATTGCAAGTTCACATGTGGTGGTGAAATGGTGTTATTCTCCTCAAGGAAGGTGGTGTTAACACGTATGGAATTGCAAATTTTGTAATGCCATTCTGTAAAAAGTGAACTTAGCCTAACTTAGTAAAACACTTAAGAATAATGATTTATTTCTGAACCAACCATTTAGAGTGTTAATGCTGCATGCCTCTCTTCTTCATATGTTGGTCAGTGACCGTTGGAAGAAGCCCAGTGAATAGAGCAGAGAAGCTAGCGCTCCGTGTGTCCTTATTTATCCTTTTTAACATGTTCAAATTAGCACTGTCATAGTTCATCAGTAAACTCAAGTTAACCTTTAGTAGTTTTAGTGCACATTTTTTTATCACATTTTCACACTGAAAAAAATCCAACATAAATTACAGCTCAATATGAGTAAATTATGATTTAGCGAATAATTGTGATTCATCACAGCAAATCATTAAACTCGATTACATTTCTGAGTTGTTTGATAGCCCTTTGACATTAAAGTGTGAAAATGTGAACATAAAATGTAGCGGGCATTAGTCGGTCATGGTTGCTCATGTTCCTGCGACTTCAAAGTTGGTGTTGGCCTTGGTCAAATGGTCATGTTGTCTTACTCTGTGGAAAACCTGGGTTCTAATCCTGCCAGTTAAAAATTAAACTTATAATATCACATGTGAGATGTTGGGAAACCAGATGTCTGAGTTGTGAAAAATATGCATGTGTAACGTTACGTGTGTCCGAAACCATATGTCATGCTCATGAAGTGTTTTTTTTTACATTAGGAATTTTTCACATATGATTTGTTCAAACGCGTTCATGCATACAGTGTGTCCGAAAACCACATGATTTTTTCATGGGTTTTTTTGTAAGGGTGTGCACACCATAGATAAGGATTACGTGTGTGTGTGTCCATATCCTATCATGTGCATTTAGTCATTGGATCCGATGATCCATGATTAAAGGTTTTTAACAGTACATTGCTATCAGGTTGCTTCTCCCCCCCCCACTGTGTGCTCTAGACCCATCACACTTCATTTGTGGCCTGTCATACTATATCAACCACCCTCTGTATATCGGCTGGCATGGCAAGACAACATCACCAAGCACAAGCAAGTCTCTAACCCTAAAACCTTAAACCTTAGATTTCTCTTCAGCATCGTAGCCAGCCTCTTGGAGTAGCAGGCCCCATCCGCAGGGCTCTCCAGATTATGGTGCTGTCTGCCCAACGCATCACCGGGGGCACACTGACTGCCCTCCAGGACATCTACAGCACCCGGTGTCACAGGAAGGCCAAGAAGATCATCAAGGACCTCAGCCACCCGAGCAACAGCCTATTCACCCTGTTACCATCCAGAAGGCGGTAGGGTAGCCTAGTGGTTAGAGCATTGGACTAGTAACCGAAAGGTTGCAAGTTCAAACCCCCGAGCTGACAAGGTACAAATCTGTCATTCTGCCCCTGAACAGGCAGTAAACCCACTCTTCCTAGGCTGTCATTGAAAATAAGAATTTGTTCTTAACTGACAAATAAATAAAGGTATAATAAAAAGGTGAGGTCAGTACAGGTGCATCAAAGCTGGGACCGATATAATTAAAAACAGCAAGGCCATTTCTTATTTTATTAACCCCTCCACCACTCCCCTCTTTGGAGGACAATTCTTTTAGTTTTTTTACAGCTTTTTTGCTACATACACATTTTGCATACACATTTTTATTTTCCGGACTCCAACATTGCTCGTCCTAATATTACTATATTTCTTAATTTGATTCTTTTACTTTTTAGATTTGTGTGTAGTGTTAGATATTACTGCACTGTTGGAGCTAGGAACATAGGCATTTCGCTACACCCCCAATAACATTTGCTAAATGTGTATGCGACCAATACAATTTGATTACATTTTTTCTCACCCTACCTGTATTGAAAAGACTGATGCCCATATGCTGACATTTTTTTTTATCTCAAACATATCTTTGAAACCTATCAATCCGGTTTTAGACCATTTTTTAAAATAGTAAATTACCTACTGCTGTCCTTTGATCATGGTCTCTATTCTTGTTCTTTTAGATTTAACTGCTGCCTTTGACACTTTTGATCATACTATCCTTACTAGGTGGTTAGAAGACTTGGTTGGTCTACGAGGACAGGTTCTTAACTGGCTCAAATCCTACCTTTCCGAGCCATACGCAATTTGTTCAGCTGGGCAATAATTCATTGGAAAGTTCCAAGATTGAATTTGGTGTTCCTCAAGGTTCTTTGCTTAGGACCCCTTTAATTTTCATTATACATGCTACCCCTTGGTAATGTCAGCCGTAAGCACAACACACACTTTCATTGCTGTTCTGATGACTCTCAGTTGTATTTATCTTTTAAACCAGATGAAACTTCACTGTCAGCCCACCATGAGAAAGGCATCAATGATGTTAAACACTGGATGACAACCAACTTCTTGCTTTTAAAATCTGACAAGAAAGAAATGATTCTACTTGGCCACAAGAAACTCACAAATAAACTCAGACCTCACTCTTAACATTGATAGTTGCCCCATCACACCAAACATGGTGGTTAAAAACATTGGTGTTACCTTTGACCCTGGCCTAAACTTTGACCTTTGACAGCAACTTTCCATCTCAGGAAAATCTCAGCAATGCCGAAAAATTGGTCCATGCATTTGTTTAATCTAAATTAGACTATTTTAATGTCCTCCTCTCCAGCTGCTCAGACTCTTAAAGCTTGGATTTTAACCAACACTAGAAGGAACAAACACATCACTCCTGTGAATTATCATTCTGATTTTAACTTTTAAAGCACTGCATGGACTTGCCCCCTCTTATCTGACAGACATGCTCATTCCATACAAGCCAGTAAGGGCACTCTACTCCCAAAGAGATCGTTTTCTTACTGTACATAGATGCAGAACGAAGGCGGGGCATGCCATTCATCAGATTTGCTACCAATGCTCCTTATAGACACATCACTGCACTCTATACTTCTCCGTAAACTGGTCATCTCTGTATACCCGTCGCAGGACCCACTTGTTGATGCTTATTTATAAAATCCTCTTAGGCCTCACTCCACCCGTATCAGAGAGATCTACTGCAGCCCTCATCCTCCACATACCACACCCGTTCTGCCAGTCACATTCTGTTAAAGGTCCCCAAAGCACACACATCCCTGGGTCGCTCCTCTTTTCAGTTTGTTGCAGTTTGTTCCAGTCGCTAAATGCAGCAAACACTCAAACTGGACACTTATCTCAATCTCTTCATTCAAAGACTCAATCATGGACACTCTTACTGACAGTTGTGGCTGCTTAGTGTGATGTATTGTTGTCTCTACCTTCTTGCCCTTTGTGCTGTTGTCTGTGCCCAATAATGTTTGTACCATGTTTAGTGCTGCTACCATGTTGTCATGTTGTTATCCTACCATGTTGTCATGATGTGTTGCTACTGTGGAGTGTTGTCATGTGTTGCTGCCTTGCTAGGTTGTGGTCTTAGATCTGTCTTTATATAGTGTTGTGATGTCTATCTTGTCGTGATGTGTGTTTTCTCCAATATTTATATACAATACTTTTCAAAAGTTTGGGATCACTTTGAAATGTCCATGTTTTTGAAAGAAAACTAATTGTTTTTGTCCATTTAAAATGACATCACATTGATCAAAATTACAGTGTAGATATTGCTAATGTTGTAAATTACTATAGTAATTGGAAACTGACCATTTTCAGCAACCTTCACTCCTGTGTTCCAATGGCACGTTGTTGTAGCTAATTGATGATTAGAAAACCATTTTGCAATTACTGTATGTTAGCACAGCTGAAAACTGTTGTTCTGAATAAAGAAGCAATACAACTGGCCTTCTTTAGACTAGTTGATTATCTGGAGCATCAGCGTTTGTGGGTTCGATTACAGTTTCAAAATAAAAACTCATCAGTCTATTCTTGTTCTGAGAAACGAAGGCTATTCAATGCAAGAACTTGCCAAGAAACTAAGAGCTCGTACAATGCTGTGTACTACTCCCTTCACTGAATTAAGCAAACTGATTCTAACCAGAATAGAGAGAAGAGCGGGAGGCCCCGGTGCACAACTGAGCAAGAGGACATTAGAGTTTAGTTTGAGAACCAGACTTCTCACAAGTCCTCAACTGGCGGATTCATTAAATAGTACCCACAAAACACCAGTCTCAACGTCAACAGTGAAGAGGCGACTCCGAGATGGTGCATATATATATATATATATTTTTTAATCCCAGCCCCTGTCCCCGCAGGAGGCCTTTTGCCTTTTGGTAGGCCGTCATTGTAAATAAGAATTTGTTCTTAACTGACTTGCCTAGTTAACAAAAGGTTCATTAGAAAAAAATATATAATAATAATAAAACAATTAAAGCCCTTTCGTTATGGATCAGCTTGCCCTGTCAGGTAAGAGGGGCAGACACCATTGAGTTTTTTTAAATCACTTTTTAAACCCCAGCTTTTAGTTAGGCCTTTAAGTGATTGTTTTGCACATCTGTGTTTTATTGTTATTTTATTTATTCTCTTTACTACGGTGTTGTGATTTTAAATACCCTTTGAATAAAGTTAGATTTGATTTGACTCTAACATGAAATGCTGTAAATAAACTACATGAGGCTGCTCATCATTCTAGGCACTGGAATTATGCACCAGGAAGCAGACTAAAAAGTAGGAAGCTGGAGAGCATCTGAAATAGCTCCCTATTCCCTAGGTCAGGGTTCCCCAAATGGCGGCCCGTGGGTGGTTTTATTTGCCCCACCTAGTTTTCGGAGCAAAAAAAGATGTATAACTGTTGGACATTAAAGACGGTAAAACACCAGGAAATCAGCTCAAAATGATTTTTATTTAAGAAATCTGTTCTCACGCATGATCATATTCAAATACAAGCAAGGTTTGAAATTATTATGTTTTAGTCGAACATTGTATCTGTTAGGGCTTCTTGTGGTTCCTTTGTAATCACTTTCTGGCTTAAACTAGTTTATGATCTCTGCCGTACTGTAGGTGCACTACTTTTGAAAAGGGCTCTATTCAAAAGTAGTGCACAACAATAGGGAATAGGGTGTCATATCAGACGCAATCCTCTGTGAGTAAACAAGCAGGGCATTTTTGAGGCAATTTGTGTCAGGAAAGATTAGACTAGACAGAGTTTTTTAAAGCGAAAAGTGACTTTGGCACAGTTGGGGGTTTGACAAGGTCCGGCAGTTGCACAGCTGTCCTGATTATTCCACATGAGCTATGGGTAGCAGACAAAAAAATAAGTTTAGCTAATTAAAGAATGAGCTATTCACCTAACCGTGAACTCACTGTTGTACCAGAGTTAACTGTTCAATTTAGCCAGCCTACATATGGGGTTCCTGGGTGCAAGTTGACGTTTATTGGGATGAGTCCTGTCCTGGAGGCTGAAATGAGACATTTCAGATGTGCCAGCTGCCAACCTTAATTTAAGGTTAGGGTAATGAATTAATGTTAGCAGTGTGGTTAAGATTAAGGTTCGTGTTAGGTTTAAAATCAGATATGATGACATCCCAATAAATGCTATCCTGTTCCCTGCATGTTGTACTTTTGCCATTAGCACAGTCTATATCTTAATCTGCCAGGAGAATGCATGTTTTATGGCATGCACATGAAAGAGAGTAATGCCAAGAACATTTGAAGGATTAGTCTCCATCCTGAAGCGTTGGCTCTGAGACAACACATCATGATGGGAAATCAAGAACAGTAAACATACTTGTCAAATATTATACTCTCTATTATCTTATTGATCTTGATTTAGGATAAAATATTCATACAATTGTGGATTATCTAAAATATTGAATTGAGAGTTACCTATCTAATAGAACACAGAGCGTTTTCATTAATGGAAGCCTCTCTCATGCGAATTTGGTTGAGTGTGTCCCGTGACCACAGGATAGCCGGCTAGGGCCATTATTGTTTTTTGTTTTTACAAATGACATTCCACTGACCTTGAAAAAAGCCTGTGTGTCTATGTACGCTGATGACTCAACAGTATACAAGTCGGCTGCAACAGTAAAATAAATAACTGACACCCTTAACATAGAGCTCCCGACAATATTAGAATGGGTAACTAGCAATAGGCTACTACTATATATCTCAAAAATGAAAAGCATAATTTTGAGACAAATCACTCACTCAATGCTAAATCTCGTTTAAATCTATTATTCAATAATGTGGATATTGAGCAAGTTGAAGAGACTAAACTGCTTGGTGTAACCCTAGAAAGCAAACTGTTATGGTCAAAACATAGACTTCTATCTCAAGGCCATCAAACTGTTAAATAGCCATCACTAGCACCTTAGAGGCAGCTGCCCTATATACATAGCCTTAATCTCTGGCCACTTTCATAATGGAACACCAGTCACTTTGTCTACATATGTTGCATTACTCATCATATGTCTTTACTGTATTCTATTCTACTGTATTTTAGTCTATGCCACTCCAACATGGCTCATCCAAATATTTGGGGTGGCAGGGTAGCCTAGTGGTTAGAGTGTTGGGCTACTAACTGCAAGGTTGCAAGTTCAAATCCCTGAGCTGACAAGGTGCAAATCTGACAGTTAACCCACTGTTCCTAGGCTGTATATAAATGTATATATTCTTAATTCCATTTCCTTACTTTGGATGTGTATTGTTGTGAAATTGTTATTACTTGTTAGATATTACTGCACTGTTGGTGCTAGAAGCACAAGCATTTCGCTACACCCTTATTAACATCTGCTAAACACGTATGTGACCAATAAAATGTGATTTGATTTTGATTTGACTCCATGGTTGCTAAAATGGGAAGAGGTCTGTCCATTGTAGGTCATTGCTCTGCCTTCTTGACATCTCAGACGACTAGACAGGCCATAGTTTTTACAAGCCATAGTTTTGTCACACCCGGACTACTGCCCAGCTGTGTGGCCATGTGCGGGAAAAGAAGGACATAGGTAAATTGCAGTTGGTCAGTCTCTCCTGCCTCAAAGTTGAGGAGGGATTGACTGCATCACTATTGGTCATTGTACCAATTGTACCATCAGTACAACACAAGACATGCAACCAGAGGTCTCTTCACAGTCCCCAGGTCAAGAACAGAGCCTGGGAAATGCACACTATTAAATAGAGCCATGACTATATGGAACTCTCTGCCAACCCAGGTAACTCAAGCTAGCAATAAAACCATTTAAAAAAAACAGATAAAAGAGCACCTTACTGCACAGCCATTTTATATATATTCTATTGTAATTGTCACTGTATTATGTATTAGATCTATATATTGTGTGTATGTACTGATATGTAGGCTGTGTGACTTTTTAAATGTATGTAGTCCTTGAAAAATAATGTTCTGTGCTATGTATTATGTCATGTTTCATGTGGACCCCAGGAAGAGTAGCTGATGTTTTTGCAGCGGCTAATGGGGATCCTAATAAATACCAAATACCAAAGTAATCAAGATGTGAAGAGTTGGCCTGTTAAAGGAAATGTGTCTAAAATGTATTATGTCTATTTATCATGTTTGGCGAGGCCCTCTGGAGTTCCAAACCTCCTCATGCCCTTTTCTATACTTTATCACTGCTCTTTCCTTTCTGTCAGACATTTGTCATATGAATCTTCCTTAGCAGGCTCCCTAGGATACCTGATGTCAATCAATCATGTCACTGCATATAGCTGTGCATTGTTGACGCACGAGTTATGGAAAACAGCTTCGAGGTTTGGTGCATCAAACACTAAAGCTCTAGAAGCATTGGCAGGTAAGGGCAGAGCATCCAAAATTCAAAAGGGCACTCGCACATCTGAGCAATCTTCTTTGCAGGTGCATGGCAACAGTTGAACAAGATGAAGGAAAAAGGAAACCGCACAGAGGGCAGAGCATCCGTCAGAGTCGAGCCATCGCTAATTACCATATTGCACTCCAAAATGTGGTTTTAATTTAAATAAAAATTGTGGGACCCAGCATCCTAGCAAAACTCATTTGGAGGAGCAGCGTGTCCTATTGCTCAGCCATGATCAAGGTAACACCTTTGGCGTCAGTTATCATTAATCAGATTATTGGGAAATGAATTAACTATCAGCTGCTGGAAGCCATCCAAACCTCTGGGTGTGTGTTGTGTTGAGAGGGCTGAGTATGGAGATAGAGGACCTCTGCAGTCAGCGATGTAAACTCCGGCACAGTGGCAATGTCAAAGAGCTCATTCTTCGACACCTTAATAAACACTTAGAAAAGGATCATGATGATATTGCAGGCAGGCTAATTCACAAGTGTCGAAATTCCTATAATTTAAAGGGATGCCAAAGTAAACCAGATTTGAGTCCTCTTCTCTCCATTAATTTAATAAACTAACTTTGTGTGTACAATATTGTGTCGTTCACTAAGTGGAATATACACCTCATTGAGAATATGTCAGGAAGTTGGAGGTTTGTTATTTTTCCGGTTTCTTCTCACACTTATTTTATTATTTAGTTGTGTCACACAACATTTCCTTGATGTTTCTTAATGAGAGGGTGTTAGCACAGTTTCATTTGAGAAGTACTCAGGACTGTCATTTCACTTATGGCTACCATGCAGCTCCAATGCAGCTCCGATAACTGTCAACATCTAATCATAGCAGAAAAAGACACAAATCACAAATTTAGAGAATGAGGGGACAAAGTTTTCTGTGATTCTAGGATGCATGGAACTATATCCTATATCCTTCCATACTCCATACTCCTTTTGATAATGCAGGTTAGCCATGACGTTGATTACCAAGGTGTTAGCAAAGGCCAGTGTGTCAGTCCATGAGAGCGCTAATGTAAAAGTGCCTGATGCCAACGACCTTGCTGACTATTGCATTCCCCACTGTAGCTGGGGCAACAGAGGCTAGGCCACAACAAATATGACCTAGTCTGGCGGTGAGGAGGAAATAACAGACTAACTGGTTCTTTCAACCCCAGAAAAGCAACACTAGTGTCAGATAAGAGGAATCTAAGCCTTGCCCTTGTGGCAGGATAAAGCAGTGCCAATGTGGCAGCAATGATCTGATCCTGTATTCCCTGGCCCTTTGAAAATCGCTGGAGATGAAAGAGACATGGAAAAGCAACTGAAATCTCTCCAACTCTCTCTTGATGAGTCAGCAATAGAGTCAATGTTACAGCATGTCAAGTGAATGTCTTAGACTTGATGTGAGAGCGAGTTTGATCTTAAAAAGATACGAAAGGCTTTTCGCTCCATATGCTTTTTTCATGTGTACCCAGTTGATACAGTGCTCCCATTTTCTAAGCTGCAAAGCATGTGTGAGGACAGAGTCAGATCGCCAAGAGATATCAGCTCTGTGAATACCGACTTTTGTTTATGATGTGAAAAGGAGATAACATGGTTTGGGGAAAACATACAGTACCACCCCTGCTAGCTAAGTCATATTGACCTAATGTCAATATGTTTTGTCCATTGCTGTTTTGGTTAGTAATTGTCTTAATTCACTGTAGAGACTCCAGTCCTGCTCAATATGCCTTAGCTAGACCATTTGCTTCACCTCCCACGCATGTGGTGATCTCACCTGGTCCAAATGATGTCTCTAGAGACAAAACCTCTCTCATCATAACTCAATGCCTAGGTTTACCTCCACTGTATTCACATCCTACCATACCTTTGTCTGTACATTATGCCTTGAGTCTATTCTTCCACGCCCAGAAACCTGTTTCCTTATCCTCTCTGGGATAGTCAAGACGCAAATGTCCCACCTGGCCAATTGCCAGTGAAAATGCAGAGCGCCAAATTCAAATGAACTACTATAAAATTCAAACTTTCATTAAATCACACATGTAAGATACCAAATTAAAGCTACACTCGTGAATCCAGCCAACATGTCAGATTTCAAAAAGGATTTTCGGTGAAAGCATAAGAAGCTATTATCTGATGATGGCACAACAGTAAACAAAGAGAGAGTAGCATATTTCAACCCTGCAGGCACCACACAAAACGCAGAAATAAAATATAAATCATGCCTTATGTCCCAAATGGTAATTTTGTTCGATTAATTCCGTGAATATGTATCCAAAATGTCAATTTATTTGGCGTGTTTGATCCAGAAAAAAACAGCTTCCAACTTGCGCAACGTCACTTCAAAATATCTCAAAAGTTACCTTTAATCTTTGCCAAAACATTTCAAACTACTTTTGTAAGACAATAGTCCTCTGGGTTTTGCCTGCTACATACATGATTCAAACAGTTTTAGAAACTTCAGAGTGTTTTCTATCCATATCTACTCATAATATGCATATCTTTTGGATAAATAGCGTGCCCAATTTCAACTTCCTGCTACTCATGCCAGGAATATAAGATATGCATATTATTATTAGATTTGGATAGAAAACACTGAAGTTCCTAAAACTGTTTGAATCATGTCTGTGAGTATAACAGAACTTATGTAGCAGGCAAAACCCAGAGGACTAACAGTTCAGAATATTCTTTTTTTTGGTCTCTGTCTGTTCACTGAGTACTCATTGGCAAATTATATTTCTTAGGAACCTGTTTTCAGTTCTTATCACTTCCACTGGATGTCACCAGTCTTTGGAATTTGGTTGAGGTTATTCATTTGTGCAATGAAGAAGTAGGCCATCTAGGAACTGGGTGGCCTACAACACTGTTGAGAGCTGCGCAAGATGTGAAAAGTAGCATGGTTTGCTATCTTCCTGTATTGAACACAGACCCGTCTACAATTTGGTCGATTATTAACCAGTTGCATCTCTAGGGGCGCTATTTCATTTTTGGATAAAAAACGTTCCCGTTTTAAGCGCGATATTTTGTCACGAAAAGATGCTCCACTATGCATATTCTGATGCATACTCTGAAGTTTCAGAATCTGCAAAGATTTTGTCTGTAAGTGCCCCAGAACTCATTCTACAGGCGAAACCAAGATGATACGTGAAACAGGAAATGAGCAGAATTTCTGAAGCTCTGTTTTCTAATGTCTCCTTATATGGCTGTGAATGCGACAGGAATAAGCTTAGACCTTCTGCCGTTTCCCCAAGATGTCGGCAGCATTGTGACGTATTTGTAGGCATATCATTGGAAGATTGGCCATAAGAGACTACATTTTCCAGGCGTCCGCCCGGTGTCCTTTGTCTAAATTTGTGCGTAATCTTCAGGTGCGGGCATTTTCTCCTGGGATTCAGGAGAGAAAGCACACTTCCACGAACGATATATCATCGAAGAGATATGTGAAAAACACCTTGAGGATTGATTCTAAACAACGTTTGCCATGTTTTCAGTCGATATTATGGAGTTAATTTGGAAAAAAGTTCGCGTTTTGAGGACTGAATTTTCGGGTTTTTTTGGTAGCCAAATGTGATGTACAAAACGGAGCTATTTCTAATACACAAAGAATCTTTTTGGAAAAACTGAGCATCTGCTATCTAACTGAGAGTCTCCTCATTGAAAACATCTGAAGTTCTTCAAAGGTAAATGATTTTATTTGAATGCTTTTCTGTTTTTTTGTGTAAATGTTGCCAGCTGAATGCTAATGCTAAATGCTACGTTAGCCATCAATACTGTTACACAAATGCTTGTTTTGCAATGGTTGAGAAGCATATTTTGAAAATCTGAGATGAGTGTTGTTAACAAAAGGCTAAGCTTGAGAGCTAGCATATTTATTTCATTTCATTTGCGATTTTCATGAATAGTTAACGTTGCGTTATGGTAATGAGCTTGAGTCTGTATTCACGATCCCGGATCCGGGATGGGGAGATCAGAAAGGTTAACATTTAAAAATACCTAAAGTTAAATTACAAAAGTAGTTTGAAATATTTTGGCAAAGTTTATAGGCAACTTTTGAAATATTTTGTAGTGGCGTAGCATTTTTTGGAAGCTGTTTTTTTTCTGGATCAAACGCATCAAATAAATGGACATTTGAATATATATGGACGGAATTAATTGAACAAAAGGACCAATTGTGATGTTTATGGGACATATTGGAGTGCCAACAAAAGAAGCTTGTCAAAGGTAATGCATGTTTTATATTTTTATTTCTACGTTTTGTGTAGCGCCTGTAGGGTTGAAATATGCTACCCTCTTTGTTTACTCTTGGGTTATCATCAGATAATAGCTTCTTAGGCTTTCGCAGAAATGTTGGCTGGATTTACAACGAGTGTAGCTTTAATTGAGTATCTTACATGTGTGATTTAATGAAAGTTTGATTTTTATATCATTTTTTTATTTATTTGCTGCGCTGCAATTTCCCTGTTTTTTGCCCAAATGGGACACAACGGTCCCCTATACCATAAGAAGTTAAAAGTTTTGGAAACTTTAGAGAGATTTGGATAGAAAACAATCAGTTATATGCACATCATATCTTCTGGGCCAGAGTAGCAGGCTGTTTAATTTGGGCATGCTTTTCATCCAAAATTCCGAATGCTGCCCCCTACCCTAGAGAGGTTAAAAGTGCTTTCCTAACCATCTTAAATAAGCATGTCCCATTCAAAAAATGATAAACAGGAACAGATATAGCCCTTGGTTCACTCCAGACCTGACTGGCCTTGACCAGCACAAAAACATCCTGTGGCGTACTGCATTAGCATCGCGATATGCAACTTTTCAGGGAAGTTAGGAACCAATATACAAAGGCAGTTAGGAAAGCAAAATACTAGATTTTTCAAACATAAATTTGCATCCTGTAGCACAAACTCCAAAAAGATCTGGGACACTGTGAAGTCCATGGAGAATAAGAGCATCTCCTCCCAGCTGACCACTCACCACTGTACTGAGGCTAGGAAACACTGTCACCACCAATAAATCCACAATAATCCACCAATAAATCCACAATAATAAGCATTTTTCTACGGCTGGCCATGCTTTCCACCTGGCTAACCCTACCCCAATCAACAGCTCTGCAGCCCCTGCAGCAACTTCCCCAAACCTCCCCCATTTCTCCTTCACCCAAATATAGATAGCTGATGTTCTGAAAGAGATGCAAAATCTGGACCCCTATAAATCAGCTGGGATAGACATTCAGGACCCTCTCCTTCTAAAACTATCCGCCGCAATTGTCGCAACCCTTATTACTAACCTGTTCAAACTCTCTTTTGTATCGTCTGAGATCCCCAAAGATGTCCCTCTTCAAAGGGGAAGACAGTGTAGACCCAAACTGTTTCAGACCTATATCGATCCTACCCTGCCTTATTAAGGTCTTCGAAAGCCGACCATTACCACCGACCATTTCGAATCCCACCATACCATCTCCGCTATGCAATCTAGTTTCCAAGCTGGTCATGGGTGCACCTCAGCCATGCTCAAGGTCTTAAACGATATCATAACCACCATTGAAAAAAGTCAATACTGTGCAGCCGTATTCATCAACCTGGCCAAGGCTTTCGACTCTGTCAATAACCACATTCTTAACGGCAGACTCAACAGCCTCAAATGACTGTCTCGCCTGGTACACAAACTACTTCTCAGACAGAGTTCAGTGTGTCAAATCGGGGGAACTGTTGACCGCACCTCTGGAAGTCTCTATGGGGTGCCACAGGGTTCAATTCTCGGGGCGACTCTTTTCTCTGTATACATCAATGATGTCGCTCTTGCAGAGTGAGGGTGATTCTCTGATCCATCTCTACGCAGACGACACCATTCTGTATACTTCTGGCCCTTCTTTGGACACTGTGTTAACACACCTCCAGACGAGCTTCAATGCCATCCGTGGCCTTTAACTGCTCTTAAATGCAAGTAAAACTACAGTGCCTTGTGAAAGTATTCGGCCCCCTTGAACTTTGCGACCTTTTGCCACATTTCAGGCTTCAAACATAAAGATATAAAACTGTATTTTTTTGTGAAGAATCAACAACAAGTGGGACACAATCATGAAGTGGAATGACATTTATTGGATATTTCAAACTTTTTTTAACAAATCAAAAACTGAAAAATTGGGCGTGCAAAATTATTCAGCCCCCTTAAGTTAATACTTTGTAGCGCCACCTTTTGCTGCGATTACAGCTGTAAGTGGCTTGGGGTATGTCTCTATCAGTTTTGCACATCGAGAGACTGAATTTTTTTCCCATTCCTCCTTGCAAAACAGCTCGAGCTCAGTGAGGTTGGATGGAGAGCATTTGTGAACAGCAGTTTTCAGTTCTTCCCACAGATTCTCGATTGGATTCAGGTCTGGACTTTGACTTGGCCATTCTAACACCTGGATATGTTTATTTTTGAACCATTTCATTGTAGATTTTGCTTTATGTTTTGGATCATTGTCTTGTTGGAAGACAAATCTCCGTCCCAGTCTCAGGTCTTTTGCAGACTCCATCAGGTTTTCTTCCAGAATGGTCCTGTATTTGGCTCCATCCATCATCCCATCAATTTTAACCATCTTCCCTGTCCCTGCTGAAGAAAAGCAGGCCCAAACCATGATGCTGCCACCACCATGTTTGACAGTGGGGATGGTGTGTTCAGGGTGATGAGCTGTGTTGCTTTTACGCCAAACATAACGTTTTGCATTGTTGTCAAAAAGTTCAATTTTGGTTTCATCTGACCAGAGCACCTTCTTCCACATGTTTGGTGTGTCTCCCAGGTGGCTTGTGGCAAACTTTAAACGACACTTTTTATGGATATCTTTAAGAAATGGCTTTCTTCTTGCCACTCTTCCATAGAAGGCCAGATTTGTGCAATATATGACTGATTGTTGTCCTATGGACAGAGTCTCCCACCTCAGCTGTAGCTCTCTGCAGTTCATCCAGAGCGATCATGGGCCTCTTGGCTGTATCTCTGATCAGTCTTCTCCTTGTATGAGCTGAAAGTTTAGAGGGACGGCCAGGTCTTGGTAGATTTGCAGTGGTCTGATACTCCTTCCATTTCAATATTATCGCTTGCACAGTGCTCCTTGGGATGTTTAAAGCTTGGGAAATCTTTTTGTATCCAAATCCGGCTTTAAACTTCTTCACAACAGTATCTCGGACCTGCCTGGTGTTCTTCACCATGATGCTCTCTGCGCTTTTAACGGACCTCTGAGACTATCACAGTGCAGGTGCATTTATACGGAGACTTGATTACACACAGGTGGATTGTATTTATCATCATTAGTCATTTAGGTCAACATTGGATCATTCAGAGATCCTCACTGAACTTCTGGAGAGAGTTTGCTGCACTGAAAGTAAAGGGGCTGAATAATTTTACACGCCCAATTTTTCAGTTTTTGTTAAAATAGTTTGAAATATCCAATAAATGTCGTTCCACTTCATGATTGTGTCCCACTTGTTGTTTATTCTTCACAAAAAAATACAGTTTTATATCTTTATGTTTGAAGCCTGAAATGTGGCAAAAGGTCGCAAAGTTCAAGGGGGCCGAATACTTTCGCAAGGCACTGTAAATGCATGCTCTTCAACCGATCGCTGCCCCCCTGTCCAGCATCACTACTCTGGACGGTTCTGACTTAGAATATGTGGACAGTTACAAATACCTAGGTGTCTGGTTAGACTGTAAACTCTCCTTCCAGACTAACATTAAGTATCTATAATCCAAAAATAAATCTAAAATTGGCTACATATTTCGCAACAAAGCTTCATTCATGTTGCCAAACACCCTCGTAAAACTGACTATCCTACCGATCATTGACTTTGGCGATGTCATTTTTAAAATAGCCTCCAACACTCTACTCAACAAATTGGATTCCGTCTATCACAGTGCCATCCGATTTGTCACCAAAGCCCCATATACTACCCACCACTGCAACCTGTATACTCTCGTTGTCACGCCCTGACCTTAGAGAGCTTTTTATGTCTCTATGTTGGTTTGGTCAGGGTGTGATTTGGGTGGGCATTCTATGTAATTTTTTCTATGTTTTTGTATTTCTTTGTTTTGGCCGGGTATGGTTCTCAATCAGGTAAAGCTGTCTATCGTTGTCTCTGATTGGGAACCGTACTTAGGTAGCTTTTTCCTACGTGGTTTTTGTGGGTAGTTATTTTCTGTTATTTCTATTTTCTAGTGTTTTCTGCACCGGCAGGACTGTTTCAGTTTCGTTTTGCACTGATAATTTTCTTTCAGTTTTCAGGTAAATTAAAGTCACACTTACCACACTGCGCTTTGGTCCGATTCTTCCTCATCAGACAACGACCGTTACACTCGTTGGTTGGCCCTCGCTTCATATTTCTTTGCCAAACCCACTGGCTCCAGGTCATCTATAAGTCTTTGCGAGGTAAAGCCCCGCCTTATCTCAGGTCACTGGTCGCCATAGCAGCACCCGCTCCAGCAGGTATATTTCATTGGTCACCCCCAAAGCCTATTCCTCTTTTGGCCACCTTTCCTTCCAGTTCTCTGCTGCCAATGATTGGAAGGAATTGCAAAAAAATCACTGGAACTGTAGACTCATCTCCCTCATTAACTGTAAGCATCAGCTGTCAGAGCAGCTCACAGATCACTGCACCTGTACATAGCCCATCTGTAAATAGCCGATCCAACTACCTTATCCCAATACTGTATTTATTTATCTTGCTCCTTTGCACCTCGGTATCTCTACTTGCACATTAATCTTCTGCACATCTATTCACTCCAGTGTTTAATTGCTAAATTGTATTTACTTCGCCACTACGGCCTATTTATTGCCTTACCTCCCTAATCTTACCTCATTTGCACACATTGTATATAGATTTTTTCATATTGTGTTATTGACTGTACGTTTGTTTATTCCATGTGTAACTCTTTGTTGTTGTTTCTGTCACACTGCTTTGCTTTATCTTGGCCTGGGTTGCAGTTGTAAATGAGAACTTGTTCTCAACTGGCCTACCTGATTAAATAGTAAAATTAAATAAAAAAAATAAAAATGAAATAAAAACAATTTTTAATTTTAAGATTTTTCTTTATTTTTACTATTTTCTATATTGTAGAATAATAGTGAATAAATAAACTATGAAATAACACATATGGAATCATGTAGTAACCAAAAAAGCCTTAAACAAATCAAAATATATTTTCTATTTCAGACTCTTCACAGTAGCCACCCTTTGCCTTGATGACAGCTTTGCACACTCTTGACATTCTCTCAACCAGCTTCATGAGGGAGTCACCGGGAATGCATATAAAATTAACAGGTGTGCCTTATTATAAGTGAATTTATGGAATGTCTTTCCTTCTTATCCTCTCTGGTATCAGTGGGACGGTAGCGTCCCACCTCGACAACAGCAAGTGAATTTGCAGGGTGCCAAATTCAAAACAACAGAAATCGCATAATTAAAATACCTCAAACATACAAGTATTATACTTTACTGCGAAAGCACACCATGCGATTTATGTTAGGTCAGCGCCTAGTCACAGAAAACCATACAGCCATTTTACAGCCAACGAGAGGTGTCACAAAGTCAGAAATAGCGTTAAAATGAACTTCATCTGATGGCACTCCCAGGTCTCCATGTTAGACAACAAATGTTTGTTTTGTTCGATAAAGTTCACCTTTATGTCCAAATACCTCTTTTTTTTTGTTTGCGTGTTTAGTCTAGTAATCCAAATGCACAAGGTGTGGGCACTAAGTCCAGATCAAAACATGTCAAATGATGTATAGAGTCAATCTTTAGTCAATGTTTTTATCATAAATCTTCAATAATATTCCAACCGGACAATTCCTTTGTCATTAGAAATTAAAGGGAATGGAGCTCGTGCTCACGGCCACGCGCGTGACTAAACTAAAAGCTTTCAGCCGGACTACTGGTTCAAACAGCTCTTATTTGCTCCCCTTTCATAGTAGAAGCCTGAAACAATGTTCTAAAGACTGTTGACATCTAGTGGAAGCCTTAGGAAGTGCAATCTGACCCCATAGACACAGTATATTGGATAGGCAATCACAAACCTCAGATTTCACACTTCCTGGTTGGATTTTTTTCTCAGGTTTTTGCCTGCCATATGAGTTATTTTATACTCACAGACATCATTCAAACAGTTTTAGAAACTTCCGAGTGTTTTCTATCCAATACTACTAATAATATGCATATATTACCATCTGGGACATTGTAGGAGGCAGTTCACTCTGGGCACGCTATTCATCCAAATGTGAAAATGCTGCCCTCGATCCCAAAAGGCTAAAGATCATTTTTCATCTCCCCATGCCCGCCCCCCTCTCCGTGCAATCCTACAGTGGGGCAACCAGTCCAAGTTTCTCCAGATACTCATCAAATGGGGGGCAGAAGTGAGTTTCATGGACGTTACCCTGGCGTCTGAGCGCAACCCCTCTCTATTCCCATGGGTGTTAGAGCACTGGACGGGCACTCTATAGGCCGGATCACCCACGAGTGTCGGGAACCACAGCGAGACAATCCACAGGATCGCCACAGGAAAGGAAGACCTAGAGTTACCTCTGATGCAGAGGAAAAGTTCATTAGTTAACTGCATCTCAGATTGCAGCCCAAATACATGCTTCACAGAGTTCAAGTAACAGACAC
The DNA here is from genome assembly GCF_013265735.2 of Oncorhynchus mykiss. Lineage (NCBI taxonomy): Eukaryota > Metazoa > Chordata > Actinopteri > Salmoniformes > Salmonidae > Oncorhynchus > Oncorhynchus mykiss. The sequence continues at coordinate 2,093,395 of NC_048578.1, forward strand.
ATCTCAACAACAACTGTTCAGAGGAGACTGTGTGAATCAGACCTTCATGGTCGAATTACTAAAAAGAAACAACTACCAATAAGAAGAAGAGACTTGCTTGGGTCAAGAAACACGAGAAATGGACATTAGACTAGTGGAAATCTGTCCTTTGGTCTGATGAGTCCAAATTTGAGATTTTTTATTCCAACCCTGGTGTCAATGTGAGACGCAGAGCAGGTGAACGGATGGTCTCTGCATGTGTTGTTCCCACTGTGAAGCATGGAGGAGGAGGTGTGGGGGTGCTTTGCTGGTGACAATGTCAGTGATTTATTTAGAATTCAAGGCACACTTAACCAGCACGGCAACCACAGCATTCTGCAGCGACACGCCATCCCATCTGGATTGCGCTTAGTGGGACTATCATTTATTTTCCAACAGGACATTGACCCAACACACCTCCAGGCTGTGTAAGGGCTATTTCACCAAGAAGGAGAGTGATGGAGTGCTGCATTAAATGACCTGGCCTCCACAATCTCCCGACCTCAACCCAATTGAGAATGTTTGGGATGAGTTTGACCACAGAGTGAAGGAAAAGCAGCCAACAAGTGCTCTGCTTATATGGGAATTCCTTCCCATTGAGTTAGTTAGAATTGTAAGAAAGAGACGGTCAGACACTTGCAGTCAATAGTTATTTGGTGCATAGGGCAGGGCTGAGATTTATCTCTAGCTTGTACTGTGGAGTGGAGAAGATCCATTTTGTGAAATATTGGAAAGACTATATCCAGGGACCTACGTCTTGATGTTGCAGCCCTGCATGAATTACCACCTCTGCGGTTTACCACTATTTCATAATCATATGACTGCAGAAAATATCCTTTTGAGATTATTTCCGGGGACGCTGTCACGGCTGCTAAATAACTTTTCATATAAATCTGTCATCATATTATCATGACTTGTCTATGAGTATGAAAATATTTTTATTAAGCTGATTTACACACATTGCAAATCCTTGGGAAATTGGGGTGAGCTATTGAGTGGGAATATACTGACTTGATTATCTCAGATCCTATTTCACCCAGAAGGGTATTTGCATATAGAAAAAGAACTTGAGATTTGCAGATTGCGAATCAAAACACTGACCTCTAAAATAAAATGTGTTTGCTTTTTTTGGTTTATTGTTTCCTGCTGTTTGAGTCATCATATTCCAGATTCTGTATACTGTACCATACCATGCCTATGAAACAGATAATAGACTCATTCATAACGCTATTGCATAATAAATACACCACTATACTGCGATTACTGTACGTAGATTCAAACATTTAAACAATTGATGGTGAAAACGTGGCTTATCTGCTGTGCACTGTGAGGCTGGCTCACACAGTGCAGGAGGAAGAAGAAAGAGAAGATGAGAGAGCAGAAGTGGACTTGTATAACCTAAATAGGAAAGGCTGCATGGTGAAGGAAAAGTGAAGAGGATCAGTGATTAAACAGGCAGTTGGAAGGTATTGCCATGCCCGAGATTAGCAAAGTTGTCTGTAGCAGTAGAGCTTCTCTTCATGGCGTTTCCACCAGCTCTAATCTGACCTCATGTGCATCACCAGTGATGTGCATCCTACTTTAGGAACAGGAATAATAGTTTCAGGCCCGTAAATGGGCTAGAGAAATCACAGTACGAAGCATGTGGTCAGTGACTATGTCACAACATTTACTCTGAAGTGATTATCTGTGAAGAACTTCACAAGGTTGGTGACAAAACCATTTATCCATTCATTTATAGCCCCAAATTCTACAACATGACATTTTAAGGATTTTTTATTCCCCCTATTGATGAAAAATGTATTTAAAAGTGAAACGACACGGTTGGTTATTTAATTCAACGTTGTGACCTTATTTAAAATCTTGTACTTCGCCACCACTGTGCATATTGAAAAATGTTATGATTGAAAGATAGGCACTGTTGCAGTCTTAAATGTCAAACTACATCACTGTCATACTGTCATCCACACTAGGGGTTTGGCTGTCTGTTGAGAGTCTAATAATAATAATAAAAATTCATATCTTTAGTGATTTTGAAGTTGCCATTGTTGGATGTTTGAGAATACATTTTGTACTGTATTGTTCCATTCATACCAAAGTGGGATAGGAGAAGTTATCTGGTCTTTTTCAAAAGTAATTAATACAGTGTATTACCATTGATTAACTTGTACTCAAGCGTATTAAAAGGATAAGCACATAAAAGCCAGTTATTGCTGTTTAAACTCCTGTTCACCCTTATTAAACATATTGTCAAACGAAGCATTCTTCATTTTATAGTGGGCTAGCTGAATGTTGTGCACTCACACAGATTCTCAGAGCAAGCTTGATTAATCTATTTCAGGAGTTAAATTGTTTATTTTGTTCAATGACTAAACAGGTTGGTAATGTGGGGTGACATAATTAATTACAGTAAATTATATAAACAGATGGTTGTTTTATTGGAGAGGTATTGAGGGAGTTTATCATTAAGTCATTTGGAGTTGGTTTGGATTTCATCAGGGACCAGGGTCCATCATGTACACTACGGTTCAAAACGTTTGGGGTCACTTAGAAATGTCCTTGTTTTTGAAAGAAAAGCTATTGTTTTGTCCATTAAAATAACATCAAATTGATCAGAAATACGGTGTAGACATTGTTACTGTTGTAAATGACTATTGTAGCTGGAAACTGCAGATTTTTAATGGAATATCTACATAGGCGTACAGAGGCCCATCATCAGCAACCATCACTCCTGTGTTCCAATGGCACGTTGTGTAAACTAATCCAAGTGTATCATTTTAAAAGGCTAATTGATCATTAGAAAACCCTTTTGCAATTATGTTAGCATGGCTGAAAACTGTTGTCTGATTAAATAAGCAAGAAAACTAGCCTTCTTTAGACTAGTTGAGTATCTGGAGCATCTGCATTTGTGGGTTCGATTAAAGGCTCAAAATGGCCAGGAACGAAGACCTTCTAAAACTCGTCAGTCTATTCTTGTTCTGAGAAATGAACGCTATTCCATGCGAGAAATTGCCAAGAAACTGAAGATCTCGTACAACTCCATTCAAAGAAGAGCACAAACTATCTCTAACCAGAAGAGAAATAAGAGTGGGAGGCCCCAGTGCACAACTGAGCAAGAGGACAAGTACATTATAGTGTCTAGTTTGAGAAACAGACGCCTTACAAGTCCTCAACTGGCAGCTTCATTAAATAGTACCCGCAAAACATCAGTCTTAACGTCAACAGTGAAGAGGCGATTCTGGGATGCTGGCCTTCTAGGCAGTGTTCCTCTGTCCAGTGTCTGTGTTCTTTTGCCCATCTTAATCTTTTTGTTTTATTGGCCAGTCTGAGATATGGATTTTTCTTCGCAACTCTGCCTAGAAGGCAGAGATCTTCAGTTTCTTGGCAATTTCTCGCATGGAATAGCCTTCATTTCTCAGAACAAGAATAGACTGACGAGTTTCAGAAAAAAAATGTTTATTTTTTCTGGCCACTTTGAGCCTGTAATCAAACCCACAAATGCTGATGTTCCAGACACTCAACTAGTCTAAAGAAGGCCAGTTGTATTGCTTCTTTAATCAGAGCAACAATATTCAGCTGTTCTAGCATAACTGCAAAAGGATTTTCTAATGATCAATTAGCCTTTTTAAAATGATAAACTTGGATTAGCTAACACAATGTGCCTTTGGAACACAGGAGTGATGGTTGCTGATAATGGGCCTCTGTACGCCTATGTAGATATTACATACAAAATCAGCCATTTCCAGCTATAATAGTCATTTTCAACATTAACAATATCTACCTTGTATTTATGATCAATTTGGACAAAAAAATAGCTTTTCTTTAAAAAACAAGGACATTTCTAAGTGACCCCAAACTTTCGAATGGTGGTGTGGTCTAAAAGTAACATCACCAGCTGAGGGCTTGTATTGCCCAATAATGAAAATATTTGACATTGATAGGTTATAGCACGCAGATGACCACGTTATCAAATGCTGGACAGTTGTTCCTTGTAGCAAGACATATGGAGAGACATGTTATCCTTTAGATTAATAATAAGATGCCAATTTCCAAAGATGATGAAATGTTTTATTATTTCAAGCTCTGAACTGTATCCCAAGGCATTCTTTCAAAAATTAAGCTTTCTGTTTATTTATTATGTCAATTGACAATAATAACCACAACTCCAGTGTGCTTCATGTTCTCAATATTCTCCAGACAAAAACAAGGCAATTAGTCCTGCTGTGTGAATAGGATTCTCACACTGTTATCCATTCTCCTCTGGAAATGTTCTGTAATATTCCATCTATTAGCTGTTAGTGGTTCAGTATAGGCCTATTCTTAAAGTAGCTGTGTATTGTATACTGTATGTCAGGTATGGGTATTCAACCAACAGATAGTGATCAGAGGTTGCTAAACTCAACATACACATTCCTATTGATCTGCCTTCAACCAGGCGATGAGCTGAAATGATATGAGACGAGCTACTGATTGATATCTGTCCTTGAGACGTTTCTGTAGAGGAATGAAATGGACCTTTTATCCAATAATATCATTAGGCTCAAATACATTGTTGGGTTTTCAGATCAAATGTGAAGGGCAGCAATTTAGAAATTAAGCATTTGGATCGATGATATTATGGACTACTTACAATACTGTAACCTTGACAAAGATCAAAATCTCCAACTTAAAGGAAAATTCTACCCAAAAACCATCTTTTGGCATTTGCTTCATTAGTCCCAAAGTGTTTTGCTGGTCAACAATCAGCTTTTCAAGATATGCAATTTAAAGTACAGAAATTATCCCCGTATGATGCATCATATGGGGATGATTTCTGTATTTTGAAAGTTAAATATATTGAAAACTTGAGTGCTGACAGGCAAAACATTTTGAGACTATATCAACAATAAACTTATGAAACAAATATCAAAATATAGTTTTGGGGTGGAATTTTCCTTTAAGTTGGAGATTTTGATCTTTGGTATTCCTGTAACGATCGTCTGTGTTGGAAGAAGGTGAGGACCAAAGCGCAGCGTGGTAAGTGTTCATATTTTTGATAAAATAACTGAATACTGAACAAAATAATAAACGACAAACGAACAGTCCCGTAAGGTGAATGGAAAAACCCTAAACAGGAAATAATCACCCACAAAACACAGGTGGGAAAAGGCTACCTAAGTATGATTCTCAATCAGAGAGAACGAACGACACCTGCCTCTGATTGAGAACCATACCAGGCCAAACACAAATCCACAACATAGACTACTCACCCCAACTCATGCCTTGACCAAACTAAAACAAAGACATAACAAAGGAACTAAGGTCAGAACGTGACACTTTCTAATACTTTCTCCAAGCCAATCTCCCCAGCAATGGGGCAACAGTAGTGCATCAGATTTATTTAAGGTACTGTCAGGAACTCTTCTTTGAAGATGACAAGGAAAATTTAAAGAGAACAGAAGAAAACGGGAAAGAAATCATCCTAAAAATGGAACCAGAGAAAACCAAAGAAGGTATATCCAAAATAATAAATTGTTTGTCGTACAAGTAGTTTGAGCGATTCCATAAAAATGTGACCTCCCTTTTCAGCACAGTCATGTTAGGGAAGATTATTTTCGGACCTGCTCAAAATGAGTCAGAGTGGGGTTACACAGTTGAAGCATTATTACCTTGCAAGTTTTTGGGGGGGATTAAAGCTTAACGTGAAATAGATTTTTGACGAAGAAAAAAAGAGGTTTCAGACATTCTATGAATAGATACAGTACAGTACGTGAAATATGTGTCTTGGTTCTACGTGTCTATGTCACGACTTCCGCCGAAGACAGTCCCTCTCTGGGCGGTGTTTGGCGGTCGACGTCACCGACCTTCTAGCCATCACTGATCCATTTTTCATTGGTTTTGTCTTCCTTCACACCTGGTTCCAATCCCATCAATTACATGTTGTGTATTTAACCCCCTGTTTCCCCTTATGTCCTTGTCGGAGATTGTTTTGTTTGTATGTGATGTGCTATTTAGTGTTGGTGTGCGACGGGTTTTGTACCCACTTGTTATTTTGTACATTTGAGTTGTTTTGGAGTTTTGTCAGTATTTTTTAAACAACTCCGTTTATGCCATGTTCGTCCTCCTGCGCCTGACTTCCCTGCCACGAACACACACCCCTTACAGTCTATCCCAAGGCTGTCTAATTTCCATTATTTTCTAGGCATATTTATTATGTTCACATATAACTCCCTCTTAGCCCGTGTAATAAATGTGTGCACCTTCATTAGTATTGAAATTGGAGAGACAGACTATTGCGAATGAAGCACATGGAATCATTCTAATTAAAAGAAGTGTAATCATTCTGTGTGGCTCAGGCAAAGTGTCATAAATTAATTCAACAATTTTAATTAATATGATAAACATTTAAATTGGTTGTTTTGGTTTTATTGTTTTTCCAGATCTCTTGGTACCGAGGATTACCTCTCCTGTAAAATAACTGTTGAGTTAAGTAACAAATGTACCTACTCTGGTCTTGGCACATGCACTCTAGCTTGCAGATCCAGTAGGCTGTGCGTGTAGGGTCAAATGGCAGTCAAGCATCGATCATCATGTCACCAGAACCAGACCCTCATCTGTAACTGAATAAACTGCATGGTTTCCAGAGTAAATATGATGGTTATTATCTAAATATTTACACATAAAGGCATTTACACCGCATTTCTTGCATCATTCATTTACCGACACAAAAATATCCCACCATGTCGATTGAACAAATGATCTGTAAGCATTTATACAATTGTATTGAAACTTACAGTTTCGATCACAGCTGTCGTGATTCGTTTGTATACTGGTATTACTTTACTTGCTGTGGAGGGAAAATGTGGTTTGAGACAGACTGTATTTTCCATTTATAACTAGGTAACATTGCATTTAGGAATAGTCTGCAAAAAAATATAGAAACGTTAATTTATTTACAGTGCATATCACTTGTTTATTTATAGAGTAAATCATATAAACTACAGAATGTTGTAAAAGGGAAAAGGCCTTGTGTTGGAAAAATGAGAGAAGGGGATACTTGTGACTAGCGACTCTCTTGTGCCGAGAACCAGAGTGATGACTCAATCATGATTTATGTCATTGTTTGGATTGATGCCAGTATAATTGCATCTCACAGGAGAGAAACACACCTTATCTGATGCTTTCGTTCCTACAGAACCCTGGGGTCACTGACGCCGGGATAGGTGTGAAGACTGATACTCAACTAAATGAATGTTACTGTGTGATTGAAATTGTCATGTTAAGTTTGTTTCAAGAGTTCAAAAATAGGAATGAATTTTGAAATGTTTAATTGTACTCTAAGTGCTATGGATTTATTGTTAAAGGGAAACTGTGTTAATCTGTTGGCCACGGGTGCGGTCCATCATACAGTTTTGAGGTGTGGTGATTAGATTAAAATCTGAGTATGTTTTCCTGCCTATTGTTTTAACTAGCAAAGTGCAAAGAAATGTTCATTCAGGTTGGGTTCCGTTGGAATTTGGTTGAAAGGGCAGAGAATTCGCTCATACTTTAACGTGTTATCAAGCTCCTGTCTATATCAGTTTTTCTCAGAGATTATTTTGAATTGAGTGTTATTTGTATTTATTTTATTTAACCTTTATTTAACTAGGCAAGTCAGATAAGAACAAATTCTTATTTAGAATGATGGCCTACCCCAGCCAAACCCTTTCCTAACCCGGACGACACTGGGCCAATTGTGCGCTGCCCTATGGACCACCCGATCACGGCTGGTGGTGATACAGCCCGGGATCGAACCAAAGTCTGTAGTGACGCCTCTAGCACTAAGATGCACTGCCTTAGACCGCTGCACAACTCGGGAGCCTACTTAGTTGAGTGTTATTCTGTAATGTGTCATGTCTTCCATGTACAGTACACTGTAAATGTTTGAGTTTCAATTATTTTGTGACTAATAAATCATATTAGTTGAATTGAGTAAATGCATTCCTCGTTTTGCAGAGTGATTCTTTGATTGACTATATGTTCATAATTTAGTAAGTCTACACACAGAATATTCTAGGGGTCAATCTTGACTCAATAAATGAATGCTAGAACATTGGTTGCCAGGATTAGCTATTTGTGTCTCTTAATAATTGCATATCTGTGCAAGATAGACAAATGTTCATTATAGTTATACTGAAAGGTAATGTAATGCTTGCTACATTGACTGAATCCTCCAGACATACACAGGGCCTGTTGCATTTATTTACACAATAATGGGAGTCAGATTGCTTAATGTAGTTATCATATTCAACATAATTCTACACAACTACAAATCAAATGTTATTTGTCTCATGCGCCGAATACATGTTTTTCAAGTCAGTTAAGAACTATTTCTTATTTACAATGACGGCCCAGCCAAACCCGGAAGATGATGGGCCAATTGCACACCACCCTATGGGACTCCCAATCAAGCCGGATGTAATACAGCCTTGATCCGAACCAGGGACCGTAGTGACACCTCTTGCACTGAGATGCAGTGCCTCAGACCACTGTGCCACTTGGGAGAGCCTGTGAGGTCTAGACCTTACAGTGAAATACTTTATTACAAGCCCTTAACAAACAATGCAGTTATAAGAAATATAAGTGTTATTAAGTAAAAAACAGACAAGTACATTTAAAAAAATAAATGTAACAAGTGATTAAAAAGCTGCAGTAGAATAACAATAGTGATGCTATATACAGGGGGTACCGGTACAGAATCAATGTGTGGGGGCACCGGTTAGTCAAGGTAATTGAGGTTATATGTACATGAAGGTAGAGTTAAAGTGACTGCATAGATAATAAACAGAGCGTAGCAGCAGCATAAAAAGGGGGGCAATGTAAATAGTCTGGTTAGCCCTTTGATTAGCTGTTCAGGAGTCTTATGGCTTGGGGGTAGAAGCCTTTGTACCTAGACTTGGCGCTCCGGTACCGCTTGACGTGCGGTAGGGCCTCCTCTGACACAGCCTGGTATAGAGGTCCTGGATGGCAGTAAGCTTGGCCCAAATGATGTACTAGGCAGTACGTACTACCCTCTGTAGTGCCTTGTGGTCGGAGGCCAAGCAGTTGCCGTAGCAGGTAGTGATGCAACAAGTTCTTGATGGTGCAGCTGTAGAACCTTTTGAGTGTCTGAGGACACATGCCAAATATTTTCAGTCTCCTGAGGGGGAGTAGGCTTTGTCGTGCCCTCTTCACGAATGTCTTGGTGTGTTTGGACCATGATTGTTTGTTGGTGATGTGGACACCAAGGAACTTGAAGCTCTCAACCTGTTCCACTACAGCCCCGCCGATGAGAATGGGGCCGTGCTCGTCCTCCTTTTCCTGTAGTCCACAATCATCTCCTTTGTCTTGGTCACGTTGAGGGAGAAGTTGTTGTCCTGGCACCACATGGCCAGGTCTCTGACCTCCTCCCCATAGGCTGTCTCATCGTGTCGGTGATCAGATCTACCACTGTTGTCATCGGCAAACTTGATGATGGTGTTGGAGTCATGCCTGGCCATGCAGTCATGAGTGAACAGGGAGTACAGAAGGGGACAGGACAGTGTTGTGTGCAATAGAGATTGCAACATCTGTGGATCTGCTTGGGTGGTATGCAAATTGGAGTGTTGATGTGAGCCAAGACCAGCCTTTCAAAGCACTTCATGGCTACAGGCGTGAGTGCTACGGGTCAGTAGTCATTTTGGCAGGTTAACTTAGTATTCTTGGGCACAGGGACTATGGTGGTCTACTTGAAACATGTTGGTATTACAAATTCAGTCAGGGATAGGTTGAAAATGTCAGTGAAGACACTTGCCAGTTGGGCAGCGCATTCTCGAAGTAGACGTCCTGGTAATCCATCTGGCCCTGCGGCCTTGTGAATGTTCACCTGTTTAAAGGTCTTACTCACATCGGCTACGGAGAGCGTGATCACACAGTCTTCTGGAACAGCTGATGTTCTCATGCATGTTTCAGTGTTACTTGCCTCAAAGCGAGCATAGAAGTAATTTAGCTCATCTGGTAGGCTCACTGGGCAGCTCATGGCAGTGCTTCCCTTTGTAGTCTGTAATAGATTGCAAGCCATGCCACATCCGAGGAGCGTCGGAGCCAGCGTCGTACGATTCAATCTTAGTCCTTTATTGACGTGTTGCCTGTTTGGTGGTTCATCTGAGGGCATAGCGGGATTTCTTATAAGTTTCCCGGTTAGAGTCCCTCTCCCTGAAAGTGTCAGCTCTACCCGTCAGCTCAGTGCAGATGTTGCCTGTAACCCATGGCTTCTGGTTGGGGTACGTACAGTGTCTGTGGGGACAACAGCATCGATGCACTTAATGAAGACGCCAGTGACTTATGTGGTGTACTCCTCAATGCCATCCGAAGAATCCCGGATCATATTCCAGTCTGTGCTAGCAAAACAGTCCTGTAGCTTAGTATCTGCTCCATCTGACCACTTTTTTCTTGACCGAGTCACTGGTGCTTCCTGCTTTAGTTTTTTCTCGTAAGCAGGAATCAGGGGGATAGAATTATGGTCAGATTTGCCAAATGGAGGGCGAGTGAGAGCTTTGTACGCATCTCTGTGTGTGGAGTAATGGTGGTCTAGAGTTTTTGTCCCTCTGGTTGCACATTTAACATAATGGTAGAAATTAGGTTAAACGGACTTAAGTTTCCCTGCCTTAAAGTCCCTGGCCACTAGGAGCGCTGCTTCTGGATGCTAAGGACCATATACAGGTCAGTGGGTGCGGTCTTAGTCTCAGCATCGGTTTGTGGTGGTAAATAGACAGCTACAAAGAATATAGATGAAAACTCTCTTGGTAAATAGTGTGGTCTCCAGCTTATCATGAGACACTCTACCCCAGGCAAGCAAAACCTCAAGGCTGCCTTAGATATGGTGCACCAGCTGTTGTTTACAAATATACATAGACAGCCATCCCTTGTCTTACCAGAGGCCGCTGTTCTATCCTGCCGAAAAAGCGTAAAACCCGCCAGCTGTATGTTATTCATGTCGCTGTTCAGCCATGTCTCTGTGAAACATAAGATATTACAGTTTTAATTGTCCCGCTGGTAGGATATACATGATAGTAGTTTGTCTATTTTATTATCCATTGATTGGACATTGGCTTGTAGGACCTAATAGGACCGTCGGATCCTTACAAGGCACACAGACCTCCAACCTACATAAAAGCCTAAGTAACAGATTTGTTCTTTATTTTAAAAAGTTTTATAAAACATCTGCCATCTATCATTAGTCCTATTTGGTTGGTAAAGTGACTACATTCTTACTAATGCTTACATTTAGTAAGCAGTGGTGGGGAAATTTTGTGATACACATATAAATATGTTTCCTGATAGATTCAGTTTTGCAGGCATTACCAGAAAGGACTCCATAGACCATGTCAAACCTCTTGAGAAAAAAATGCTTCAAATAGTTAGACATTTAGCATGGTGTTCCACAAGGACCTGTCTAAAGTAATTAACAGTGTGTACAGTCAGATGTCTCAGAGGTAATGTATGGACACAAAACACCTGCTATTACTGTATGCTGTGAGAACAAGATAAACCCATAGTGACAATTTACAGTAGTAGCTACTGGTGTTTGAGAGGTTCTTGGGATAGATTTGGCAAGGGAATTGAATGCTGGGATTCTCCTCTCTGCACTCTTCTTGGATCTGCCTATCATTCCCCACCTTCACCTCTAAATAGTTCTGCACACCTTTTAACCATCAAAGGGCTTCAGAAGTGACCACTTTTTTTGAAAGTCCAATATCAAACTGTTGTCAAGTAAAGGTTGGCATTATCAACATTTCTGGGAATTTAGCAATGATATGGATGTTAGAAGCTATTTTCACTCAGCTATCATAGTTTCTGTGAATCTGTGCTGGTTGCTGCATGCTTAAATATAGGACAGGGAGGCCTAGGGTGGCCTTGGTAATGAGTTTCTTCTCAGAACTGTTAAATAAGAAATCCGTATCTCACTAACAGAGCCAGGCCTGTGTGTATGACAGTGTGTGCAACTTAATCAAACTTTAATTGTTTATCGCTGAGTCAAACTCCAGAGAGATACAGAATCTTTGGTAGAGAGGAGCAATTTGTCTTCCTCTGCTTGTAAAACTCACTGGTCTCTCACTCTTTTCAACAGATGATGAAGTGTTGCTCTCCTTGCTGTTTTCATGTGCATGTTTTTACATGGCTCAATGTGTTTTTGTGTAGTCAGAAAGGGCAGTTGTTTATAGTAAGAATATCGCTTCAGATAGAAGCCTGGCTGTCGTAAGGAGTCAAATTTGACAGCCATTTCGAAGGACAACATTATCCAGCTTACACCCTATCACATTAAAATGTGTTGCCTGAAGCTCAGTCACAGTTGCTGACTGAACTTGTTTTCACAAAGCATTTATGTTAGAAAAACTCTGAAGAGAGACAAATATCACAATGTCTTACTCATAATGTATTATGTTGACAATGCCCTGCTGTGTTCCTATCAAGACTAATACATTTCTGGTCACATTTTTTTGAGTAAAGGTGTCCTTATAGCATAAAGCACAGGGGACTTCACTTGTGAGTGAAATCGTGGATTCTGTATGTGTCTGAATGAGGGAATTCAGAACCATTGACGGCTACTTACATAATATGGAGAAGGGTAAGTGTAGTGAATAAATTGCCATCCAAACGCATGGCTTTGGAAGACTCTGATGATACACAGATATGGGTTCCCACCCATGCACTTCAATATTTACAGTATGCTAAATCTTCCTAAAGCTTATTGTAATGATGACTTGTCAGAAACATAACATACCATGCATTTATTCAGGCATTATAAAAGCAGACTGTAATGTCAGACTACCAAATACCTGTTAGGAATTCTATATTGTGAACCGGAATCATTGCTATCCTTCAGAAGAATGTTCTGTTATTCATGAAATAATCTAAACATCTGCATGCATAATAATGTTGTTGTCAGGAAGTGTGCTGTTGACTGCAGTGCTGCTCATTTGACCACTTAAGATGAAGAGTTCGGAGATGCATAAACACAGACACAGCCCCTCCACCTTGGTCTGCCATGTGCATCACCTTTCCCTAGTGGGCAATTACTCAAAGGCTGTGTTACAGGCCATCTACATTGTAATGCTCAGAGCTTTAATTAATTGTAAGCGTGTTGACTTTACAAATGATCTCCGTCTGGAACATGCATATGAACTATGTTCAGGTAACTAATAGACAGTGTGACTAATTTACATTATCAATATGCAATACGCCACCGAATGGCTGCTGCTATATAATTCCAAATTGTATTTTTCCACACTTGATGAATTAATTCACTCTCTACTGTTCTGAAGCAATACAGAATAAATAAAAATACAAAGACGCAATCAGTTAACTTAATAATAATGCCTGACAATCAACAATCCGCAAGGTATCAAGAATAAGATACAACTATCTAATACAAGCCACACAACTCCACACATGGCAGCTTCTTGTCATTGTTGCTTGCTATCTGGCCACATCCAAGCTACTGGAAAATGTAATTAAATTACCAGACAAACTGCATGTAGTTCACGACTCCTCAACATTGCACACGTACACAGGCACAAACACACACACTAGAATGGTTTAACATTGAGGACTTCTCTCCACTCTCCACCGTGGAGAGGAATGGGAGGTGAATAAATGTTTCCGAACTGTGTTTATGCTGTTCCAGAATTTGCTCTTAATTCCACACTCTCTAATGTTGCTTCATGCATACCTCATTCCATATGCAACCTAACAGACTGCTTCAGTCAAGCAGAATGCAAGACAAGCTTTTGAGATAAGACACAGCATCTTCGGGAAAACACTATCTGTATGAAAATGCATTGTCCCAAGTTAATCCAAGATTGGTTTTACAGGCCTCTTATGCAACCTAATGGAATTCATTTTAGGATAAACCTTCACCTAAATTGACTATGAACAGAGGGAGAGGGAACCAAGAAAGCTGACCTACCATTAGAGGCAAGTGGTCACCACAGGATACATCCATATTACTTTCAGTCTGATCTCTGTGTGACCCACTGAAAGACCACAGGTCTCTCCATTGAACAGAAAAAGACCAGGATCAATCTTTCTTTTCCAAAATGTTCCAAAGGTGAAACGTTGACATCCTAATGATAACATTCAAACATGATATTGATCATAATTAATGATTTATCAATTCATTACTCAACAATTCTACTTTGAGAAATAATTAACCATAATCGCTGTATGCAATGTCTCAAGATCAATTAATGTCAACAGACGTTTAGAATTCACAGCAACAGAACTAGCTGGATGATGTATACATATAGTGAATTCAACAAGAGCTGGATTACACAGTCTTATCTGGGCAAACTAAATGTATGAATGCCCTTATGTCAGTCTACTCTCTGCTGGAGGAAGCAGTACCAAAATAGATCAACTCACAATAACACAGAAGAAGATCCAGGCATGATTCTTTTTTGGGGGGAGGGCTAGGTCTCTGTGTTAATATATGAGTACAGTAATGTCATGTTTGCAGATAGGCTGCATGTGATGTTGTTGATTAAATAACAGTGTAATGGCGTGTAAAGGCCAGCTCTAACAGACCTTGTTCTGTGAGGAGATGTAAGAATGCAATGCTGCAGTGACATGTGTAATGAGCATGCCCATAGCAACATACTCCTTCCGAACTAGTCTGCGATGAGCGTTGGAGGGTGGGAGGGTGGGTGACGGAGATGGGAGGGCCGAGAACGGCTCAATCCCACAGGGTAATTACGTTGTCACCAGAGGCTAGGCAATCTGTACTGAAACCTTCAGGGTTAGCACTGTAACCGTGTCAGTGGTACAGCTGCAAATAGTTTAGGCGTAAGCAGCATCAGCACAGTGGATTGACTGACTGGTTGCAATTACCCCACCCTCATTTATCGCCTCCTCTCCTCCTCTGTATTGTTTCTCTGATGAGGATGTGGATTCATAGAGCACAAATAAATGAATGGTTGCACTTTTCCTTTTTGTATTTTTCCTTCTCTTTTCCCTTTTTTAATAAATGGAGTGAGGTAGATGAATTATGTCCAATTCTTCCGAGGATGAATGATCTCTGATTTGGCTTGAGTGCAGTTCAACTGCTCTGTCAGACATGCTGACTGCCAAGAGTCTCTTCACTCACTTCCTTTCTCTCAACCATATGCATTGTTGTGATGTTGTTATCTTTAATGTGATGGAATGCTATTTGTCAAATATTTAACTATGTTTATAATTGTATGATTCAATTAATCAGGTAACCATTAACTTCTTGGTGATAGGGGGCAGTATTTTCACATCCGGATGAAATGCATGCCCAAATTCAACTGCCTGCTACTCATATGCATATTATTAGTATATTTGGATAGAAAACACTCTGAAGTTTCTAAAACTGTTTGAATCTTGTCTGTGAGTATAACAGAACTCATTTAGCAGGCAAAACCCCGAGGACAAACCATTCAGATTTTTTTTTTTAAGTCACTCTCTTTTCAGTGGGAATCCAGATTTCTAAGGGACCTTCTGGCAGTTCCCATCGCTTCCACTAGATGTCAACAGTCTTTAGAAATTGGTTGAGGTTATTCCTTTGTGTAATGAAGAAGTACGGCCATCTTGAACGAGGGTCACTTGAAGAGTACTGTTAGATAGAAGCGCGTGACCAGAAAGCATGCTACAGTTTGTTTTCTTCCTGTATTGAACACAGATCACCCCATCTTCAATTTTAGCGATTATTTAGGTTAAAAAATACCTAAAGTTGTATTACAAAAGTAGTTTGAAATGTTTTGGCAAAGTTTACAAGTAACTTTTGCGATATTTTGTAGTCACGTTGCTCAAGTTGGAACCAGTGTTTTTCTGGATCAAACGCCCCAAATAAATTGACATTCTGGATATACATCGACGGAATTAAACGAACAAAAGGACCATTTGTGATGTTTATGGGACATATTGGAGTGCCAAAAAAAGAAGCTTGTCAAATGTAAGGCATTAATTACATTTTTATTTCTGCGTTTTGTGTCACGCCTGCAGGGTTGAAATATGGTTTCTCTCTTTGTTTACGGAGGTGCTATCCTCAGATAATAGCATTGTTTGCTTTCACCAAAAAGCCTTTTTGAAATATGACATGTTGGCTGGATTCACAACAAGTGTAGCTTTAATTTGCTATCTTGCATGTGTGATTTAATGAAAGTTAGATTTTTATAGTCATTTATTTGAATTTGGCACTCTGCATTTTCCCTGGCTTTTGGCCAGGCGTCCCACATATCCCAGAGAGGTTAACTCAGTAACCTGGGGCACCACGGGAAAAGTTTGTTTAATGACTTAATTCCCAAATGAACTCAAAGAATATCAGAAAATATCGATTTCATAGATGTCACCAAATAATTAATTCAGTCTCATACTGAATGTCGCATAATTCGTAAATCTGCACAAATCCGGGCCTCACTAATCATTCTGTACCACACCAATTCAGTTGATTATTTTTTTTATTAACAAGCTAAATGACAACATAAGATACACGTACACAAACAGTCTAGGTTATTGGTTAGATTTTAATACAATGGCAACAGGTCCCTAGCGGACCAACACAATATGACACGTGTTACACAAGATGGAGATTTACAGAGACAGAGAGAGAGAGAGAGAGAGAGAGAGAGAGAAAGAGCAAGAGAGAAATTCAACACTTGGATATGTTTGTAAATTGTGCTTAGTTTCAGCACTAACACATTGCCCGAACTGCCGCTCTTATGAGTAAAAAGTGTAATGCACGTATTTACGTGTTGAAGGTCTCCATTGGGTATCTCTTCGTGGGCCAAGTTCCGCTTAGTGGGAAAGGTTTGGCAGAAGCTTTGTTCTTTCATCTTCAGGTGTAAGTCTCTGATTGTCAAAAATATATCACAATGTCCTTTCTCTTAGTTGTCTTTTTCCTTGCACGCATTCTGTGAGAGTGGACTTCTGAGGAGGCTAATCAGCCGTGTCAACGCTCAGCCGTGTCGACGCTCTCAGCGTGGGTAGGAGGGCCGTGTAGACAACCGGTGACTTATATAGCCGGAGGGTCCTGCTTAAATTCACCTTCCAAGACAGAGTATTTAGAATAGCTACTCCACCAAAAACTTGATTGTTCAGAGATTTTCTTTGACTTCAACCTCGTGTTGCATTTTGGGTTCGTGACTAATTTAGGACTTTGGCTGCAACGCACGGTCCTCTAGTCTGATATGTAAATTCTTAATTCACATGTTTTATACCCTAGCCTTTTGTGACTAGGGGGCAGTATTTTCATTTTTAGAAAAAAAAACGTTCCCATAGTAAATGGGATATTTTGTCAAGACAAGATACTAGAATATGCATATAATTGACAGCTTAGGATAGAAAACACTCTAAAGTTTAACAGAACTGATGTTGCAGTCGAAAGCCTGAGAAAAATATCCAATCCGGAAGTGCCTCATGTTTTGAAAGCGCTAAGGCACACAGACATTCCATTCTCTCACATTAGAGAACAGAATGGAGATATAATATTACGATGGGCATGAGTTAATAAACACCCCCCCCCCCAATCAATCCCTCTATACCTCTCCCCCTCTGCGGGAGGGAAAGTTATCTCTGTAGAACCGTGATCCACTGTAACCTGATCCCCACAGGCCAGTCATGACAGCATTCTCTCACCAAAAATAATATACTTCAGATCGAAGAAAAGTTTATTTAAGAATCGACCGTCAAGTATTTTTTTTACATGTACGCTTCCGAGAAATGTATAGATTCAAGGCCTCCCTTTCCACGCCCCCATTCTCCCAGGAAACGGCTGCTGAGAGGAGGCAGTGACTTGTGTGCCTCCAGCCCCATCCTGGCCTCTGGCCCCGGTCCAGAGCCGAGTGGAAAGCACCTATTGATGCCTGAAAAACTCCCACAGTCCACAGCTTCCTGTGAGTACAATGCCCACAGAGACTCACTCCAACTCACCACTCATACAGGCTTCAAAAAGTCCCAACATAACCACAACGCACCCTCTTTATCTTTATCTGTATAAAAATAAAATATAGACCTACACAGTGTGGGATTTCAACTGAAATTACACAAGAAGTTTATTGATGCGAGGTCAGATATTTGAGGTTTGTTCGATTTTTAGGGCGGCAGATTGGTGATTTGGGATTGAGTCCAGTTAGGCAGGAGATAATAAAAAGGAATAGCATGTCCAACATGTACTGAGGCTTTGTAAATGGCACCATCTGCCCAAGCATACTGTCCCTAGGTAGGGAAGGTGCCAGGAGTAGGTGGGCTGGTTAGCTTTTCTCTTTGCTCTGTACAGTATGTCCACATATACAACTGCAAGAGAGGAAAAAGCTAGAATCAGCCAATTCTATTATTTGCTGTGGCTGCCAATATACCCAGTATGATGATCCTACTAGTGAAATACTACACCATTAACATACTATTTACACACTTTATTACCCCTTTGTCAGCAGTGTAAAACTGTTACCATCCAAAATTCAAATGTTAAGAGTGAACATTGTCAGTATGTTTAACATTCTGCACATCGAATTAAGCGTTGAGAAACTAGCAGAGAGAAAGTAGTGCAGAGAAAATCTCCATGGGAGCCAGAGGGAGCCTCGCTCCGAGTCCCATACACCCTGTGGCGATGGCAGAGGGCCACCAGCACCACTAATCAACATGGGTTAAAAAAAATCTAGTTTTGTACCTTTATTTAACTAGGCAAGTCTAATCTCTCTCTATCTCGCTCACTCTCTCTCATTCTCTCTTATCCCCCTGCACCAGCCCGCCTACACTTTCTGACTGCATTTCCACCTCTAAGGCAGGTTCCCTCAAACCCCTGGGTAACTATCTGTATGGCTCTTCCTTTCCTTTTTCACAACACAGTCTAATACTGCTATAACTCAGACCCCATGGGCAAAATCTTGGATGTCCTTCATACCACCCTGCCACAAAAGATAGTGATTTTGGCCATCCGGTAGAAGTATGAGTCGACTGCGGTGGCCCACAAGCTGTTCCAAATGGCAGTGGCCAACAGACAGGTGTAACAGTAAGGCCCCAAATAAGTCCCCTCTTCCTGGTGTCTGTGGGACAGAGATAGATGGTGAGGTGGGAATGCAAACCACAGACCAAAGATAAAGACACTACTACAGTGAATTAAAAAAAACTGCTTATCTAGTATGCAATGTAAAATTCCATCAGGTGTTGAAAGGGACCATATAATTGGGCTTGGTGCAAAACATTGAACTTAAATATTAATTTCAAAATACTGTGCTTTTTAAATATACTCATTTGAAGTCGAAAATGCCATTATAAACTTGAAAAGAAAGGCAAGCAGTTCCAGAAAATGTACAATCAACTTGAACACTAAAGTTGTGTGATAACTGTTGTAGTAAACAACTAGAGCATGTGTCTAGTGTTTGATAAAGGACTGTGAATAAGGTGGAGATGGCACTTCCTCCCTGTTCAAACCATTGAATACATTCTAAAGTATTTCTAACACTTTGGCACTGAGTGCTTTTGTCCACCATTGCAGCTGAGTTCCGGGTTGAGAGTCCTGTGCATTTGCGGTCCTTTGTACCAGTGGGTAATGACATTCGCTCACTAAAGAGAAAAGCAGATGGACTTGAAAGAGATTTTCATGGAGTTTGCTGCCAAGCTACAGGGCACAGTGTCAGAGATACACCACATTTCATAAGCAGCTTTTTAATATTTCGTGGCTGATTCTCTTTTTCACGTGCAGTAGTTATCAGCCCATTTACATTTGGTGCGGGTACACATTTGGTATGGATACACAGCGCAACGAGTGTCGCACCATGAGACATACTGCGCTTCAAGGCTATTATATAGTATTCGGCAGTCTTCTCTGGTTGTGCCAGATTAGGTAAAATTCACTTCATCCTCATCGCTGCTAAAGCTTACCAGTTTTCAAAGGAATCTGGGGGCGGCCATAATGCAAACTGGATTTAAGTGTGGATGTCATGCTTGTGCCTTGTAACAGTGCATGGAGACTGGGCTCAACATCTCCCCATGAACAGAGTTAGAGAGAGAGAGACATTCATCCTTCCTTAGGCAGGGCTGAGGACCTCCTCTAGTTTGTATTGGACACAGTTCACACGAGCTGTCCCATATCCACAGGCGCAGGCTAACCACTAGAATACACAACATTCTCACAGTGGAGGACACCTTTGATGAATGTTCTCAAATGTGTTTTTTCATCTGTCACATTGGTCTTTTCACATTGGCGAAAGGATTTGACGGAAAGATTATTTAGACAGTAGAGAACAATGGTTGTCATTATTGTTG
This sequence comes from Oncorhynchus mykiss, assembly GCF_013265735.2. Taxonomy (NCBI): domain Eukaryota; kingdom Metazoa; phylum Chordata; class Actinopteri; order Salmoniformes; family Salmonidae; genus Oncorhynchus; species Oncorhynchus mykiss. Next base: position 2,113,672 of record NC_048578.1, read on the forward strand.
ACAGAGTAAAGAATGGCCAAATTGACCACTTCTAATAGGCTAACTAACTACTTTATCACAAAACGAGGCCAGAGGAAATCACTTAATATGCAAATCACCGTTATTATCCCGGGACAAAATTAAAACATCCTGATCACTGGCTGAGCTCAATAAATTGGATGTTCCTTCCCACTGCCACCCTGTAAGCGTTGTTCAATTGCAGCAGCCAGGCACATTGACACACTCCATATCTTATCATACAAACAAGAAACAGCACAATATATCAACCAATCAAACAGAAAGAGCACCGTGCTGGGGCATTTTTTCTCATCTAAATTGTTAGATGTGCTTGTCATCAATCGCATCAGCCAAATTGAGTCACAGTTATCTAATAAATTATCCAATAAAATCACACATTTGATACCTGTCTAATGAGTTTGTCTTATTAAATGGTTTATTAGTGAATTTGTTTATGTTGGTGGATCTGCTTTCTTATCTTAGTCCTGCTCATACACTATGCAGACAGTCAGTCACGTGTGGTCAAATCTAATTGTATTTGTCATATGCGGCGAATTGACCTTACAGTGAAATGCTTACTTACAAGACCTTGACCAACAATGCAGTTTTATGATAAATACCCAAATAAAAGTAAGAAATAAAACTAACAAATAATTAAAGAGCAGCAGTAAAATAACAATAGCGCAGTAAAATAACAATGGTGTGAATGATCTGCTGCTAACCTCTTGCTATTGCATTGATTAAATTATCTGGCAGCAGACACATGTGCCTCTGGAAAACTTCCCCAGCTAGCATAGTTGCTGACACACACAATCCTCTTCTGTGGATTGGCTATAAAATCCTCTGAGTTCCGACTCTAAGGGATATGCTGACCACTTACCCTGCTTTTCTTACATGCAACCCTATTTCTTATATTTTTTTCAGAGAGATAAAGGGAGGTAGTGAAGGAGGCAGATCTCCCGAGTGGTGCAGGGTTCTAAGGCACTGCATCTCAGTGCTAGAGTCGTCACTACAGACCCTGGTTCGATCCTGGACTGCATCACAACCGGCCGTCCTCAGGAGTCCCATAGGGCGGTGCACAATTGGTCCAGCTTTGTCTGGGCTAGGGGAGGGTTTGGCCGGGGTAGGCCATCATTGTAAATAAGAATTTGTTCTTAACTGATTTACCTAGTTAAATAAAAAAATAAGTGGAGGGAAAATGTGCAAATCTATTGCAATATCCAACAGATCAATTCAAATTACATTGACAGACCCAAATAGATTTGTAGGGCAACATAAATTACTTTTCCTAAATAAAACTGTTTGTAATTAGTTTGCACAGTTAATTTCCTAACTGAAACAGAGTGGTTGGCATAACCCCAAATACTGTACATAATTGTGGGTGAGCTTTAAAAAGACAGGGACACCGATGGCACCTGCGGACTAGTCTGCCTCCCCAGCGGCGACAAACCCTTTGGATGTGTCTCTCTACCTTGAATATCTCATTAGTGTCATGCTTATGAGAATTACCCTCCAGGTTAGCTTGAAGAATGAAGGTTCAGAATAAAGGTTCAGAGAGTTTTGTTTCAAAAAGCTTTGCTAGGGGCTCTGACAGTCTAGCATTGCAATATGAAGAGTCAAACAACACCAATTACCAGGGAGAGAATGAAGACATAAGCTAACAGAAACAGAAGCCATCGAAAGTAAAGCACTCCTTGGACATTATTCAACACGGAGACTCCAGTAACCTTTCAAAAGAATGTCGACCCCAAACTGACTAGAGTTAAGGAATGGTGGATGTTGTAATGATTACAGAGATGCATGCACATAATCTTAATGAGAATGGACTAGCGCCTGAGGGGCTATAGAATTTCAATAACACATCACTGATGGTAAATGCCAGTGAGCCTTAAGTACTGTAACAAAACAAAGCAGGTAATTTAGATGCCATACGACCACAGACTGGATGGATAAAACGTTTTCTATGAAGCAAAGCTCAGTTTCAGTAATTGTACTGGAAGAGCAGTACAGTATTAACTTTACGTAATCACATAATCAATGGAGATTTGCTGAATAGTTGTTCAGGGACTACAGTCTCACATGATTCACATTGTAACTGATTGTGTCTTCACAGAAAAGTTGAGCAAGTTAACTTCTGTGGCAAAAAGACACGGTGATAATTGCCTGTGTTGATAAGGGTTTAACCTTAAACACATACAGTATCTTAAACAAACCAGTACTGCACTTCCAGTACAACGTGCTGTAATTCAGTCAATATTTGATGATTTAACATTTTTTAAACATTTGGAGTATTTTGGTCCATCGTACATCTGTTACATTTATTAGAATTGTATTAAAACATTTTTTCTCTCCATTTTGATAACCTTTGCTAATCTGAGCTGTAGAGGAGATTCCTGCTTCAGCAACGTCTGAGTGAATGCCCACTGGCTGGGCTCTACCTGCAGAGAGATCATCCTGAGATTGATGGACACTCCAGCACCAGGCCCACTTCAGGGCCAGTTGATCAGATGAACTGCATCTTAATGAAAACCTGATACATTCCTGATGGAGACGGGATGCTCGTAATCGTGCATTCAATCTCTCCCCCTGAATTCATCACGGGATTGAGCCACAAACTTTTGCAGTCTGCTTGCAGTATGCTTTAATTGCAGTATGCTTTTGCCCATAACTACTGGAGGCCACTCATAAACATTTATTTTCACCTTCACGATTTTGGTATGTGAAAGGCTGTCAATCTGCAGGAAAGCTATCATTTAGAAACGTGTGTTTTGAGCCAGCTGTTATGTCCAAGTTGTCTCCAAGACAACCATGTATTATCATGTGTTTTTGATTTGAAAAGGTCAGTAGAATGAATGACAGAAGTTATAAAGTTTCTTTATCGAATTACTTAACTTTGATATTAAATAAATGAAAAGTATCATATCAATCCAACTTTGAAAATGGTCTTGCTGAATAAAAATGTGAAGTCTTCTTTCCATCTTTATCAATAGGATACACCATTACAGCTTGCTTCATAACATCCACTGTCATAAATATTGATAATCAAGTAAGGACAAGCTAACAATAATAAATAGGTCTAACAGGAACTATGCCAAAAAAACACTTTGTCACTGAAATTGGTGCTGATGCACACAGTCATAGTTTGTGTACCGTATTCTTAAACATTTGTTTATTCCCTGATGCTGCACCAAACACCAATGAATAACCAGTGAATTCATTCTGAAATTCAACAAATGTGATGCTCCAGCATTTGTGACCCCTGATACCCTCAAAACGTAATTTACATCTCAGAAATGTGCATTGGTTTTTCTTTTGTTCTGGTATTGATGTATGCATAGACACATTTCAGAGTATAGAGATTGGTTCCACTGAAGTGAAAGGATGGTACTGAGTGTCTGCTACAAGATGTGTCTAAGCTAAATCCCTTATTGACGCAGACAATTATCACAGTGTGTTTTCGCCACAGAAGTTAATTTGCTCAAGTTTCCTGTGAATACACAATCAGTTAGAGTGTAAATTATATGAGTCTGTAGTCCCTAAACAACTATTCTGATTTTGTGATAAGTACAAGCTCCGTTGATTATGTGATTACAAAAAGAGGAGTTATATTCTATTGGTTATACTGTACTGCACTTTCAGGACAATATCAGTACTGCCAGTACTGCAGTACTGTTTGTCTACTCTCCAGCTACCCGGCTAAAGCACTAAATAAAACTTCATTTAGTGCTAGATACGGCTGCTAGAATATTGACTAGAACCAATTTTTTGATCATATTACTCCAGTGCTAGCCTCTTTACACTTGCTTCCTGTTAAGGCTAGGACTGATTTCAAGAATTTACTGCTAACCTACAAAGTATTACATGTACTTGCTCCAACCTATCTTTCCAATTTGGTCTTGCTGTACATACCTACGGTTCCAAGACGCAAGGCCTCCTTATTGTCGCTAGAATTTCGAATCAAACAGCTGGAGGCAGGGCTTTCTCCTATAGAGCTACATTTTTATGTAATGATCTGCCTATCCATGTGAGAGACGAAGACTCGGTCTCAACCTTTAAGTCTACTGAAGACTTATTTTTTCAATAGGTCCTATGATTGAGTGTAGTCTGGTCCAGTGGTGCGAAGGTGAAAATGCAGACACTGAATATCCCTTTGAGCATGTTGAAGTTATTAATTACACTTTGGATGGCGTATCAATACACTCAGTTACTACACTCTGTGTTAAGAGAGAACTGAGAATGGATCTCCACATTTTCAAGCATGGTGGTGGCTGCATCATGTTATGGGTATCCTCTGGGGCATTTTTCAGGATAAAAAAGAAACTGAATGGAACTAAGCACAGACAAAATCCTAGAGGAAAACATGGTTCAGTCTGCTTTTCACCAGACACTGGGAGATGAATTCACCTTTCAGCAGAACAATTACCTAAAACACAAGGCCAAATCCAAACTGTAGATTCTTACCAAGAAGACAGTGAATGTCGTGAGTGGCCGAAATATAGTTTAGACTTAAAATGTGGCAAGACCTGAAAATGGTTGTCAAGCAATGATCGGCAACCAATTTGACAAGAATAATAGGCACATTTTGCACAAATCAAATCAAATTGTATTAGTCACATGCGTCGAATACATCAGCTGTAGACCTTACCGTGAAATTCTTACTTACAAGCCATTAAACAACAGTGCAGTTTTAAGACAAATGTTTACTGAATAAACTAAAGTAAAAAATAAAAGAGCAACAATAAAATCACAATGCTATGTACAGGGGGTAACGGTACCGAGTCAATGTGCGGGGGTACAAGTTAGTCGAGGCAATTGGGGTAATATGTCAAAGTAGGTAGGGGTACAGTGAATCTGAATAGATAATAAACAGACTAGCAGCAGCGTAAAAAAAATGTCAATGCAAATAGTCCAGGTAGCCATTTGATTAGTTGTTCAGCAGTCTTATGGCTTGGGGGTAGAAACTGTTAACTTGGTGCTCCGGCACATGTAACATGCTGGTAGAAATTAGGTAAAACGGATTTAAGTTTCCCTGCATTAAAGTCCCTTGCCACTAGGAACGCCACCACTGGATGAGCATTTTCTTGTTTGCTTATGACTTTATACAGCTCATTGAGAGCGGTCTTATTGCCAGTATCGGTGTGTGGGTAAAAAGACAGCTAAAATGAAAACTCTTGGTAAATAGTGTGGTGTACAGCTTTTCACGAGATACTCTACCTCAGGCGAGCAAAACCTTGAGACTTCCTTAATATTTGATATCGCTCACAAGCTGTTATTGACAAATTGACACAGACCGCCACCCCTTGTCTTACCGGAGGCAGCTGTTCTATATTGCTGATGCACTGAAAAACCAGCCAACTGTATATTATCCATGTCGTCTTTCAGCCATGACTCAGTGAAACATAAGATTTTACAGTTTTTAAAGTGCAGTTGGTAGGATAGTCTTGAACGGAGCTCATCTAGTTTATTCTCCAATGATTCCACGTTGGTGAATAGAACAGATGCTAGAGGCGGGTTACACACTCACCGACTAATTCTAACAAGGCACCCGGATCTGCGTCCCCTGTATCGGCATCTTCTCTTCTTGCGAAAACAGGGATTTGGGCCTGGTCGGTATCTGGAGTAAATCTTTTGCGTCTGACTCATTAAAGAAAAACTCTTCGTCCAGTTCGAGGTGAGTATTCGCTGTTCTGATATCCAGAAGCTCTTTTCGGTCAAAAGAGATGGTGAAGGAACATTATGTACAAAATAAGTTGCGAAAAAACACACAAAATTGCACAATTGGTTAGAAGTCCTCCGGAACCATTCCAACTCCTCCGGCACCATTCCAACATCAATGGTGTGGAAAGCTCTTAGAGACTCACAGCTGTTTTCACTTTGTAATTACGGGGTATTGTGTGTAGATGGGTGAGGAAAAAAATATTTCATTCATTTTGAATTCAGGCTGTAACAACAAAATGTGGAAATAAACAAATACTTTCTGAAGGGACTGAATCTATATATACACTTTACATTGTTTGAGAGATAAGACATATCACTAATCCCATTGTTCATTTTCAGAATTTGGTTTCACTTCATAGCATCTAATTTGTTCAAATTTCAAATGGATGAAACTATTACTTTCATTCCACAAAAAAAGAACACTCATAAAAATAAAGTTATCTATCTTCTCTTTCTTGTGACGTATGTGTTTCAGGTGATACATTAAATCAGACTAAACTTTAGCGTTCTTATAGATGCAAAGTAAAGACAATGTATTCCATTGAGCCCATTTCAGCCATTACCCGTGTGAGTGTGTTTGATAGGTCATTACAAACTTTCTCGCGGTCGTAACACTAACGGGAAAAAACAACAAGTACAAGCACGAGCATGAAAGAGTCGGAGGAGTAATGATTTTGTATCCCTCAAAACACAGGATAAAGACAGATCTCAGGTGGCCTGAAAATGTGCGTTGCTACTCATATACAGGTACCCCAAACACTTTACAACAGCTCTGATTGCTAACACACTGGCCATTCACGCTCCAGGTTAATTAAGGTGCTTTGCAATTGGGATTTACGGGGAATAAGCCCCATAGATTGAATACTCTCAAGGTGTGCCAGATCTCCAATACTAACCTCAGAGTCAGCCTGAGTGCACTGTAGCTACTCCTCCCTAGATCCAACCTCACACAAATGTCTATTCTCCCCTCTTCTATTTTAGCTGGAGGTGGTCAATCTGCAACCGGATAAATTCAGTGGTAGTTTCATTGTTTTAAATCACCCCATTGGCCCTACTCAGTGAACGTGGCACACACTGATCCATTTAAATCACATTTCCTCCTCTCCTCTCCTCTCCCCTTTTTCTCCCGCAGCTCTTTTACCAGTAGAGCTAGCAGGCACCTTTCCTCAACTTCCATGTCTCATTCCTTAAGTACCCCATAATTTGGGCTTCTCACTATCATTGGCAGTGTTAATTGGCTGTGGATCTGTGGCAGCGGGAGGGGGAGGAGGATACAGATGATGTGGGGACGAGGAGGATGCTGGGGGCTTGAGGTTCACTGTGGCAACTGCCTTAATTAGGGGGAGAATATACGTAGGCATGTCCCTGTGTCGGCTGCTCAAAGCAGCACTTTGCCATGGCAGCATGGAGGCAGACCAGTTATCTTCCTGATTGCATGCTGCAAGGTAGAGCACCTTTGACCTCCACTTTGTGCAATGGAAGTATATAATCATCTCCGCCGAGTGACTCAGGGAAAAAGACTACTCAAATGAACTTGTCAAACAAACGAATATGAAATATTACAAAGCAAACATAGTGTTTAGGAACAGTTGATATGACAGTAATGACTGAGCTGGGATGTTATTGTAAACAAGGACTGATTTGGGTGGAAATTAAAACTGAGCCTCTACACTTTTTATTTACAGTAAAAGTCTACATTTAGCTTTTCTAATTAATACATTTCTCGAGGAATGAAAAACACATAAATTAATGTTATTAAAAAATGAGGATAGTTTTCCACAGAGGTTAAGCACCGTGAGATTTAAGTCTATTAATGTTCATAATCTAACAAACTGATCCATCATAGTTTTATCATCTTTTAATTATAATTCCAATTGAGTGAGGATACATTTTTGGGATAGACCGATTCATATCAGTTGGCTCCCTTATCAGCAGATATTGATTGCCTTCTCTGTTGTGCATTATAAGTGGGAGCTTAATAATTGCCTTGCTGGATTCTAGTTACAAGTTCGCTCACAGCATTTCACCCCAACTCTAGGGCATATACCATTTGGCACAAAAGGAAAATGGTGATAACATAAGGCAAGCCCAAATATGAAATCCAGACATTCAACAGAGGCCTGGAATAGATTTCTGTGAACGCCAATTAATTCTATGTGGATTGGTTGTAACCCTGGGTTCCTGGGGCATGGGCCATGACTTCAGTACGTCCCTATTCTGAACCAGGAAGAGATCTAATAGGGGCGGCAGGTAGCCTAGTGGAAAGAGCGTTGGGCCAGTCCCCGAAAGGTTGATCGAGTCCCTGACCTGACAAGTAAAAAAATATGTCGTTCTGCACCTGAACAAGGCACTGTTCCTATGCCGCCATTGTGAACAATAATTAGTTCTTAACTGACTTGCCTAGTAAAATAAATAAAAATACATAACAGTGATGTACAGAAGAAGCTGCAGTATACCCAGTCTGAATTAAACTAGAAATAAAGCTAATTGAATTCAGAAAGAAGACAGATGCAGAGGAGGAAGTATATCGGAGTCAATATTAGCTGACGGATGGAAACCCTGACGGCATGAAAAGTCTGTACTTTTGACTATTCCAACTTGGCCTTGATGTATCATATTTTAGGCATTCCAACTTTACTTTCGTCGTTAGTAGAAAATTGTATTTAGGGTATGTAGGCTAGCGTGATTCTCATCTGTTTCATGTTGTCCTCTTCAATACCTCTAGGGTCTATGTTTTATTCAACATAGACAGCACACACATATTGATGGCATCTAATCATTAAAAACCTTATGCATAAGACATTGGCTGATTTAAACAGTGATAGAAAAGAACATGGTGCTCAATTCCCCCAGAATTCCAGTGTCACCAGATGCACATGCACTTCATTTCATGCATTGATAACACCTCAGTGCATTTCTGGAGGAGGATAAAGCACCAAGCAGCAAAGAGACAGAGAGAAGGGGGGGGGGGGGAGAGAAAGGTGGCGGGAGAGCAAAATGGGGGGGGGGGGGGGGGCGTATTTTAGACTTTCAACTGCTCCAGTTTGAGTGGAGGGTAATTGACAGATTTGTCCCCTGTGTGTCAACTTAATCCATGCATGCCTAAAAGTGGCAGTGGAGGTGACAGGGCCAAACGGATTTTCCTCGTGTGTCTGTCAATGCAGCCAGGCCTCAATAGTTTGGGCCTCTGCCAGAGCTTAACTCATCTGTAGGGCTGCCTGCTTCCTTACTGCCTAAATTATGCATAATGTTGCATAGCTGATCAGCTCAAATCACCGGCACCACACAGTGAGTAAGCAACTTTCTGCTTTGTACAGAAATCAGTTGAGGGAGGTATTTATGAGTATTTGTAAAACCCTGAAGCGTGATTGTAATGCTCATCAAGATTGACTGTGCTAATCGAGAATCTGGCACTGCAGTGGAACGTGTTCATGCCACAGCTACTCTTCCTGGGGTCCAACAACATTAAGGCACTTATATACAATTTAAAATATTGCATTACATTTCCTAACACTTTTCACTCAGGCCACTACTTTACTACCACATATCTACAATACGAAATTCATATGTACGTGTGTATGTATAGTGTGTCTTATCATGTGTATCTGTGTCTCGGCCTGTTGTGTGTCTCTTCACAGTCCCAGCTGTGAAGGTGTATTTTTATATTTTTTTTTTTATCAGATTCTACTGCTTACATCAGTTACATACATGTAGCCATGGCTCTATGTAGTACTGTGCACCTCCCATAGTCTGTTCCTGACTTGAGGATTGTGAAAAGACCTTTGGCATGTCTTGTGGGGTATGTATGGGTGTCCGAGCTGTGTGCTAGTAGTTTAAACAGACACCTCAGTGCATTCAGCATGTCAACACTTTTACAAAAACAAGTAGTGACTAAGCCAATCACTCCTCCACTTTGAGCCATGAGAGGTCTACATTCATATTATTCATGTTAGCTCTCCGTGTACACCCAAGGGCCAGCCGTGCTGCCCTGTTCTGAGCCAATTTTTATATTATGAGGTCCCTCTTTATGACACCTGACCACACAACTGAACAGTAGTCCAGGTGTGACAAAACTAGGGCCTCTTTGTTGATAGTGTTGTTTAAAATGCAGAGCAGTGCTTTATTAACGACAGATTTCTCCCCATTTTAGCTACTGTTGTATCAACATGTTTTGACCATGACAGTTTACAATCCAGGGTTAATCCAAATAGTTTAGTCTCTTGAACTAGATCAATTTTCACTTTATTTATTAGGTTGAAATATTGAAATATTTAGGACTAGTTTATTCCTTGTCACCCATTCTGAAACTAACTGTAGCTCTTTGTTAAGTGTTGCAGTGATTTCACTCGCTGTAGTAGCTGACGTGTATAGTGTTAAGCCATCCGCATACATAGACACTCTGGCTTCACTCAAAGCTAGTGACATGTCTTTAGTAATGATTGAGAAAAGTAAGGAGCCTAGACAGTAGCACTGGGGAATTCCTGATTCAATCTGGATTATGTTGGAGAGGCTTCCACTAAAGAACACCCTCTTAGGGTGTGCTGCAGAATGATGAAACTTTTACAGGAAGAACTACTGTAACAGTATAACTCTTGTTTACAGCCACATGATTACTGCATACAATAGCTGAAGGATCAGCAGAGGCATTCAGGGAAGAAAGAGGGACATCAATTATGTTACTTACATTATATCTACCTATGCCCATGGGATATTGTACATTTGCTGAAGCATTATGACAACTCAGCGACACAATGGTAGGGATTAACTGAGCTGGGCTTGGGTCATTGTCTCAGCACAGCCTCATAATTATGTAAAAGGATCCAGGAACCCAAAAGATTTGGGTGGATCACATCCTCATAAAACAAGCTTTGTTTCCAGAAGGTATCAACATTGTCAATAAATGTTACACCCACAGAGCTGCAATAGTCACGTAGCCTTGATGGAGGGCTAAAAGTCTGCTGAAACGTTCAATGCCACAATTTAGTGGAGGGCACAGGGGCAATGTTATTGGGCATTTTTGGGTTTCAAGTAGACACCCAATCAGTTCTTTAAAACCCTTCTTTTAGCTGTTCTGAGCAGTCGCTGAAGGTGCAGGTAGATCAGGCACGAGGGCGCTGAAGCTATTCTTTATGTCGATCTGCTCTGGACTTCTCGAAAGACACTCTCGTTCGTTTAGCAGCATGTCGCTGTCTTCGGTTTCCACAACTTGTGACATGGGACCAGCACTGATTGGAACAATCATGCTATTAACCGTCTACTCCACTACAAGATGGAGGAGGAGAAGCAGATGGAGACGACTTTGTAAGCAGGCAAGTTCCCGGTAACACAGGCCATTCGAAGAGGTACAGATGACAAGGCGAGCCACCTCCAACTACAGGAGTTGAGAACGAGAAAGTTCCAATTGGAATTTTCACCATAAAGTATTGTAGTATTAAAATGTGCTTGCTAAGGATTGCCACCTCATTCCAGTAATCATCTGCAAGCAAACAATTGCCACATTGGAAGTCAGGATTGTCAATATTGTCCTAGACAAGAGCATAATAAACACAGTTTCTACGGCGTTGGAAAAGTTTGTTAGCTATTCCAGGCGCAGCGGGCTCCATTGCAAGCTAGCTAGCTAGCTGGCTGGCTAGTTGGTAAACATCCAGTCCAAACCAGCAGGTTTGAGACAAACACTTATGAACAAAATAAAACTTCAGAATCAACAGGCCAAGGCGGAGTAGGTATCCGAGTTCGTGACAGGAAATGATGTGAGTGAGTTCTGGGAGGACAGCAAAGAACACAAAATCCCTCTTGTAATTCAGATACAGTACATCCCAGATATCCTATGCATGTCCCTGTGGGTATTGATCAGCTCCATTGCTGGCATGGCCTGGATAATGTAGAGTGAGGGGCTATTTACTGTGGCTGAGCTCATACTGCTCTCAGAGGCCTAGAACCTCAGATTTACAGCCCAGGAAATGTACTGTGGTGGGCTTCATCTCAATAGCTGTGTTATCAATCAGTATGTTATCCACCTGGAACTGCCCTCATTCCACATAGCCAGGGAGCCCTGAATACTCTGGGGATATGCAGGCCAGACACACTCACACTTTGAAGACCTGCTCTTAACTACAGAGGACTGACTAAAGATAGAAACAAACGCTAAGTCATGTCTGCGCATGTGCGTACAGTTGAAGTCGGAAGATTACATACACCTTAGCCAAATGCTTTAAAACTCAGTTTTTCACAATTTCTGACATTTAATTACAGTACAAATTCCTTGTTTTAGGTCAGTTAGGATCACCACTTTACTTTCTGAATGTGAAATGTCAAAATAATAGTAGTGAGAACAATTTATTTCCACTTTTATTTCTTTCATCACATCCCCATTGGGTCAGACGTTTACAGACACCCAATTAGTATTTGGTAGCATTGCCTTTAAATTGTTTAACATTGGTCAAACGTTTCTGGTAGCCTTCCACAAGCTTCTATCATGTCTTTGCTATGCCGTGTCTTTGCTATTAAGTGATATGACATACTATTTCATAAAATATTTTCTCTGTAATTAATATTAACTGATTAAACTAAATGTAATTAACTAGAAAGTCGGGGCACTACGGAATAATCTGTATAGAGCTGTTGTCTCCCGAATAAACTCTTAAAGACCTGGTAATGTTTTATGTCAATAGCAGCAATCATTAATCATCACCTTATTCAGTCTCATCTGAAAGTCGTAAAATCTTCACGAACCCTGGCTTGTTAAAGTTGAATCACCAATACAAAATTTGGTTTATTTATTTATTACCTAAATCACACAGAATTATATATACACACGATGGATCATACATTGAATACTAATTATGTCATACAAGAATATGTCCCTAGAGGACAGAACCAATATGACAGCTGGTTACACAAAGAAAGGGGGTTGGGTTTGAATGAAAGCACGGGAAGACTGAGGAACAAAAAGATTGGGTCTCTATCGGACCTTATGAAGCTATGCTATCATAAATACAGAATCTTATGCATAATAACCGCCCATCTGGAAAAGGAAAATGCAATAAATATTTTCTCTGAGCTGCGCTTCGATAGATTGGTCGTAGATCGAAGGCTGGGTTGCCCAGCAGAGATCTCTCTTTTGGTAGAATGGATACATTGTAGTACCGTCGTCGTGTGGTAGAACGGCTATGTTGTAGTACCCTGTCTTTCTGAAGAGATTGTCCGTCCTTTCCTAGCCCACGTTAACAGCTTCTGCTGCTGCTAACTCGACGTCTAGGTTGTATCACTTCTTCAGTTCAAAGTTCAAAGTTCATACTATAAGCTCATGCTATATTCTGGATGGTATAGTCGAAATTCATCCTTCCAGTGTGTTGATCGTCACCTCCACGTTGAAATTCGCCCTTTTAAACGTATGGACATCAGTCCTCACGTCACCGAGAACACAATGTTAATTTCTTTAGGTTGTAGTCGTTCAACCATTCGCAACCAGAGCTCAAGCTGAGGTTGGCTTAGTTCTGCAGGTGATATTAGCCCTTTTAAACGTATGGACTACAGTCCTCAGGTCATCGGGAACACAAGATTGACTTTCGTCAATGGGCTTTTGTAGTTGTGGAGACAAGGACGTGTTTCATTGTTCACAACCAATATCTGTTTGGCGGGTCCACTGAGTGAGCAGACTTTACTGCATTAAAACAATTCTCTCATTTAGAAGCTAAAATTACATTTAAAAATGTAAATTGCACAACAATTCCATGTGAATCTGACAACTTTCCACGATACAGTGTATGTCATCCTATCATCAGAAATAATGTCTCAGACGACAACTAATCTGACATCAAATTCTTTAAGTACCAACAGACATTTTCAACTAGTAGGATTACCGAAATATGGCTCCGTTCCCCACCCTTTTGATGTTTCCACTCTCTCTATGTTAACTTCTTATGGGCGGTAGTGTCCCACCTGGCCAACATCCGGTGAAATTGCAAGGCTTTACAGCGAAAGCACAACATGCAATCTGAGAACGGCGCACCGCACACAAAGCATGAAAAACATATTTCAACCAGACAGTCAGAAATAGCAATATAATAAATGCCTTACCTTTGATGATCTGCTTCTGTTGGCACTCCAAAAGGTCCCAGATACATCACAAATGGTCCTTTTGTTCGATAATGTCCTTTTTTATGTCAATAATCCACCCAGTTTCCCTCCATCAAAATGCATACAAAATGAATCCCAAACGTTACTAATAAACTTTTCCAAACAAGTCAAACAACGTTCATAAATCAAACCTTAGGTACCCTAATACGTAGATAAATTATAACATTTAAGACAGAGAATCGTTATTGTCTTTACCGGAGAAAAATACCAAAGAACACGCTCTCTTCCACGGGCTTGGAAACACTACAGCCAAAATGGGAGCCACCTAGAAAAACTACAATTTCTGGCTAATTTTTCCAAAAACCAGCATGAAACTCTTTCTAACGACTGTTGACATCTAGGGGAAGCCCTAGGAACTGCTATCTGGGAGGACTTCACCTAATAATAAAAGTGACAGCCATTGAAAACAGTGGTAGGCTGAATTTCTTTGGGGGGGATGGTTTGTCCTCTGGGTTTCGCCTGCCATATCAGTTCTGTTATACTCACAGACATTATTTTAACAGTTTAAGAATCCAAATCTACCAATTATATGCATAGCCTAGCTTCTGGGCCTGAGTATCAGGCAGTTTACTTTGGGCACGCTTTTCATCCGGACGTGAAAATACTGCCCACTACCCAAGAGAGGTTAACAAAGGGCTTTCCAAGAGTCAAATCTGTGGAGTAGAGAGAGGAAAGGGGGAAAGGTATTTATGGGGGTCATAAACCTCACCAACAGGGCAACGTCATGACACTTCCCACAATAAGTTGGGTTAATTTTGGCCCATTCCTATTGACAGAGCTGGTGTAACTGAGTCAGGTTTGTAGGCCTGCTTGCTCGCACACACTTTTTCAGTTCTGCCCACAAATGTTCTATTGAATTGAGGTCAGGGCTTTGTGATGGCCACTCCAATACCTTGACTTTTTTGTCCTTAAGTCATTTTGCCACAACTTTGGAAGTATGCTTGAGGTCTTTGTCCATTTGGAAAACCCATTTGCGACCAAGCTTTAACTTCCTGACTGATGTTTTGAGATGTTGCTTAAATATATCCACATAATTGTCCTTTCTCACGATGCCATCTATTTTATGATGTGCACCAGTACTTCCTGCAGGAAAGAACCCACAAAACATGATGCTGCCACCCCCGTCCTTCAGAGTTGGGATTGTGTTCTTCGGCTTGCAAGCCTCCCCCTGTTTCCTCCTAAAATAACGATGGTCATTATGGCCAAAAAGTAATATTTTTGTTTCATCAGACCAGAGGACATTTTTCCAAAAAGTACAATCTTTGTCCCCATGTGCAGTTGCAAAACATAGTCTGGCTTATTTATGGCCGTTTTGGAGCAGTGGCTTCTTCCTTGCTGGGCGTCCTTTCAGGTTATGTCAATATAGGACTTGTTTTGCTGTGGATATAGATACTTTTGTACCTGTTTCCTCCAGCATCTTCACAAGGTCCTTTGCTGTTGTTCTGGGATTGATTTGCTCTTTTCACCCGAAGGTACGTTCATCTCTAGGAGACAGCGCGTCTCCTTTCTGAGAGTTATGATGGCTACGTTGTCCCAATATGTTTATACTTGCTTGACATCATGAGCAATTCTCAAATGCCTGAAGGTAGCACATTAATCTGCACAAACAATAGTACGCAAGTATAAACACAATGGGACCACGCAGCCGCCATTCCGCTCAGGAAGGAGACGCGTTCTGTCTCCTAGAGATGAACGTACTTTGGTGAGAAAAAATTCAGGCTGTAACAACATAATGTGGAATAAGTCATGGGGCATGAATACTTAAATACAATGAACACGGCTGCCTGCACCTCTGTCTGTGAGCTGTTGGCAGGGAAGGAAGTGTGGATCTCTAAATGCTCTTCCTTCTCCCCATATCCCTTTCCTGTCTACTGTACCGTTGCTATGGGACACATGCCTGCATTCAATCAACGGGTCATTGACGGGTCAGGTAAATCCTTTACAGTGAGAGGTTTCGCATCACGTTGCTCTGCTTGACTTTTTGGATGTGTTGGGCTGTGCAGGGTGTTTTTCTGAGGGCAGACATTCTCTGTGTGGTTGTTTAAATAAGTGGCTCTGTCAGAAAGCCCATCTGAATCTAACTCCTCTCTGTGAAAATTTGAAGATGGCTCACTCCTGCACACACACAACAGGGCTCCAAAGTCAAGTGCAGATGATTCTGCTACTATTATGTTTATGCCTCTCATACCGCATCCTTGCAGGAAAAAAATGTGTCCTTTACAAGGACTTTTATATTTTTAGAATTGCACAGACAGCAAAACAAGGAGCAGCTCCTGTAAATTGTTCTGGGTCTATGCATCAGAGACAGCTTGGAGTTCACAATGTAGAGAAATGTAATGCTGCTTTTGCAGAACGGAAGCTTAGCTGATTTGTAAAGCTCCATTCAATCAGGACAAAGGCAAGAAAGTGACATCATGTCATGCTAAATATGACTGGTGCATTGCAGATTGAAAGTGAAATGGGTGAACATGTGCAATTACATTTCCGGACCTACAATTCACAACCACTTCCGCAGAAAATATCACTGCCAAAAATATTGGATTTAAAAATGCCTTTGATGAAGGGGCTCACATGTTCTGTCTTCAATTTTCCTTTAAGAGTGGTGTCTTTTTTACTACTCAAAACTATCAGACCAAATACTAGGTTGGATTAATATTGTCGTTTTCTCAGACATTCAGGTGGAACCTTTTCAATGTCACACTCAATATTGGCTGGTTTTCTTGTCATGATACTTTGATTTTCAGTTCAAATAAAAGTTTTCGCCTTTTGGGTCCCAGACAGTGACTCAAAAATGATTTGTGTGCAAGAGACATGGGATGACAGTTGTTAAAAGGATTCTGGTTTTGACTTTCGACAACCCACCGAAATTACACATTTCTGTCGCACTTGTGGATGAAACATGATTTTGTAAAACTTCTGGAATGGGAAGCCTGCATGTTGGCGGTGTGTGTGTGTGTGTGTGTGTGGGGGGGGGGCTTACTTTATTAGATAACATAATGCATTTGGCCACTTCTGCTGTAGCCCATAAAAAATACATTATAAGGAATAAGGTTTTGAAGTGTCTGTCCTATATCTAGAATATATAAGAAATGTTTGGAAACATACAGTGTCTTCCCACCCCTTGACTTTTTCCACATTTTGTTACAAAGCGGGATTACGTTTTTTTTTGGTCAACGATCTACACAAAATACTCTAATGTCAAAGTGGATGAAACATTTGAACATGTATTACAAATTAATAAAAAATTAACCCAAGTGTATCTTGATTAGATTAGCATTCACCCCCTGAGACAAGATCTGTTAAGAACACCTTTGGCAGAAATTACAGTTGCGAATCTTTTGGGGTAAGTCTCTAAGAGATTTGCACACCTGACTGTACAATATTTTCCTGTTATTATTTTCAAAATTCTTCAATCATTGTCAAGTTTGTTGTTGATCATTGCTAGAAAGCCATTTTCAAGTCTTGCTATAGATTTTCAAGACGATTTCAGTCCAAACTAAAACCAGACTACTCAGGAACATTCAATGTCATCTTGGTAAGCAACTCCAGTGTAGATTTGGTCTTGTGTATTAGGTTATTGATTTTTTTTAAAGTCATTGCCGATGCCAAGCATACCCATAACATGATGCAATCACCACTATGCTTGAAAATATGAAGAGTGGTACTCAGTGATATGCTGTGTTGGATTTGCCCCAAATATAACACTTTGTATTCAGGACAAAATGTCAATATCTTTTCCACATTTTTTGCAGTATTACAATATTATTGCCTTGTTGCAAACAGGATGCTTTAAAAAATATATATATATATTCTGTAAAGGCTTCCTTCTTTCCATTCTGTCATTTAGGTTAGTACTGTGGAGTAACTACAATATTGTTAATCCATCCTCAGTTTTCCTATATCACAACCATTAAACTCTTTAACTGTTTTAAAATCCCCATTGGCCTCATTGTGAAATCACTGAGCAGTTTCCTTCCTCCTCAAGAAGGACGAGTGTGTCTTTGTAGTGACTGGTTGTATTGATACACCATCCAACATAAGCGGATGCGGTAGATTGAAACGCACCCCATGCAAAAAAACAGATATCTCTATTTGAAACAGACAGATTTTGATGGGGATTTTTGTATTATGGTAATTCGATTGACACTCCGGTGCGTCAATCAACTCTTAAGGATTAATGGTAGATTTATGACAACAGGAATATTTTCCATTTTATACAGTGTATGCCACCATGATATATGATTGCAAAGGTCTTTTTCTTAAGCGTTTCCCAGTGAACGCATGTGTGAGTGAATTGAATGATTTATACATTTAGATGAGGATGAATGCTTCAGCTTTATCTGCTCCTTTCTTTCAAGATAATAAAGCATTTTTCTTTAATGACAGTAAAATCACTCTGGCACCTAAGTAGATTTTGACAGGATTTTTTGGTCAGTTCCACATTGAGCACACACTGCTTGGATCAACGTTGTTTCCACGCGATTTCAATGAAATTACGTTGAACCAACGTATTCAATTCAATTGACATCTGTGCCCAGTGGGATGGCTCTCACAAGCAAAGTCATGGGAGAATAAAATGGTGGTTTAAATAAATTGTCTTTACTCTGGGTTTCTCATTAGCTTGATGCCCCTTTCATGTCACCTTCAAACTGTGCAAATTCATTTTTTGTTGTTAAAAGGAGAGAAATTTAAATGCAGCCTCCCTCTTCAAACTTTTAATCATGATAGAAAAATATTCCCCCGAAACAACTTATAAGAGCCTCTGTTGAAAGAAATGTCACGCTATGAAGAGGTGGTATGACGATGACTGGACAATGAATATTTCAAAATCCACAGTGGACTACTATGCTGCAGTTTGGGGAAGGGAATATATCTAACACAATTAACTTCATGGGGAAGAGAGAGAGGTATTCAAATACTCAAGTTTTGCTCTACTAAAATGCTACATACAGTACTTACAGTCAGATGCAGTTCCAAATGTAATCAAATTGGTGATGTTGTTAACCGGGTCAGATAAGGTTATGTCTATGTCCCAAATGGCACCCTATTCCCTACATAGTGTAATACTTTTGATGAAAGCCCTATGGGCCCTGGTCAAAAGTAGAGCACTATGGGGAATATAATGCCATTTGGGACACAACCCTGATGATCCTCATGAGATGATGACATTCATCCAGTATGTGATAAAGGCAATGATCTTTAGGTTGAGGGTCTTTACTGATACATGCAATATATTTTTTGTTTCTCTCCACTGTAGATTTAATTTAAACTCAAAGGGCATGGTATGCATTATAAAACCTCAGAGTGTAACTTTTTCCCTTCTCTTCACAATACAAATCCATTAAAGATCTTCCTGAAGGACAACTCTCGCTATAGCTGAATTTATAGTATGTGTGAAAGTCACTGTAAGTTTGAGTGGAACAATTTGCAAAAGTTGGCAATGTACGTCGACCTCAAACAAGGAGCACTTTTACTAATTCAAAATGGGCTTTGCATGATGTGACCACCAATCAGAATTGATCTGGTGAACCACCCACATACATTATTTAGTCCTATCTATAGTATATTGTCCTTTCAAAACACTACATTGTAGCACTGTTTATTTTTTTCCTGGAATAACGTTAGTATAAAGCTGTCTGTCAGTGGTGAATGTCAGGGACGGGCTCTCACCGTTCCCTGAAGACATTTGGCACAGGAAGATCTCCCATGATGGATCTCTTATGATGGGCAGGCAGAGAATTCAAGCACTATTGCCATTTTCCACAACAGCAGCTCCAATTAAAGGAATTGCTTTCTTTTAGAATAGACGTTCCATCATTAGCATGTAGAATACAACTCGATTGAAACTGTGTAATGTCTAAACATGTACAGCAAAAACTATCGTTTAAGCTTTTTTTAAATCTCAATGGTAGATCACTATGCAGATGTTGCAATGCAACATTAGCAAAATTAAGCTTCAAATGACTGACTGTTTGTTTACATAGACCTGGAATTCCTAGTGAGAAGACTCACAGAATGTGGTCCATGGCTGTTCTGCTATCATGCTAATTTATAAAGCTGCAGCAGCAGGTTATGTTGGAGGGAGTTGGGGCTAGCTAGCTAACGACCAAGCCCATAAGCAAACCAGCCTCTGAACACGAGGTGCAAGCCAATTTACAGGCACATGTACAAAGAGCCCTTCCCCACTGGGACACAGCTTGTCAGCAATAACAGTTTACCCATCTGAAGTCACCAGTTTTGAAGTGATGTGAGATGCTATTCTCTTTCTATCTTTTTGTTTCTGTGTCCCTGGCAATCTGTTGTTGTTCTACTGCCTGCTTCATAAACATAAATGGGTTATTTACAGAATTGGCTTGGAATCAGCTGTTGGCTAGCAAGGTCAATTATGTGCAGTCCATCATTTGTGTTTCATATCAATTAATGCTGGTGTGGTGTCTTTTTCTGTCCTCATTAAAAACGATTAAACCAGGGAAGACGACAACACTTCTCCATGAATGTGTAACGCCGCAAGCACTATACGGTTTCACACATGCTTGCAATTAGCAATTGAGAAGGGAACTTTCTCTGCGAGACCTTTGTCTAGTTCCCTGTAACTTCCCAGGACGCATAGAGGACTATGTCAGGACCTTTTTAGGATGTTCTCAAGATGTTCATTTGACGAGTCCTCAGACCGTCGCGCTGGTCACAAGGGAACGTTCTCTGGGGGCCTTTCTCTAGTTTTGTCATGTCTACTCCCGCTCCTCCCCTACGGCGTTCGTTGTCACCTGTTTACTAAAGGTCCTTGAATTCATTATTACATGCACCTGATATTCATCATCATGTGTGCCTGCGCTTCATCATTAGGCACACCTGGACTCCATTATCTCCCTTATTTATGTCACCTCCTTAGTTCCAATCCCCAGGCAGTATTGACTGTGTTTCATGTCTATATTCATACTATACTCATGTTTCTTGTATTGGTCTATGTTCCAGTGATTATTAATCTCACCACCTGCACTTGCCCTCTGACTCCCAGCATATACGTTATCGAATATTGCCTCAACAAATGGAAGCAGCAGGTAATCAGGTTGACGAACAGGGGTACCTACTTCGTCAACACCACCACCAGCTGGCGCAACTGGGGAGGCTATTGAAGAGTTTTTTTTGCAGTCTTCAATGTCTCGAATGTGCCCGAGAGGCGTTGCCTTCATCTAGCGAAGGATACTCTGTCACCAGTCTACCCAGTGAGCCAGCACACCAGTCCACTCAGGAGTCCACCCAGGTCAGTAATGCCTGTCT
This sequence comes from Oncorhynchus mykiss, assembly GCF_013265735.2. Taxonomy (NCBI): domain Eukaryota; kingdom Metazoa; phylum Chordata; class Actinopteri; order Salmoniformes; family Salmonidae; genus Oncorhynchus; species Oncorhynchus mykiss. The sequence goes on from NC_048578.1 coordinate 2,134,804, forward strand.
GTCCCTCCAAAATAAATAACTGGTCCCTCTATTTTGCGCACCAGATGGAAGCTCCCACCACTGAGGTCCAAGGTTGCCATGGTTACTTCTCTGCTGACTGGGCAGGCATTGGAGTGTGCTATGGCCATCTGGGAGAGGAAGAGTGAGTAGTGCCTATTCCCACTACGGCAGGATGACCAGACCGCTGCTGAGTACGCGCTCACCTTCCAGACTGTAGTGGCATCCAGCGGATGGAATGAGCCGGCGCTCCATACGCTATTCAGAAGAGGATTGCACGAGGAGGTCCAGACACAACTGGCATGTCGAAGACAACCTCTCCTTGGACGCACTCATCGCGATGGCCATCCGTCTGGATAACCTACTTCGGATGCATCGGTACCCTCATCGCTTCTTTCCCTCCCTCAGTGAGCACTCTTTATCAGAGCCTGAGCCCATGGAGGTAGGGGTCACACGCCTCCCCGCGGCTGAACGATGTAGACGGAAACAGCTGGGGTTCTGTCCCAATTGTGGTCAAGGACGGCATGTGTCTGTTATGTCCTAACTCGGGATCCACAAGAACAGAGGGACATGAGGGACATGCACATGATATTCCACACCCTGGGCCAGGACTCATTTTCTGTCAGACCCTTTTTAGCGTCGATCACACTAGCCGTCTGACCATCAGGTACTGTTTCTACAGCACTAGTGGAATCCGGTGCCGCTGGGAACTGTATTGACCCAGACCCGTGCCTCCTCTTAATATCACATTATACCCACTCTCCTCTCCATTTCTGGTCCAAGCCCTTGATAATCGACAACTAGGATCCGGATTCATAACACACATCACAACACCACTCATCCTCACCATGGAGTCCAGTCATCAGGAGAATATTCCCTTCCTCATCACGAGTGCACCAGATCATACTCGGTCTCCCATGGCTCCAACACCACATCACAACACACATGAGCATATAGTCAAGGATGAAATGCATGGCCTGGTCACCCGAATGCCAGAGGACGTGCTTTCCTGTTCCATCTCGTTTTGCATCCCCTGTAGTCTGGGACGTAAATGTGGACATTCGCCAGGCTCTTAAGAGGGAACATGCACCCACTACCTGTCCTCCTGAGCGCATCTACATTCCCACAGGGATAAGGGAGCGGCTGTTGACCTGGGCACACATAGCTGTTGTCGCTGGACATCCTGGGATCACCCATACTGTTCAATATCCCTCTGAGAAGTCTTGGTGACCCACCTTGGCGCAGGATGTTATTTGTTTCATCAACTCCTGTTCTGTGTGCTCAAACAAAGTCCCCCCGGGCACACTCCAGCAGGGAAGCTCCTTCCCCTTCCTGTGGTCTCATCTGTCCATTGGTAACAAAGTCAATCGCCCCTCCACTGACGGTTTCACCTCCATTCTGGTGATTGTGGACACATTTTCAAATTCAGTCCAGTTTATTCCTCTCTAGTCTCCCCACAGCTCTCCAGGTTGCTGAGGCACTGTTCCAGCAGGTCATATGGCACTATGGCCTTCCGGAAGACATCGTGTCCAACCTTGGCCATCAATTCACGTTCATGGTATGGAGGGCCTTCATGGAGAAACTGGGCATTCCGGTAATGTACCGGCCTCAGTCCAATGGGCAGGTGAAGAGGATGAATCAGGAGCTGGAGAGGTTTCTGAGGAGTCAATGCCAGGACCGACAGGGGGGAGTGGGCCTGACTATTTCCCTGGGGGGAATACGCCCAGAACTTTTTACGTCACTCCTCCACCGGGCTTACTCCCTTCCAGTGTGTCCTGGGATATCAGCTGGCTCTGGACGCCGAGTCAGACCGAGGCCCCAGTGGTGGACAAATTGTTCCCTACTTGCAGAGGAGGCTCCTGTCCGTCGCCAGAATGAACAGGCAGATCACCACCCGTGTTCCATCCTGGTGATCGTGTTTGGCTCTCTACCAGGAACCTCCCACTCCACCTGCCCTGCAAGAATCTGAGCCCCGAGTTTGTGAGGCCGTTCAACGTTCTCTGGAGGCTCAACAAGATGACGTATAGGTTAGCTTTTCAGTGAATACCGTATCTCACCTACGTTTCATGTCTCCATTCTCAAGCCGGTGGTTCCTGGTCCCCTGGCTGAAACTGTCTCCCAAGACCCCCCCCCCCCCCCGTCGAGGGGGTTCCTGACTATGCCGTCAGATCTCAGAATGGTAGTTTAACTGACCTCAACCCAATTGAGAGGGTTTAGAATGCGTTGGATCGCAGGGTGAAGGAAAAGCTGCCAACAAGTGCTCAGCATATGTGGGAACTCCTTCAAGACTGTTAGAAAAGCATTCCAGGTGAAGCTGGTTGAGATAATGGCAAGAGTGTGCAAAGCTGTTATCAAAGCAAAGGGTGGCTATTTTGAAGAATCTCAAATATAAAATATATTTTGATTTGTTCAACTTTTTTTTGTTGGTTACTACATGATTCCATAGTTTTGATGTCTTCAATATTATTCTACAATGTAGAGAATAGTAAAAAATAAAGAAAAACCCTTGAATTAGTAGGTGTGTCCATACTTTTGAATGGTACTGTGTACATTTTGAAATCTAACTGCAGCATTTAATGAGTTGCTCTACCTCAAACAAGCCTGGCTGCACTTCTTGGAAGTTGAAAATCTAGTCATAAGCAAAAATAGTTGTGCTGCATTCTTAATGATGTCAGCCAGGTGTTTTCTCCCTTCATACACATAGCAGGAAGAAAATTGAAAACCCCTCCGGTCAGAAAACGTTGGCTCTAAAATAGCAGTGTGTGCTACCTTAGTGAAGCAATTTCCTCTCCCTTTGCTGGGAAATGTGCAAGCTTAACTTTATTTTGCAGGTGAAAAGACAATGAAAGGGCTGCTGCATTGGCTTTTTTTGACATGCCTGAGTGAACTTGCGCCTGCAACTGAGCTAGCAAGTCAGCAAAATGCAGGGTTCATTGCTGAATAACTTAGATATACTTATTTTGACTAACGACCTCAGCATGATAATCTTTTACTTGTCCAAAGACTGATACTGTTTTCAAAGACTGATTGCTCTGTAGTGTTCATTTTACATCACAGTACTAAAACTATACAAAAAGGACATCCAGGAGATTGTCCCATGTAGTACAATAGAAGGTCATCTCAGACACAACACTGTTAGATAACACCCAGTGCTGCCATTATGTGGTAAACATATTTCCAAATACAGTGCCTTGCGAAAGTATTCGGCCCCCTTGAACTTTGCGAGCTTTTGCCACATTTCAGGCTTCAAACATAAAGATATAAAACTGTATTTTTTTGTGAAGAATCAACAACAAGTGGGACACAATCATGAAGTGGAACGACATTTCTTGGATATTTCAAACTTTATAAAACAAATCAAAAACTGAAAAATTGGGCGTGCAAAATTATTCAGCCCCTTTACTTGCAGTGCAGCAAACTCTCTCCAGAAGTTCAGTGAGGATCTCTGAATGATCCAATGTTGACCTAAATGACTAATGATGATAAATACAATCCACCTGTGTGTAATCAAGTCTCCTTATATATGCACCTGCACTGTAATAGTCTCAGAGGTCCGTTAAAAGCGCAGAGAGCATCATGACGAACAAGGAACACACCAGGCAGGTCCGAGATACTGTTGTGAAGAAGTTTACAGCCGGATTTGGATACAAAAAGATTTCCCAAGCTTTAAACATCCCAAGGAGCACTGTGCAAGCGATACTATTGAAATGGAAGGAGTATCAGACCACTGCAAATCTACCAAGACCTGGCCGTCCCTCTAAACTTTCAGCTCATACAAGGAGAAGACTGATCAGAGATGCAGCCAAGAGGCCCATGATCACTCTGGATGAACTGCAGAGATCTACAGCTGAGGTGGGAGACTCTGTCCATAGGACAACAATCAGTCGTATATCGCACAAATCTGGCCTTTATGGAAGAGTGGCAAGAAGAAAGCCATTTCTTAAAGATATCCATAAAAAGTGTTGTTTAAAGTTTGCCACAAGCCACCTGGGAGACACACCAAACATGTGGAAGAAGGTGCTCTGGTCAGATGAAACCAAAATTGAACTTTTTGGCAACAATGCAAAACGTTATGTTTGGCGTAAAAGCAATACAGCTGAACACACCATCCCCACTGTCAAACATGGTGGTGGCAGCATCATGGTTTGGGCCTGCTTTTCTTCAGCAGGGACAGGGAAGATGGTTAAAATTGATGGGAAGATGGATGGAGCCAAATACAGGACCATTCTGGAAGAAAACCTGATGGAGTCTGCAAAAGACCTGAGACTGGGATGGAGATTTGTCTTCCAACAAGACAATGATCCAAAACATAAAGCAAAATCTACAATGGAATGGTTCAAAAATAAACATATCCAGGTGTTAGAATGGCCAAGTCAAAGTCCAGACCTGAATCCAATCGAGAATATGTGGAAAGAACTGAAAACTGCTGTTCACAAATGCTCTCCATCCAACCTCACTGAGCTCGAGCTGTTTTGCAAAGAGGAATGGGAAAAAATGTCAGTCTCTCGATGTGCAAAACTGAAGGAGACATACCCCAAGCGACTTACAGCTGTAATCGCAGCAAAAGGTGACGCTACAAAGTATTAACTTAAGGGGGCTGAATAATTTTGCACGCCCAATTTTTCAGTTTTTGATTTGTTAAAAAAGTTTGTAATATCCAAGAAATGTCGTTTCACTTCATGATTGTGTCCCACTTGTTGTTGATTCTTCACAAAACAATACAGTTTTATATCTTTATGTTTGAAGCCTGAAATGTGGCAAAAGGTCGCAAAGTTCAAGGGGGCCGAATACTTTCGCAAGGCACTGTATATCTCACAAAAACTCTATTGCCATCCTCCAACCAAACTCATGTTAAAGCTCTCTTTAAATGGCATCGACCATAAACGTTCAGGGGCATATGTATCTTCATGGACAAAGGCCGGAGCAGCCTTTGACATCCATTAGATTCAGCCTCAGTGTACCTCATAACCCAGAGTCACACATGGATTTATCTGGGAATTCTCTCAAAGGTCAATCACAGGCCTGAGGGGAAAATATAATACTTTTATTTTTGCACTCTCTATGCACGCTCACAGGGCCCTACAAACTCACGCACACTGACACTCCAACACTTACAATTCATAGCCAAAAGTATGTAGACGCCCCTTCAAATTAGTAGATTTGGCTATTTCAGCCACACCTGTTGATGACAAATTTATAAAATTTAGCACACAGCCATGCAATCTCCATAGACAAACATTGTCAGGAGAATGGCCTGTACTGAAGAGCTCAGTGACTTTCTACGTGGCACCGTCATAGGATGCCACCTTTCCAACAAGTCAGTTAGTCAGATTTCTGCCCTGCTAGATCTTCCCTCGTCAACTGTACATGCTGTTATTGTGAAGTAGAAACGTATAGGCGCAATAACGACTCAGCTGCGATGTACTAAGCCACACAAGCTATGCACACAGCGAGTGCTGAAGTGCGTAGCGTGAAACAATCGTCTGTCCTCGGTTGCAACACTCACTACCGAGTTCCAAACTGCCTGGAGCTTCATGAAATAGGTTCCCATGGCCGAGCAGCTGCACACAATCCTAAGATCACCATGCACAATGCCAAGCGTCAGCTGGAGTCGTGTAAAGCTTGCCGCCATTGCACTCTGGAGAAGTGGAAACACGTTCTTTGGAGTGATGAATCACACTTCATCTTCTCGGAGTCCGATGGACAAATGGTACCTGCCCGAATGCATAGTGTAAACTGTAAAGTTTGGTGGATTAGGAATAATGGTTTGGTGCTGTTTTTCGTTGTTCGGGCTATGCCCCTTAGTTCCAGTGAAGGGAATTCTTAAAGCTACAGCATACAATGACATTCTACATGATTCTGTGCTTCCAACTTTGTGGCATCAGTTTGGGGAAGGCCTTTTCCTGTTTTAGTATGACAATCCCCCCTGTGCACAAAGCGAAGTCCATAAAGAAATGGGTTTTTTTGAGATTGGTGTGGAAGACCTTGACTGGTCTGCACAGAGCCCTGACCTCAACCCCACATTTGGGATAAATTGGAAAGTCGACTGCGCGCCAGCCTTAATCGCCCAACATCAGTGCCCGACCTCATTAATGCTCTTGTGGCTGAATGGAAGCAAGTTGGCACAGCAATGTTCCAACACCTAGTGGAAAGCCTTCCCAGAAGAGTGGAGGTTGTTATAGTAGCAAAGGGGGGACCAACTCCTTATTAATGCCAAAGATTTTTGAATGAGATCTTCAAAAAGCAGGGGTCCACATACTTTTGTATGCCATGTAGTGTATTTCAGGATGTTGTGTATCCTTGGATATAACCAGCATTCATAGTTCTCCTAAACATGTTAAACTGCAATGCTGAAGAACTTGGTTTGCCTTTTAGGACCGAGGGAAGTAATATGTACTACATCATTACTGAATATGGTGGATGTTGAGTATTTCCTGTCTCACTCTTCCTCAGTGTCTGACATCACACAGAGCATGACTTTGATATACAGAAAACACTAAAAGACAAACTGTCCATATCACTTCAGGCAGTCATTTGACCTCTCTGATGGAAATAATGCTTATATAATCACCCCATGGATGACATCCCCAGAACAGATATTTATGACAAGCTGAGTTCATGTTAAAAAGCGGGTTGGGCAAAGAAGATAAAGGACAAATATACATTTAGGGAGGAAATAGGTAACAGAGGCCAGTGTTAATCAAATTCTTCCAATGACCCAAAATGCTCCTTATTATTTATAAAGGTAAACTGGAGAGGCATTTTGTAAAGGTTCAGTGGGGACAAGCGACACCATTAACATTCTCGCTTTTTCAGTGGGAAAAGTGCCATAGTTGCAGAGAGTTTGTTAGCACTGAACTCAAATTGGATTAACTACATCACAAAGTAATTGAATCCACTATGGGTACCCATAAGGGCCTCCTGATTAATTTATTATAGATTCAAGGTGTACGAGATGATGAGATTTTGCTTCTATTATTTGCAAAATGTTCTCTCTGTGATGGAAAACCGTATAAAGCTACAGTTGTACACGGTTAACTAAGAATTGAGAACAATGGCTGACGTGTGAACAAAGACTAACAAAAACTTCAAATGAACATTTCAAGCCTGTTGTATGGTGTCTGTTCTCTAAAAATACACTACTCTGATACCCATTGCCAGTGGAATCATTTTTTATGCACATGATGCCAGCCTCCCTGCACCCAGCATTACACCCCTGGCGACAGCTGTTCCCTCCCTGCCTGCTGCCTGGGAACACACACACACGCATACACACACACAAACACACAGATGCAGGCTCTCTTAGACACATAAGCACACTCACATAGACACATAGAGACAAACACACACACACACACACACACACACACACACACACACACACACACACACACACACACACACACACACACACACACACACACACACACACAGAGAGGGAGACACCACAGAACAAGGCACACAGCAAGTGACCCAAACACACAGAATGACTCAATCTTGAATAAACAGAGAGCAATTCAAATACAAAGTGCCACTCAAACATTCACAACACACAGCAAGTGACTCAAGCAAGCGAACAGTGACTAACACTCACTTAGACAAAGGAACGTGCCACACAGAAACCAAATCAGTAAAAACACAGAGAGGGGAAAGCGAGACTCCATGAACACACGAGAGGCAATTCAAACTCACAATGTGCCAGTGAGCCACACAAACACGCCCGGAGCTCAGTGCCTGGTAGAACCAGGCGAATTTGCATCATGCATCCCTTACAGTGTCATTGCTTAAGCACCAGCTCTTGTGTTGACCATACTGGCCAGTCTCCTCGCTGCCTTTATGCGAGCGGATGACGAGAGAAAAGCAAAGCAGCATGTAAGAAACTATCCATGCTAAGAAAGTTACTTCTTCTGGGCTGAGTGAAGAATGTAATTGACCCCCTCCTTTTCCTTCTCATAGATAATCTGTCAACCAAAAGATATTGCTGTCCTGGCACTTGTCTGGTGTCATTGTAAAAGCATGCATGACCCGCATTGTAGCACTCATGTGGAAATGCCATTGGGTTATATTATTCAAAACATAGGCCTTTTCCTCCAGTATCCATAAGAGTTGTTTTATTCACACTTATTTGCTGCTTTACAGTTTCAAATTTCCTTACCTACAAAATTATATTTTAAATGGAATGGCATGTAATTAAGCAACAGTCACTTTTCTGAACCTGGAGTTCTGCCCTACTAGTTTTCATCTGCATTGCTCTCTCTACATTAAGAATTGGCCAGTGTGTGTGTGAGTGTATGTGTGTGCCTGTGTACTGTGAGTGGCTGCATAAAGATTAACTGGCAAGAGTCTTCACTGACATTTTCAACCTCTCCCTGTCTGAGTCTGTAATGTCAACATGTTTCATGCAGACCACTATAGTCCCTGTGCCCAAGAACACTGAGGTAACCTGCCTAAATGACTACCGACCTATAGCACTCACGTCTGTAGCCATGAAAGCTTTGAAAGGCTGGTCATGGCTCACATCAACACCATTATCCCAGAAACCCTAGACCCACTCCAATTTGCATAGCACACCAACAGATCCACAGATGATGCAATCTCTATTGCACTCCACACTGTCCTTTCACACCTGAACAAATGAAACACCTACGTTAGAATGTTATTCATTGACTACAGCTCAGTGTTCAACATCATAGTGCCTTCAAAGCTCATCACTAAGCTAAGGACCCTGGGACTTAACACCTCCAACTGCAACTGTATCCTGGACTTCCTGACGGGCCTCCCCAGGTGGTAAAGGTAGTAACAACACATCTGCCATGCTGATCCTCAACACGGGAGCCCCTCAGGGGTGCATGCTCAGGCCTCTCCTGTACTGCCTGTTCACTCATGACTGCACGGCCAGGCACGACTCGAACAACATCATTAATATTGCTGATGACACAACAGCGGTAGGCCTGATCACCGACAATGATAAGACAGCCTATAGGGAGGAGGTCAGAGACCTGATCGTGTGGAGCAAGGACAACAACCTCTCCCTCAACGCGATCAAGACAAAGGAGATTAATGCGGACTACAGGAAAAGGAGAAACCGAGCACACCCCCATTCTCATCGACGGGGCTGTAGTGGAGCAGGTTGAGAGCTTCAAGTTCCTTGGTGTCCACATCACCAACAAACTAACATGGTCCAAGTACACCAAGACAGTCGCGAAGAGGGCACGACAAAACCAATTCCCCCTCAGGAGACTGAAAACATTTGGCATGGGTCCTCAGACAAGGTAGGGGTGGTATACAGAAGATAGCCCTATTTGGTAAAAATCCAAGTCTATATTATGGCAAGAACAGCTCAAATAAGCAAAAAGCAATTACAGTCCATCATTACTTTAAGACATGAAGGTCAGTCAACAACAAAAAAATTGATTGGTCTGATGCGTCCAAATTTTAGATTTTATGTTGCAACCGCAGTGTTTTTGTAGGTGAACAAATGTTCCCACCGTGAAGCATGGAGGAGGTGTGATGGTGTGGGGGTGCTTTGCTGGTGACACTGTCAGTGATTTATTTAGAATTCAAGGCACACTTAGCCTTCATGGCTACCACAGTATAATGCAGCGATACACCATCCCATCTGGTTTGCAATTAGTGGGACTATCATTTATTTTTCAACAGGACAATGACCCAACACACCTCCAGGCTGTGTAAGGGCTATTTGACAAAGAAGAAGAGTGATGGAGTGCAGCATCGATGGCCTGGTTCCACAATCACCTGACCTCAACCCAATTGAGAATGTTTGGGATGAGTTGGACCGCAGAGTGAAGGAAAAGCAGCCAATAAGTGTTCAGAGTATGTGGGAACTCCTTCAAGACTGTTGGAAAAGCATTCCAGGTGAAGCTGGTTGAGGGAATGCCAAGAGCTGTCATCAATGCAAATGGTGGCTACTTTGAATAATCTAAAATTTTGCTTAACACTTTTTTGGTTTCTACATGATTCCGATGTCATCACTATTTTTCTGTGTACAAAATAGTAAAAACAAATAAGAAAAACCCTTGAATGAGTAGGTGTGTCCAAACTTTTGACTGGTACTGTACTATATGTTATAATCCCTTGTTACATTAGCTCACAAGAGTGCCCAATTAGTAATATCTAAAACACTAACCCCTTATCTGATTCCATGTTCGATCTGTCTTTATTTCCATTTCACTTCGTATATACTTTAGAGAATGAATCCTTTATTTCCTAAGATCCCTATTCCGTCCCATCTGAATATAGTGTTTGGCTTGGTGGACATGAAACCCAATGAGTCAAAGCCATAAATACTGACTGACTCTCTGGGAAAGAATTATCATTCCATTATCCATGGACTCGAAACAATTCTATTTTCAGTGTAATTTATTAAACTGCCATCATATTTAAATTAGGTTTTGTGTTACGCATCATTACAAAATTAACATTGATACAATTATAAAAGCTAGAGACATAAATTGGTTTCGAATTCTTCTCTCACAGTAACTAAAATTCACCAGCCGTATGTTTACAAATACAGAAAATATCTCATAGGGTGAGAATACCTTATTTGTTAATGTATTCAACAGAACGTTGTGCTTCAGTTGGAGATATGAGCATGTCTTATTAAGTCCACTCACACTATTCTGAGAGCTTGAATGATGCTTGAATGGCTCTGCAAAACATATAATTTGGGGAGTCTCTAATTTGCCGTCAAGCTGTCATGAGTGCTGAGGGCTTGAGAGAGCAGACAGACCTCTCAGCAGACAGAGTAGCTAGCTATCCACTGGCTTTGTTTGACTGTTCTCTCCATGTCTCATGGGCCTATGACAGGATTCACACCAAGAAGCTCACCTTGACTTCTCTCACACTTTAAACAACACACTGACACAGGTATTACATAATCAGACAAGACAGTGCTGCTTATTGCATCCCACAATGCGTAGTCACCCATCATCTCTGACAGACAAATACTTTGTAGATGTATGGCAGCCTAAAAATACATCTCTCGCCTTTTTCATTTGGCCACCCGGTTTCAGATGCTTTGATGGCATATTTAAAGTAGTCCCCAGGTCCTTGATTAAACTGAAATGATCTGAGTATCTGTTGTCTGAAATGGCAAGTGTACCAGAACTAACACAAAGTTTATATGAGCCTATCTGAATTGAGCAATAACAGAATGTTCTCAAGTGGCAAATAAACACCAATCTACTTCTGTATTTTAAACACTTATTAAAACAGCAGTGGGGGACATTAAAAATCTATAATGAATTTCGGATTGACATTTTTTGTTGGATTACTGTTTGCTCAAGAAATCATTAAATAGTTATATTTGACATAATCCCCAAATGCTAATGTATTCTGCTAGTAGATAGATTTTGGTAAATTGTGATACTTTAGTAATGGCATGATGCATACGCCCAGAGGCAATGTGCTCAGCAAATTCTCAAATTCAGTTTTCTGCCTCCTCCTCGCCGGGGTTTGAGAAGCAAAATGGTTAGCAAAATGACAGCTGCATGACAATGAAGAATCACCTGTCACGACTGTCGGGAGATTTTCTTGGCTGTCAATCGGCTTAAAATACGCAACCACCTGGCCGGACAAGCAATTAAAGGCCAGAATTTTGTCAGTACCTCAGCATAACGTTTCCTAAAGGTTTCCTGATGGTTCTATTTAAAGTCAGGTTCTCAAATTGTTCAAAGAATGTCATAAAACAACGTTCTTCTGTGGGAATTACTTTACTTCAGCATAACGTTTACTACAAGTTCCCGCATATTTCTATTTAAATTCATGTTTCATATTGTTCTGAGAATGTTAAGAAAACTTACCATTAAAAACTTCTTAGGGATCAAGTCCCGTTAACGGGATCAATTTGACAACATCCGGTGAAATGGCAGAGCACCAAATTCAAATTAAATTACTATAAATATTAAACTTTCATGAAATCACACATGCAATGCACTAAATTAATGCTACACTTGTTGTTAATCCAGCCAATGTGTCAGATTTCAAAAAGGCTTTACGCCGAAAGAAAACCATGCTATTATCTGAGGACAGCACCCCATCAAACAAACACAGACAATCATAATTCAACCCGCTTGGCGCGACACAACTCAGAAATAACGATATAATTCATGCCTTACCTTTGACGAGCTTCTTCTGTTGGCACTCCAATATGTCCCATAAAAATCACAAATGGTCCTTTTGTTCGATTAATTCCATCGTTTTATTTCCAGAATGTCCATTTATTTGGCACGTTTGATCCAGAAAAACACCAGTTCCAACTCGCGCAACATGACTACAAAATATGTAATAAGTTACCTGTAACCTTTGTCCAAACATTTCAAACAACTTTCCTAATACAATTTTAGGTATTTTTTAACGTAAATAATCAATAAAATTTAAGATGGGATAAACTGCGTTCAATAGCGAATAAAAACAAAGTGGAGCGAGCTTTCAGGTCACGCGCCTCTAACAGTACACTTCACTCGACCCTCGTTCTGAGCTGCCCTACTTTTTCATTACACAAAGGAAAAACTGTTGATATCCAGTGGAAGCGATAGGAACTGCAAGCAAGTGCCTTAGAAATCTAGATCCCCATAGAAACCCATTGAAAAGAGAGTGACCTCAAAAATAGATATATCTTCGGGGTGTCGCCTGCCAAATAAGTTCTGTTATACTCACAGACATTATTCAAACAGTTTTAGAAACTTCAGGGTGATTTTTATCCAAATCGACTAATAATATGCATATCATAGCTTCTGGGCCTGAGTAGCAGGCAGTTTACTTTTGGCAAGCTTTTCATCCGGACGTGAACATACCGCCCCCTAGCCTGAGAGGTTAAAAACCACAATAAAACTTTAGTAACTTTCTAAGAATGTTATTTAAAAACATATACATTCCTTTCTCAGCATTAACATGGGTCTCTCCTCTATCTGTGTGTTCAGGTTTGTTGGCCGCATTCACAATTTGGCCACACCTGATCTTAATGAGTCCTTGTTTTCTTTGACATGGGGTCTGTTTGAATGGACAAACATTAACAGCTTTGTATGCATAAAAAACATGGCATGCTAGCTCCATACTGGTGGCGCAGTGGACTAATTCCACAGATAGAGAACAGAAGAATGTGTTTTCATAATTAACGCCTTAGAAAATGAATTGACATGTGTCCTATCTGTGCCTTGAGTTAACGCAAAATAAGCTAGTAGTGTTATTAACAGTCTTTTTGAAGCATTCAGTGAACGTTTTAAGGAAGTTATTCAAAAACCTCTAAATGGCCTATCATTTCCATTCACAATGTATTAATAAAACCTTTCCAGAATTTTGACTTCCTCTCTCAGAATGTTTAAAAACCTTTCAGTTTTAACAGTCAGGAAATGTATGGCTTCGTTCCCAGAACCAATGGGAAACCAAAAACTTACGTTACCGCAAATTCCTAGGAACCAAATGTGCTAGCTGGGCTCTTGTTAGGGCAAGGATAAGAGATCAAGTCAATTGTGGATATGTTGTTGTTTGATGGTTTTGTAGTTCTGCCTGTTTCGGGTCAGAGACAGTGCAAAATGTATGTGAGCCAAAACAGAACAACAGAGGACACAGACAGCTAACTTGAATTCAGATTAGCCTTTTTCATCTCCAAAATGCAATCTATGCTGAGAATGGAATTTCAGCACCATGGACAGCACCAGGGCCATTCATTGAAGTAAGAAGCTCTACAAACTCAAACTCTGCAGCAGCACAAGTCAAACTCCATTTCCAATGACAGTCATAGATTTACATAATTTGATCAGCCAGTGCTGGTGCAATTTACTTTTCCAATAATGATTTCAATTTTTCTTCTCACAAGTGCAAGCCCTTGTCTGATCTTTATGTGATCCATACCCACTATGCTCAACTCTGTCTTTATTGTAGTATAATTTATGAATAGGAGAAAAGCAAGGAGGAGAGCTGACAGTATTATTCTTATTACTTCTGTGCAGGGCCTTCGGAAAGTATTCAGACCTCTTGACTTTTTCCACATTTTGTTACGTTACACTCTTATTCTAAAATTGATGAAATATGTTTTTCCCTCAACAATCTACACACAATACCCCATAATGACAAATCTGCATACCATATTTACATAAGTATTCAGACCCTTTGCTTTGAGACTCTAAATTGAGCTCAGGTGCATCCTGTTTCCATTGATCCAATCAATTCAATTGATTGGACATGATCAAGGAAAGGCACACACCTGTCTATATAAGGTCAAAGGAATTGTCTGTAGAGCTCAGAGACTGGATTGTGTCTAAGCACATATCTGGGGAAAGGTACTAAAACATTTCTCCAGCATTGAAGGTCCCCAAGAACAAAGTGGCCAACATCATTCTTAAATGGAAGAAGTTTGGAACCACCAATACTTCTCCACCGAACAATTGGGGGAGAAGGGCCTTGGTCAGGGAGGTGACCAAGAAACTGATGGTCACTTTTACAGTGCTCTGGAGTTCCTCTGTAGAGATGGGACACCCTTTCAGAAGGACAACAATCTCTGCAGCACTCCACCAATCAGGCCTTTATGTTAGAGTGGTCAGACGGAAGCCACTCCTCAGTAAAAGACATATGAGAGCCTATAGTACAGAGAGATTATTGATGAAAACCTGCCCCAGAGCGCTCAGACTGGGGTGAAGGTTCACCTTTCAACAGGACAATGACTCTAAGAGCGCAGCCAAAACAAAGCAGGAGTTGCATCCGGACAAGTCTCTGAATGTCCTTGAGTGGCCCAGCCAGAACCCAATTAAACATTTTCAGAGACCTGAAAATAGGTGTGCAGCTACGCTCCCCATCTAACCTGACAGAGCTTGAGAGGATCTGCAGAGAAGAATGGGAAAAACTCCCCAAATAAAGATGTGCCAAGCTTGTAGCGTCATACCCAAGTAGACTCGAGGCTGTAATCGTTGCCAAAGGTGCTTCAACAAAGTACTGAGTAAAGTGAATGAATACTTTTGTAAATGTGATATTTCCATCGAGGGGGGGGGGCGGGGTGTTCATAAATGTGCAAACTTTTTTTTTTTTTATCATCTTTGTCATTATGTGGTATTGTGTGTAGATTGATTTGGGGGAAAAACAATCTAATCAATTTTAGAATAAGGCTGTGACGTATCATATTGTGGAAAAAGTCAAGGGGTCTGAAAACTTTCCGAAGGCACTGTACATCTATCAGATATCCATTCACCAGTCTATATTTTTCAGGCTGCATAGAACATCTTAGTTGTTATTCTAGTATCAGTATAATATTAATGAGAGAGTTATTTTAAATTGCTTATTCAGCTTTGAGAATTACATTACATTCCTACCATCAGGAAAATGTATAATATACATTTGTATGTTTTTCCTTCAATGTATTTTCATATATATTTATTCTTGGATAAGCCTTTTCCAGTTATAAGCAGTTCCATTTCAGACAAATGTATATTACTGTAATGTCTAGCAGGAGCATTATTTTCCCTCCATTTTCTTGAGACCAAACCAGGTTAGAGTGGGAGGGAGTATTCCTGCCCATAATTAATCAAATCAAATGGTGTCTGTCAGGCCTGTATAAACAGAGGAGAACATGGCAGGTTTTTGCTCATTCACTCCTGTGATCCCCAAATACTTAGGATGATTTAACTTTAGAACCAGCCAGTCCTTCTCCTCTCATTCTAAATGGCGGCTCGGCTGTATAATGGCAAATTATTTACTATCTGCGCTGCTGCTGTTAAAAAGCTGCATATTGTTTTATTCATCAGTGCAGCCCGTTCAGTTCAGAATCACACTTCAGCTAATGGGAGACGAGTCTTTCCTCACTCAGTTTTAACAAACAGACCAGCCTCCACAAAATGGTTGTCTTGTTTAAACCACCTGAGCGATGAGTTCAATGTCTCTTACACGTAGTGTACACGAACGATTACCACTTGACTCATGGCTGATTTCTGACCAGTTAAAAAAACGACATGACTTGTCACTGGCTTTATCTATGTTGGTTGTTGATACGTCCTTGCACTTTGAAAAGCGATGATGTCAAGGTGAGTGAAATAACTAAACAGTAGATATGTTTGATGTTGTCGATGTTTGATACCATAAAACTTGGGGAATAATCATGTCCTTAGTTAGGACAGACGATCACATCAGCTTTGGGGCGTAAATGATTGCTCTCTGTCTCAAATAAGTAGTTACAGTGTTTAGCTGCATTTAGTCAGCTAACTTGTTTTGTCTTGTTTCTATCAATGTAATCCATATGGAAATGGCTCAAGCTGCTTACTCCAGTATAGCAAGCTAGCTAGGTAACTAGCTAGTTTGTCTGTCAGGCAAGACAAATGTGTGTGTAACGGTAAATTTGGGCAGCTCTCACGAAGAATCAACCTCAGCTGTCACTTTCACTAGCTAGCCATACAGGCTAACAGCTATCTAGACACCGAAATGAAGGCTAGAGTAATGTGTGTTTATCTGTTGGGCTTAGGTTGTGCTTTGTCATGTTTGCGAGGTGCAAAGTTTCCTAGGCTATACTTTGCCTCGTTTTCCTATTGACAGCTTAGCGATCTTGTTAGGGTCGTAGATGCCCATGCAGTGGAGCTCGTGCGTGTGCGTGTATGTGTGTGGAATGGGAGGCGTGTAACTATCACACAATTTATTATGGAAACCCCTTATTAGGAAGGGTATGTGTATGGTTGAGAAAAAGAAAGAGAAGAAGGGAGAGATTATGTTCCTGACTACAATTGTATCCTATTTGATGCTCCTCTCCCCTCCTTCTGCATCTCTGTTCCTCAAGGTCATTGAAAGTGAATGAAGTGATGTGGAGAGTCAAGGCTCAGCAGCAAAAGGCAGGGAGGGATTGGAGGGGTAGAGATGTGGAGCGAGGAGAGAGGCAGAAAAGAGTGGAGGAAGAATAGGGAGAGGACGAAGCAGAGGATGACGGGAGAGGAAGAGCACACCCGAGAGGGGAGCCTACATTTCCATGGCGCGTCTGCACTAAGTCCCACCATTCACCCTTAAACTGAACAGCCTGTGCCTTAAGTGATAATAGCAAGGGTTTTGGAGTTGCTTTTAAAAGTGGTAGGAACTTATACAGTCGGAAGTTTACATACACCTTAGCCAAATACATTTCAACTCCAGTTTTTCACATCTTTTTTAAACATTTACTCCTAGTAGAATTCCCTGTCTTAGGTCAGTTAGGATCACCACTTTGTTTTAAGAATGTGAAATGTCAGAATAATAGCAGAGAGAATGATTAATTTCAGCGTTTATTACTTACATCACATTCCAAGTTGGTAAGAAGTTTACAAACACTCAATTAGTATTTGGTAGCATTGCCTTTAAAATTGTTTAACTTGGGTCAAATGTTTCAGGTAGCCTTCCACAAGCATCCCACAATAAGTTGTGTGAATTTTGGCCCATTCCTTCTGACAGAGCTTGTGTAACTGAGTCAGGTTTGTCCATTTGGAAGACCCATTTGCGACCAAGCTTTAACTTCCTGACTGATGTCTTGAGATGTTGCTTCAATATATCCACATAATTGTCCTTCCTCATGATGTCATCTACTTTGTGAAGTGCACCAGACCCTCCTGCAGCAAAGCACCCCCACAACATGATGCTGTCACACCTGTGCTTCACGGTTGGGATGGTGTTCTTCAGCTTGCAAGCCTCCCCCTTTTTCCTCCAAACATAACAATGGTCCTTATGGCCAAACAGTTCTATTTTTGTTTCATCAGACCAGAGGACATTTCTCCAAAAAGTATGATCTTTGTCCCCAGTTGCAAACCGTAGTCTGGCTTTTTTATTGCGGTTTTGGAGCAATGGCTTTTTCCTTGCTGAGCGACCTATCAGGTTATGTTGATATAGGACTCGTTTTACTCTGGATTTAGATACTTTTGTACCTGTTTCCTCCAGCATCTTCACAAGGTCCTTTGCTGTTGTTCTGGAATTGATTTGCATTTTTTGCACCAAAGTACGTTCATCTCTAGGAGTCAGAACACGTCTCCTTCCTGAGCGGTATGACGGCTGCATGGTCCCATGGTGTTTATACTTGCATACTATTGTTTGTACAGATGAACGTGGTACCTTCAGGCATTTGGAAATTGCTCCCAAGACTGAACCAGACTTGTGTAGGTCTACCATTTTTTTCTGAGGTCTTGGCTGATTTATTTAGATTTTCCCATGATGTCAAGCAAAGCGGCACTGAGTTTGAAGGTAGGCTTTGAAATACATCCACATGTACACCTCTAAATTTGAGTCAATTATGTCAATTAGCCTATCAGAAGCTTCTAAAGCCATGACATCATTTTCTGGAATTTCCCAAGCTGTTTAAAGGCACAGTCAACTTAGTGTATAGAACATCTTCTAACTCAAGGCCATTACTGTTAAACAGCCATCACTAACATTGAGTGGCTGCTGCCAACATACTGACTCAACTCCAGCCAGTTTAATAATGGAAAAATGTATGTAATAAATGTATCACTAGCCACTTTAAACAATGCCAATTCATATAATGTTTACATACCCTACATTACTCATCTCATACAGTGCCTTGCGAAAGTATTCGGCCCCCTTGAACTTTGCAACCTTTTGTCACATTTCAGGCTTCAAACATAAAGATATAAAACTGTATTTTTTTGTGAAGAATCAACAACAAGTGGGACACAATCATGAAGTGGAATGACATTTATTGGATATTTCAAACTTTTTTAACAAATCAAAAACTGAAAAATTGGGCGTGCAAAATTATTCAGCCCCTTTACTTTCAGTGCAGCAAACTCTCTCCAGAAGTTCAGTGAGGATCTCTGAATGATCCAATGTTGACCTAAATGACTAATGATGATAAATACAATCCATCTGTGTCTCCGTATAAATGCACCTGCACTGTGATAGTCTCAGAGGTCCGTTAAAAGCGCAGAGAGCATCATGAAGAACAAGGAACACACCAGGCAGGTCCGAGATACTGTTGTGAAGAAGTTTAAAGCCGGATTTGGATACAAAAAGATTTCCCAAGCTTTAAACATCCCAAGGAGCACTGTGCAAGCGATAATATTGAAATGGAAGGAGTATCAGACCACTGCAAATCTACCAAGACCTGGCCGTCCCTCTAAACTTTCAGCTCATACAAGGAGAAGACTGATCAGAGATGCAGCCAAGAGGCCCATGATCACTCTGGATGAACTGCAGAGATCTACAGCTGAGGTGGAAGACTCTGTCCATAGGACAACAATCAGTCGTATATTGCACAAATCTGGCCTTTATGGAAGAGTGGCAAAAAGAAAGCCATTTCTTAAAGATATCCATAAATAGTGTCGTTTAAAGTTTGCCACAAGCCACCTGGGAGACACACCAAACATGTGGAAGAAGGTGCTCTGGTCAGATGAAACCAAAATGGAACTTTTTGGCAACAATACAAAACATTATGTTTGGCGTAAAAGCAACACAGCTCATCACCCTGAACACACCATACCCACTGTCAAACATGGTGGTGGCAGCATCATGGTTTGGGCCTGCTTTTCTTCAGCAGGGACAGGGAAGATGGTTAAAATTGATGGGAAGATGGATGGAGCCAAATACAGGACCATTCTGGAAGAAAACCTGATGGAGTCTGCAAAAGACCTGAGACTGGGACGGAGATTTGTCTTCCAACAAGACAATGATCCAACACATAAAGCAAAATCTACAATGGAATGGTTCAAAAATAAACATATCCAGGTGTTAGAATGGCCAAGTCAAAGTCCAGACCTGAATCCAATCGAGAATCTGTGGAAAGAACTGAAAACTGCTGTTCACAAATGCTCTCCATCCAACCTCACTGAGCTCGAGCTGTTTTGCAAGGAGGAATGGGAAAAAATGTCAGTCTCTCGATGTGCAAAACTGATAGAGACATACCCCAAGCAACTTACAGCTGTAATCGCAGCAAAAGGTGGCGCTACAAAGTATTAACTTAAGGGGGCTGAATAATTTTGCACGCCCAATTTTTCCGTTTTTGATTTGTTAAAAAAGTTTGAAATATCCAATAAATGTCGTTCCACTTCATGATTGTGTCCCACTTGTTGTTGACTCTTCACAAAAAAATACAGTTTTATATCTTTATGTTTGAAGCCTGAAATGTGGCAAAAGGTCGCAAAGTTCAAGGGGGCCGAATACTTTCGCAAGGCACTGTATGTATATACTGCACTCTATACCATCTACTGCATCTTGCCATCTTGATGTAATGTATCACTAGCCACTTTAAACAATGCCACATTTATGTTTACATACCCTACATTTCTCCTCTCATATGTATATACTGTACTCTATACCATCCACTGCATCTTGCCTATGCCGTTCTATACCATCACTCATTCATATATTCTTTATCATTCCTTTACATGTGTGTGTATAAGGTAATTGTTGTGAAATTGTTAGGTTAGATTACTTGTTGGATATTGCTGCATTGTCAGAACTAGAAGCACAAGCATATCACTACACTCACGTTAACATCTGTTAACCATGTGTATGTGACAAATAAAATTAGATTTAGAATTAGATCTAAATTTCTGATCCACTGGAATTGTGATACAGTGAATTATAAGTTAAATAATTTGTCTGTAAACAATTTTTGGAAAGATTACTTGTGTGATGCACAAAGTAGATGTCCTAACCAACTTGCCAAAACTATAGTTTGTTAACAAGAAATTTGTGGAGTGGTTAAAAAACAAGTCTCCAACCTAAGTGTATGAAAACTTCTGACTTCAACTGTACATGTTCCAGAGCTTATAATGGATTACAACATGAAAATGGGTGGGGTTGACCATCTTGACCAACTGAAGAGATATTACAATGTTGGACGCACAAGCAGAAAATGGTGGAAGTAAGTGTTTTGAGGGATGTTCAACATTTCCATCATAAATGCGTACATTGTGAGGGGAGCCTACAAAAGGCCCCTTCTCAGAAACGACATGCACTGGTCCCTGAAGGCCTTCAAAATGCAGCTTGTGCATTCTCTTTGTGAAATGGCTACAGTGGCAGGGAGAGGGGAGACAAGACTGTGGCATCAGGGCATGTTGACCGAGTTGTAACTCATTTGAAAACAGGTGAAGTTTGAAGGGCACAAAAGAAGGTGTGTGGTGTGCATCCAGAGTGGACATAGGGCAACAAGTGGGAGATGTGTAGATACCTCCTTTGTGTGCTCTACGTGTTCTGTGCCACTTTGCAGGATGGGGCCGTGCTTCCAGAAGTTCCATGACATGTTGTAGGCTAAATGCAAATACTAAAGTGACATTGTAAAACATGATTTTGTACTACAAATCATTTGTCTCTGAACAGTTGTTGTGTTTTGCATCGTCTCTCTTTATCTGTCTCTATCAAATACTTGTTGCATTCACTGAATTGTTGTCAAAGTAGGCTACTATTTCTACGTTTTGTGTCAGGCCTGGTCTGTACTAAATCTTATTGAGTGAGATTACCTACATTTTTAAATAGTTTCTAAATAGATGTTTGCTTTTTTACATTATTACCGAAGTAAGAATCGTTGTCAATCAAATAGTCTACTCTGTGTGGGTTTTCAAATACTTTCAGAATATTGTCCTCTGGTCATATATTGGAAAATTGTTTTATTTATATGTAAATCATATCTATAAGTATAATAAGTTAGTGAGTAACTTATTCAAATTTAAATACTCTAGGTTGTTGTGTTGCGTGTTAATCGTTTTTTGACAGTGAGCGTCTTTACACAATGGAAGACTAAATTAGTGTTATTTCTATTGACATGAATGTGTCATATTAAAGATGTTGTGCTCTTTAAAACTTGTCATTTGTTCTTTGTTTTTTAACTATGTCTGTTTGTTTGAAATGTGTGAGAAAATTTGCTTTAGCTTGAAAATTCTCAGTAATCTACAGCAGCATTCTAGAATTATATTGGGGTCTAAAGGGTTCATTCAGAATGGTTATGTATGGTTTGGGACAGGCTTACATTTTTTTTAAATTAAAAACATTCTATCATTGGATTCAAACTTGTAATCTTTGGAATCAGAGGCAGATCCTTACGTCATATTTCGAAGTTGTTCCAAACGTCAATTTTTCGGCATTAATAACTCAGAAATCTTAAGGTTAGGCATTAACTCTGAATGGTTAAGGTAAGGATTATGGTTTGGGATAGCAAAAATATTAAAAAAACTTTTTATCACTGGATTCAAACTTGCATCCTTTGAAATCATTGGAACAGCGCTCACTCTTGCCCCTAGTGGCCAGTTTCCACTTCATCTCCCGATCTCCTCAGATATGGATGGACGTTGAATACTGATTTGTATCACGGTGACCTGGCTACTTTTCTAATTCCACATAAATGACTGAAATGAGTGGCTACTCTGACACTGACAAACTGAGATCAATCGGGTCTTGAATTCAAATGAACAATAGCCCAGGCCAATGAAGCTACACACAGATTGTACAATATTAGGAGGCAATACCGTTAACATTAACCCTTTTACCTTAACCATTCAGATTTAATGCCTAACCTAGGTTGCAAATACTATCCCAAACTATAATTCTTACCTTAGCCATTCAGAGTGAAGCTGAAGCCATAGGCTGCTCAATGTGATGGTAGTGGCAATAGCCTTTCTCAAGCTGAGCAACTTTGAAAAACAGTGCTGCTGTTAGCTACCAACTGGGAGTTGAGACAAAAAAGTATAATATTGATTCTACAGAGAGATTAGTCCTCTCTTTTCAGCAGTAGGCATTTTCTTTCCAACAATTTGTTTCACAGATGTATTTTCAAATATGTGAAAGGCAAACAGATAGCTGCAACCAACCATATAAATATAATCCATAGAAGGCAGTTCCCATTCAAGCCAGGACTGGCATCCATTGCTAGTGTACGCATGAGCTCAACAGTTAAATTACCAGGGTAAGAGATAACAAAACCCTTCTATGGATTATGCAATGTCTTTGGAAAGTATTCAGACCCCTTGACTTTTTCCATGTTTTGCTATGTTACGGCCTTATTCTTAATAAAAATAAAAAAAAGTACCTTATTTACATAAAAATTCAGACCCTTTGATGTGAGACTCGAAATTGACCTCCGGTGCATCCTGTTTCCATTGATCATCTTTGAGATGTTTCTACAACTTGATTGGAGTCCACCTGTGGTAAATTCAATTGATTGTGCATGTCAAAGCAACAACCAAGCCATGAGGTCAAAGGAATTTTCCGTAGAGTGCAGAGACAGGATTGTGTCGTGACAAAGATCTGGGGAAGGGTACCAAAACATTTCTGCCAGATTGAAAGTCCCCAAGAACACAGTGGCCTCCATCGTTCTTAAATAAAATAAGTTTGGAACCACCAAGACTCTTCCTAGACCTGGCCACCCAACAAACTGAGCAATTGGGGGAGAAGGGCCTTGGTCAGGGATGTGACCAAGAACCCAATGGTCACTCTGGTAGAGCTCCAGAGTTCCTCTGTGGAGATGGGAAAACCTTCCAGGAGGACAACCATCTCTGCAGCACTCCACCAATCAGGGCTTTATGATAGAGTGGCCAGACGGAAGTCACTCCTCAGTAAAAGGCACATGACAACCTGCTTGGAGTTTGCCAAAAGGCACCTAAATACTTTCAGACCATGACAAACAAAATTCTCTGGTTTGATGAAACCAAGATTGAATGCTAAGCATCACATCTGGAGGAAACATGGCACCATCGCTACAGTGAAGCAAGGGAGACTAGTCAGGATTGAGGGAAAGAGGAATGGAGCAAAGTACAGTGGGCTCTCGAGTGGGCAGCAGTCTAAGGCACTGCATATCAGTGCAAGAGGTGCCACTACAGTCCCTGGTTTGAATCCAGACTGTATCACGGCGCACAATTAGCCCAGCACCATCTGGGTTTGGCCAGGTTAGGCTGTCATTGTGAATAACATTTGTTCTTAACTGACTTGCCTAGTTAAATAAAGATTCCATTAAATTTTTTATCCTTGATGTAAATCTGCTCAGGGCCTCAGACCTCAGGCAAAGGTTCACCTTCCAACAGGAAAACAACCCTAAGCCCACAGCCAGTGGCTTCGGGACAAGTGTCTGAATGTCCTTGATTGGCCCAGCCAGAGCCTGGACTTGAACCTGATTTGAAAATCTCTGGCGAGACCTGAAAATATCTGTGCCGCGACGCTCCCCATCCAAACTGACAGAGCTTGAGAGGATCTGCAGAGTGTGCCAAGCTGGAAGCGTCATACCCAAGAAGACTCAAGGCTATAATGGCTGCCAAAAGTACTGAGTAAATGATCTAAATACTTATGTAAATGTGATATTATTTGTATAAATTTGCTTTGTCATTATGGGCTATTGTGTGTAGATTGAGGAGTAAAAAAAACGATTTAATACATTTTAGAATAAGGCTGTAACGTAACAAAATGTGGAAAAAGTCAAGTGGTTTGAATACTTTCCGAATGCACTGTATACACTATATAGTTTGTTAATAATTTTATTTTAGTAATTATTTTGTTTGCCTCTTGGGACCCCTCACGGACCTGGGCCCAGGGGCTTCAGCCCCGGTAAGTCCGTGCATTAATCCGGCCCTGCATTCATTCACAAAACAATGCATACTGTATGTTTCTATACAAATCCATTGTGTAACATAAGACCAGTTCCTGACATGTTTTCTATTATGTGGTATTTATCATAAGTCTACCTTAGAGGGCCAAACTCTGAGGCCTTTTGTCCCACGAAGAGTGGTCTAGCTACCGAGTGTAACTTTGTAATTTCCTCAAAGTTACCTCAAACGCCTTCCCATAACGATTGCTTGATCTAAACCTGGCACTGGACCACACAACTACACACAGCCTGACCAGGGGATATAACTGTCTCTGTATTGTCGGGGTTAATTGCATAAAAGCAGAATATGACATACAAGTTTTTTGGTTAAGACAGATTTTTTTTCTTCTGATGGTGAGGAGGAAAATATTACCTTACCACTACAATTACGGTCAGACATTAATTTAAAATGTGCGTAAAGGATAGAGGTTTAGCAGACATATCCCCTGAATGCTGATTCTGGGCTTGTTCAGACACTCCCATGAGGAGTGGTGTTTGGCTAGCTAGGCCACGTGCCATGTTTGACGAAAATAATAAATCATGCTCTGTGGGTCTCTGAGGGGCTGGTCAGCTACATGCACAAGTGTACACACTGGAAAGACCAGGTGGAGCTAAGGGGGAGGCTATGGTCCGAGAGACAATTCGCTGGCTCACATTCTCATGAAGATGCAGAAAAATATATCCAAGGATACAAGGAAAGCCAAGTGAATTACAATTTAGTTAATTTCAGTTATTTTCAACACCAAGCTGTTCAAAGGCAATGAAAGGAACAGGTCTTTGACAATCACCAAGTGGATAGAACTCATTTGAAGTATGAATGTGTCTTTGTTCACAGTGCGACACCTGAATACAATGCTGTGCATTTGAACAGCCCACAGAGCAAAGTGCTGGAGTAATTTGTGATCTCTTTAGAGAGCTCAATGATGTTAAGGTGGCTATTACAGTTTGTATTCCAGTGTACGAATAGATCATCAGTCATAAATTAACCACATGAATGGAAATGATTCAGAATTGGAAGAAGAATTTGCCCGTAATCATTTATTAGAGCACTGCAGTGGGTATGAATAAAAGGACAAAGCCCATGTGAAGAATCCAATTCCAACTGACATGGGGGCAAGTTGTCAGATACAACCAAAGTGTTCTATTGGGAACTGACTGAGAAAGTTTGCAATGTTGATGAAGCAAAGAAAGTAAAGGGAACCTCCCAGCTATCACATAACGTTCTGAGAACGAAATGTTTCTAAGAGCTTGGACAGAGCGTGGTTGTCCTATGGTTATTTTGCCAACATGGTTACATTACATTTTTGTAATGTTTTAGGAACATCCTCCAACTGGTTTGATATTGAGAATGGTCTCAAATAGTTCTGAGGATGTTAAAAACGTTCTGTGGGAATTTCAGTACTTCAGCATAACGTTTCCTACAGGTTTACTCATGATTCTATTTAAAATAATATTCTCAAATTGTTACAAGAATGTAAAGCCACAACCCACTGGTCAAAAACTGGTTGAATCAACATTGTTTCTATGTCATTTCAACCAAACATTCTATGTGATGATGTTGAATCAACGTGGAAAACTGATTGGATTTGAAAAACAACGTCAGGGAATTGTCTTTTTTTCACCAATGACATGGTGCCATTTTTCTTTGTTGATTTCACGTTGAATTCCCATTAGTTGACAACTCGCCCAAATGTAAATCAAAACTAGACATTGAACTGATGTCTGTGCCCAGTGGGAACATTCTTCTGTGGGAATGTCATTGTTTCAGCATTACGTTTCCTACAGGTTTCCTCATGGTTCTATTTAAATTCATGTTTTCCAAATTGTTCTGAGAATGTTAACAAACAACATTCCTCTGTGGGAATTTGAGTATTTCCACACAAGTTCTGATGAGGTTCTATTTAATGTCATATTTTTGCTACATTCTGGGAATGTTCTCAAAAATGATGTGACTTCTAAGGCCATTCAGAGAATATATGGTTATCTTTTATGTCAGTTCTTGGCAATGTTCTAAAAAAAATGTAACTCTACAGATTAACATTAATTAGCTTCACCAGTTGAATGATAGGGTATCATTTTTATTTCTGCCTAAATAGACATACCTAAACAATATTTTTCATAAGAAGGCCATAAATAATGACTGGTCGTTTTAGAAAGGTATTGAACTCACCTTTCTGGCAAAAAATAGTTATTAATTTCTGAGGTGTACTCACTTTTGAGGGCACCAGCTCATAGTACAAATATGATAAAAAATCTAATTATATACAACTTGCTATAAGATTTCACATTTCTTATAACTGTAAAATAAATATCATACTTTGATATTGGCATTATTTCATAACTGCCAACAGATAATTTTCTCCTAAATGTCCATTAGACGTGCAGAGACACATGTGGGCAGACTCGATACAACTTAAGCTTTATGTACGAAGTGATTAGTCCGCCTGTGACCAAAGGAAAGTGGTCTTGAATTCTATAAAATTATTTAGTATTTTTTTTCATGTTGAGAGCTCTATATTTGGCAGAGAAGATCAAAGTGAGATTAAATTAGTATGGTGGATCCACTAGATTCTCTTATTTCATATTCACAGGGTTGAGTTTCACAGACAGAGAAAATAGTTTGTTTGTCTGGATAGGCCAGAAAATATGACACGTCACTCCCTATGCAAATGTAGGGTCTGAAAGATGACACTTCAAATCAGCTCTGCTGGACAAGTGGTAGCGGAGAACAGAGAGATGGGTCTTTCTTGCACTATAAAATGTTCACGGGTGCTTTGTACACCATTATGTAAGTCGGAACCACTCAAAGTTCCCAAATAGGGGACTTAAATATCTAGGAGGTTTAAATTCCATTCTCAGAATGTAAAGAAAGTTTTCCATTAAAATCACTAGAAGACTTTAGTAGCCTTCAGAAAACATACCAAAAATGTTATTTAAAAATGTTTACAGTCTGTTCTAAAAACATGAAAAAAACCTCAAGAAAAAAGTGCTTGTTTCCTTCGAAATGGGGTCTGTTTGAATGGACTAAAATGAACAGTTTTATATAATCCTGGTGGCGCAGTGGACTAATTCCAGAGATAGAAAACAGAAGATCATAGGTTTGAATCTCACTAATGCACATCACAATAACATAACAACTGCTTGCATGATTAATCCCTAAGCAAATAAATGTCTATGTGACCTACTGTAACTGTGCTTGGAGTTCAAAACAGTTGACCACAAATAAACTAACTTTCAATAATTACCTTAACAAAACTTTCACAACATTTAGAGAATTTTCTCAGAATGTTATTTCATTACCTTCAAATAACCTATAATTTCCATTATCATGGTGTTAATAAAACCTCCCAGGAAAACCTTCAGGGAACCAGAGTAGAACCTCCCTGAAACCCCAAAAATTATGTTCCCAGAACAGGCGAAATATTTGCAGAAAATCTAAAAAGAAACGTATGGCCTCGTTCCCACAACCAATGTGAAACGAAAAACATACGGTCCCACAACTTCCAAGGAACAAACTGTGCTAGCTGGGCTGAGTTTGAAGCGTTTGAGGTAATGTGTGAAGTAGTCTGTCAATTGACTGTATATCATTGTACTCAACAAAACAGTTTAATTATATTTGGTTGAACATTCTTGCTGCTCTCCTGTGAGTTTAAAATGACAGTGACAAATTAGCTAAACGACACCTATAGATCCTGAGATTGACAGAAAATAGTAACTTTCAGAAGCAACTACACCAATAAATTCACCCTCAGGTGAAACATTAGGGCTTATCACAATGTCATTTCGCATTCACCAAATTACAAATGACATGCAAGCCTCTCTCCCTCGAGCTCCCAACACACAACAAATTATGCAAGTCACTTAATAGCACTTCTCTAAGTGTAAAAGAAGCTTAAGGGACAACTTTATGCAGCCCCTATCACACTTCCAGGGAAATCCTTGAAGGTCATACATTATAACATAATTTATTGTACACTGTAAATGCTCCTCAGATTTTTCTCTGCCAGTTGGGGGACGAGGAATGAGAGAACATATTAAGTAAACCATGAAGTTTAGAAAAATCTTGCAAGAAGGTGGCATAAAAGAAGGTCTGTGGCCAGGGACACAATGAGAATGCTGGCAGTGGAAACATCTTTGGCCCCATGCCGGTGGATCAATACCATCCAAATAATTAAACAAGGGAACTTGTTACATCATTAGTCCCTCTCAAACCTCACCTGCCATTGACATCAGTTTCTTTCCACGAGAGGCAGAGAAGATGACCAAAAGAGTGGTGGTATGTAGCATTAAACATAATCTGTGGTGAAGTGGAACTGCTATATCGCAGAAATTAATGAGCCAATCAAAGAGAGAAACAGAGCTTAAGACTCCACCAGAGTGAGGCCTGCTGGAGAGAAAGAGGTGCAATGACTGAAAACTATTGTTTTCCATTAGTGGAAGTGTCATTACACGTTTGGTTTATGTACACACATGGACTGTAGTGTTTTATTATGGTATTTAAAAATGCATTGTGGTGAGAAGTAGTGGATGATGTGTTAAATACTAAACCAAATCGCTTTGATTGCCGAAGTGGAAATAGTTATTTCTGTATTCTGCACAGTACTAAAAAGAAGATGTCTTGTGCGGAAAGTATATCTGAGATAGACCCATTAGTGCAAAGAAATCTACTGCTTTATTTTGTCATATCTTTAATTGTTATGATTATTAATGCAGTTACATCAGGGGTGGACTGGGACAAAAATTCAGCCCTGGCATTTCAGCCACAGAGCGTGTCTGTCTGTCTGTCGTCTCTGTCTTCGCTTCTCCTTGAGCTCCTCTGTTATCTGTCTGTCACTCCCAAGTATTAATTGCTGTTACACATAGAGCCAGCATATTAAGGAACTGGCAGTACGTCTGTATCGCCCCCCTATGTAATGTAACCTGACACCAGAGTCACCATTCACTACAGCTCATAAACCCAAGAAGAGACAGATTCAGAATCAAATAAAATACACAAAAGGTCACCTTTACTATAAAACATAATGACTTGACTATCCAGTGCATTCGCAAAGTAATAAAAGACGCCTTTACTTTTTCCACATTTTGTTACGTTACAGCTGTCGTGACTATCATTAATGTGATGACTGCTATTTATTGAATAATTACCTACTACGTTGAATTTTTACTCAATTAAATTAATCTTGTAACAAATAACTCATTAGGAATTTGGGGTACCACGGGAACAGTTGTTTACCGAGTTACTATCTCCCAACTTAAACTTTAAAGAAGATCTAAATATCTCTTCCATCAATAACAGTCCATTATTAATTATTACTTCACCAGTCTCATTCTGAACATCATATAATCGTTGGATATCTGCACAAACCCTAACCTAAGTGATGAATCAGCAATACACAAATTGGCTTAGTAAATAAATATTTAACTAACTAACTCATCACACAGAATACAAAAATACACACAGCGTAGGTAATTGATTATATACATTATTACAATGAAAATGGAGTGGACTAACAAAAGCATGACCGTTTGGTTACGCAATGGACAGGGGTAGAGTATGTCAGGAGAGGGAGAGACAAAGAGTCAACTTCTCGGACATACTTTTGGAAGCCACGCTCATGGGAATATGAATACTTTGCACATGAATGACCACCCATTCAGAAAAGAAATGCAATATGTGTGTAGATGTCTCTCTGTTGAAACCACTCAATCCCATCTATGGGAAGTGGTTCGATGTAAGTCTCTGGTTGTCCACCAGAGGTCACAATGTCCTTCTTAGTTGTAGGCTTCTTCTGTTTGGGAGTGTTCATGAGAATAGATACTTCAGGTGTAACACACAGTGTTCAGAGGGACCCGTCTTCCCTTTCGACTTTGGTCAAATGTTCTAGACTACTTTACAGGCACAGCTGCAGATGTTGCATGTAAACCAGACCATGTTTTGGTCTGGTTTACAAAGTTTCTCAGCATTTCAACATGTGGTCCACGTTCTCTGGTCTCTGGTGGATTATTCAGGGTACAGCTAGGACCACTTTACATCCTGGCAGCAACCCGGCATGTTTTGGTCTAATGTACATTTCGTTAGCAAGTCCTTTTAAGCACTTTGATCTTAGGGACGTTTCACCGCGCCGACACAATGTCTGTGCTCATGTGGGCGTGGTTACTGACTTGGCCCAGGTTTGTATGAAATGCCATAATCTCATTTAGAAGGCTAAAATCACATTTCTATCTATTCAAAAATATTGTCATACTTAATCATATATTTTATACAACATTTAGTTCCAAACCTGACAACTAGAAGGTGTACACACTCAGAGATAGTTATTTAGTTATACCATCCTTAATATCACAATAATATTCCCTTTGACAGGATTGTTCTTTAAAACCCCACTGACCAGTTCACACATTCTTCATGTTAGAAATATTGTATTAATATATCCACTTTTGGATGTTTGGGTTTTGGCAACAAAGTCTCTCTGTGTAACAAAGGATTTTCAGCTCTCGATACTGCAGGGCAAGAGAGAGAAAGTTTACGACTGGCTGTTAAGTCATAAAACTGGCCCAACTCCCCTCTCTGGTGAGAGAGAGGGGGGTCCACCATACAAATTACCACAGGATATCCTGGTTGTGGATCATCATTGCGGTCCCCATCTGGTTGTTTACATGGGCTTTCTGAAAGCTGCAGACCACCACAATAATGGCCAGTGGATGTCCTGGTTGTGTGACAACCCTATCTGCCGAATTCGTTCTCTTTGCTCTTGTTTTCCTTAATAGGATGTCGGTGGGCGGAGCCAGGAGGGTCGTCAGAGAAATGCCACACCTGGGCTCGGGCGTGTCCCAGGATAAATGCACCTCTTCCCCATTCATTGGAGAGACTCTCTCCATGCAGACACCTTTTATAGATTTTGTTGTGTTATTTTTGTGGCCTTTTGGTTGTTTGCTTTGGCACCTTTCAACACCCCGCATTATCACATTTCTGCATGCAAAACACTCACTCAAACACCATTGTTAATGTATTTAGTTTACTTTATGTAATAAATATATGTTGTTATTCCTTGTCTCCACGTTGTCTCCCTTTTGTTACGAACTTCGAGCCGGTTCGTGACAAGTGAGGGCTCATCCGGGATAATGAGGTTGGTTCCTAGACATTTTGGCGTATAGCACTTTGTTGAATTATGAAGGACTAATACTAGTCTCGTTTGGCTTAGTAGTATATGTGTTTGGGAAAAACCGTGGAGTTAATGTTACATTTTGTAGGTGCTTTGTTTGTGTCTTTTGTTACAGTTTTTGAGTTTGGTAGTCCCAGTACTGGTTGCCTTTGTTTGTTTTTGGATTGTTGTGTGCTGCATTGAGAGAGTACAGTTTCCAGGCCCCTGTCCAGCCTGGACACTCTTGCTCTACTCGCTGTTGGGACATCGGTCTGAGGAGTTGAGTACAATCGGCTGTGTACCTCAGTGGGAGGTTTGGACAGGGTAGTGAAACTTGCTACCCGGAGCTATAGCCTTTTTCCCCTTTTAGGCTTAGCGACGTGTTTCATTTTGGAATACGTTGGGCATGATTATTTTGTTATTTTTGTGTGGTGTCTGTGGACTGAGCAGTTGTCTTGGGGGCACATCGGTGGCTTGGGGGAATCTGCCAGCGTGCTGGGTGGTTTATTTCCTTGCCAGCGGGCTACAGTGTGTAATTACGCACTGCAAATCTGCACGAAGACTATGGTTGAGTTACTGTATGTTTTGGGGAAGCTCCATATATATCTAATCTCTCTTGTGGTCTGGTCTGGTGTGTTCAGCAGAGGGGAAGAGTGAGATTTTTTAATATTTTTTTTAAACTTCTGACTATGGCGTTTAATGTAGATGAGTTCTTTCACTTTCCATTAGAGGAACTGTTAGAATTATGTACTAAAGAACAGCTGTTGAAGATTGCTGAACACTACAAGATTGAAATTAGTGATACAGTAAACGTCTAAAACTATATTAGGTTAATATTGAAGGCCACTTTGATGGAGAGTGGTATTTTTGAAGTTACCACTGGAGCAGCCTCTGCTGAGGACTTGCCATCTCCCCGTAACGTTACAATGGCCGCTCCATCTGTTAGTCCTAGTAGTCTTCTTTTTGAGCAGCAGAAAGAACTGCCTCTTACAGCTAGAGCATTATCGTGAGAAGCTAGAGCATGACCGTGTAAAATATGAAAAGGAATGCGACTCTAGGGGCAGTATTTTCATTTTTGGAAAAAAAAAACGTTCCCGTTTTAAACGGGATATTTTGTCAGGACAAGATACTAGAATATGCATATAATTGACAGCTTTGGATAGAAAACACTAACGTTTCCAAAACTGTAAAGATATTGTCTCTGATTATATC
Organism: Oncorhynchus mykiss; assembly: GCF_013265735.2. Taxonomy (NCBI): domain Eukaryota; kingdom Metazoa; phylum Chordata; class Actinopteri; order Salmoniformes; family Salmonidae; genus Oncorhynchus; species Oncorhynchus mykiss. Next base: position 2,167,693 of record NC_048578.1, read on the forward strand.
AGAACTGATGTTGCAGGCGAAAGCCTGAGAAAAAAAAGCGCTGCGTTCCAATGAGTCCCTATTGAGCTGTGAATGTGCCATCAACCAGCTTACGCTTTCTACGTATTCCCCTAGGTGTCTACAGCATTGTGACGTAGTTTTACGCATCTATGTTGAAGAATAGCCGTAGGCGGCTACATTGTGTAAGTGGTCACCTGATGACTCCCGGGGTGACTCTCGCGTAAAATACAGAGGTAGCCATTACTCCAATCGGTCCTACTGAAAAACAAATTGTCCCGACGGATGTATTATCGAATAGATAATAGAAAAACACCTTGAGGATTGATTATAAAAAACATTTGCCATGTTTCTGTCGATATTATGGAGCTAATTTGGAATATTTTTCGGAGTTTTCGTGACTGCAATTTCCGGGCGATTTCTCAGCCAAATGTGAAGAACAAATGGAGCTATTTCGCCTACAAAAATAATATTTTGGGAAAAAATTAACTTTGGCTATCTACCTGGGAGTCTCGTGAGTGAAAACATCCGAAGCTCATCAAAGGTAAACAATTTAATTTGATTGCTTTTCTGATTTCTGTGACCAAGTTACCTGCTGCTAGCTGGACAAAATGCTATGCTTACACAAACGTACACAAATGTTTGTCTAGCTTTGCCTGTAAAGCATATTTTGAAAATCTGAGATGACAGGGTGATTAACAAAAGGCTAAGCTGTGTCTCAATATATTTAATTTGTGATTTTCATGAACAGGAATATTTCTAGGGATATTTATGTCCGTTGCGTTATGCTAATTAGTTTCAGGCGATGATTACGCTCCCGCATACAGGATGGGAAGTCAGTAGAGGTTAATATTGAAGGCCAATTTGATGGAGAGTGATTTTTTTAAGTTAACACTGGAGCAGCCTCTGCTGAGGACTTGCCGTCTCCCCGTAATGTTACAATGGCCGCTCCATCTGTTAGCCCTAGTAGTCTTCTTTTTGAGCAGCAGAAAGAACTGCCTAAAACAGCTAGAGCATTATCGTGAGAAGCTAGAACCTGACCATGTAAAATATGAAAAGGAATTGGAATTTAAACAGGATTTGGAGCGTGCTAAATTCAAGCTGCAACAAGAGCAGCTAGAGCTGGTTAGGGAAGGAAAGCTCTCAGGGGAGAGTTTGCTCTGGGAAGGTGACCCAGATTATTTACCTTTCATTACGGAGGGTTTTGTGTCTGTTAGGAAGTAAGGACCTCGTGCCAGTGAAGATCCTGATAGACACAGGTTCCTCTGAATTGTTTGTGTTGGAGTCTGTGTTACCCTTCTCTGCTGAGACTGACTTGGGGAATAGTGTTCTAATTAGGGGAATAGGTTTGTACACTGTTAGTCCCATTGCATAAACTGATGTTGTATTGTGGACTGGTGAAAGGTGAGGTTGTTGTGGGGGTGCGTCCTTCGTTGCCTATTGAGGGTATTAACGTTATCCTTGGGAATAACTGGTGAGCGTGTATGGCCTGTCGTTTTTCCATGTCTAGTGGTTTCCGCTAAGCCGTCATTTGTAGAGATTCCTGATGAGAGTGCGCAGTTTCCCAGAGGTGTTCCCTACGTGTGCAGTGACACATTCTATGAGCCGTGGCGACCTGGTCACTGCACTGGGTAACAAGAATACCACAAAGAAATTTCACTACTTTTCCTGTTATCCGTTTATCTGTACCCCGCTCCGATCTAATTAAGGTGCAACGGGCTGACCCCACATTAGAATAGTTGCGTGACCAAATTGTGCCTATAGAACAGTTGGGAGATGTCGCCCATGGCTATTTTCTGCAAGAGGATATCCTGATGAGAAAGTGGGTGTCTCCTGGTAGTTGTTTTCAGGGGGAGGCGATTAGTCAGGTTGTACCAGTTATTAAGCTTTGTGGGTTGGTTTTGACAACTTCCCACAACGACGTTACTGGACTTATGGGTGTGAGGAAAACCTACAATCGCATATTAAGATATTTTTGGGAGCCTAGGTGAAAGAGGGATGTTTCTGAGTTCATCAAAACTTGTCACACCTGTCAATTAACTGGTAAATCTAATCTTGATTAACCCGGGGGGCGCTAGAGAGCGTGCTATGGAGTAGACATGCTTTGCTAGAGCTCCGCTCCATTTTGAAACAAATTAGTATTTATCTTAACCTCTCACGACCTATAACTTCAAACAAATATGACAAAGGGAAAAGGCACCAAAAAAGGGAGCGCTAAACAAGATAATTTGAATGAGATAGACAACAAACCAATTTCAACGTCGCCAACCCACGAGGAGTTAGCTGAAGAGGCTAGCTTCCAAGAGATCCCCACAGAGCCTACGCAAAGTGACATACTGGCTGCCATAAACTCGCTAAGCAAGAAGGTGGACACAAGGCTGGCTGATATCTCAAAGAGTATTGGGACTTTGGCCGAAACTGTGAAGGCAACTCAGAGAAGGGTCCATGAGGTTGAGCAGACGACAGTCGATCACGAGGCCAGTCTACAGGACATAGAGAAACAGTGCGCAACGTTCAAAAATGACAACAAAACCCTGAAAGCCCGACTGGAAATGCTTGAGTCGCATTCAAGACGCCAGAACATTTGAATATGTGAGATCCAGGAAGACACTGAGAAAGGTAAACCCACTGAATTTGTCTCAGAGCTGATACAGGCATTGCTGGGGAGTGAACACTTCAAAACGTCCATCCTGACCGACCGGGCAACCAGATCTCAGGCAACGAAGCCGGCCAAGGGCGGGCCACCAAGGTCATTCATTGTACGGTTGCACTATCACCAGACCAGGGATCTCATCCTCAAGCTGGCTAGTCAAAAGTTCCCCCTTAACTTCAACGGAGCCAGGGTGGCCTTCTACCCAGATCTTACCTTGGAGGTGAGGAAGCAATAGAAAGAGTATGATGAGGTACGCAACAAATGCAGGGCGGCCAACATCCGATATGGATTCCTCTTCCCAGCCCGGTTTAAGGTGACAGTCAAAGGATCAACACGTACGTTTGACAACCCAAAAGAGGCCGAACTGTTCTTGACAAGCAAGCTCCCTGGCTGAGGATACAGAACGGCTGTGTCAGTCGGCTAAATGACCAAATACAGGCCAGCAATGTGTTTGGATTTCCGCCCTATGTCTTTTTGATTAGAAGATCAGAAATTGGGACTTATATGATAGGTGAGATGTTGTGGCTAATATAGCATTGTTTAGCACATCATGTTTTAGCGCCACTCACCCCTAACGTGAGAGTTAAGTGTTGAGTGTTATTTAATATTAGCGTATATGCGGAGCATCTATAGACGACGAGTTAGTTCAAGCTGTATGTCTAGACACCCTAAGGTTTGTGTGTTAGCCATGGAATGCTTTGTTTGGGGTCACTCAGTAAAGGGACGGGAGGAGGATGGGGTCTGTGTTTTATGTTCACGTTTATCATTAGAACAGGTGGCATGACAAGCTCCCGCACGGCGGGACGTTTTTCTTCTGAGTTTTGTATGACAGCAACAATTTGCTCTAAAATAAGAAATGCCACATAGTAATAGAGCACAGAGTAGACCAGGTGGAATAAAGATAGTCAGCTGGAACTGTAATGGCTTAGGGCATGTGGTGAAACGAGCTAAGGTTTTTTCTCATCTTAAATCACTGGGTGCTGACATTGTGCTTCTTCAAGAAACTCATATTAAACGCTCCGCTCAGGCCAAGCTATAAGTCGGCTGGATCGGTCAGATATACCAGTCTAACTTTGATGCAAAAGCGAGAGGGGTAGCAATCCTGATAAAGAAATACATTCCTTTTGTTTACTCATCCTCGATTTCAGATCCTAATGGTCGGTATATTATTGTGGCTGGTACACTGAATTCGAAACCAGTAACCTTAGTCAATTTATATGGACCCAACTTCGATGATCCATTATATTTTCAAAGGGTATTTAAGGACATACCAAATATCTCGGATACAAGTGTTATTGTTGGAGGGGACTTTAACTTTATGTTAGATCCTCTTTTAGATAAACAGTTATCAAGGTCACTTCAACAATCAAATGCCAGTGTATGTCTAAATACATTGATGACAAACCTTAACATTGTCGATATTTGGAGACTGACGCACCCAACAGACAGGGATTATTCTTTCTTTTCATCAGTTCATAAATCATATTCCAGAATTGACTATTTTTTGTTGGACTCCAAACTAATTTCAGCAGCTGAGTCGGTTACCTATCACCCTATTCTAATTACAGACCACTCTCCTGTGTCCATGGTGCTGAAACTCGACAATATGTCGACAGGTCGGCGACCGTGGCGCTTAGACGCATACCTGCTGAAAGATTAGGCTTTTTGTCAGTATTTGAAGGAGCAGATTGCCTTTTTCCCCGGAACTAACGACACGGGGGATGTTGACGACTCCACGCTTTGGGAATCTCTAAAGGCTGTGATTAGAGGTTACATTATTTCTTATACATCAGAGAGGAAGAAACGCGCCAATACTAGGCTGAGAGAAACTGAAAGAGAGGTAGGGGAACAGGAGAATGTTTTTAGGATGAATTCCTCGTATACAGTCCTTGAGAAGATCACAAAGTTAAAATATGAATACAATATCATCCTTTCGAAACGGGTGGGCTCTTTACTTGCTAGAACGCAACAAAGTTATTTTGAACTGGGTGACAAACCACATAAATTATTAGCAAGACAGCTAAGGCATGTACAGACATCTAGAGCTATTCACAAAATAAAAGACAAGAAGGGTAAAATAGTAACAGATCCGCAGGATATTAATAAATGCTTTGCGCAGTTTTACTCAGAGCTATTCCAATCAAAATGCGATGCTACTGATCCACAAACTATGGAACGCTTTCTCGCTGAATGTGAACTTCCTAAACTAGACAGGGGGGCAGCTGCTGCACTCGATGCAGGGATAACTTTAGAGGAAATCAACACAGCGATAGCACAATTTCCAAACAGCAAGGCCCCTGGGCCCGTTGGATATGTAATAGAATTCTATAAGAATTACTGCGCCAGTCTATCTCCACTTATGTTGCAAATGTTTAAACACTCCAAAGAAAATGCCAAACTCCCGCAAACACTGTATGAGGATACAATAGCGCTACAATAGATTTTGAAAAAATATAGAGATTCCATGGAGATGTCGTCTTATCGCCCCGTGTCGTTACACCCCATAGAAAACAAGGTGTTGACAAAGATATTGGCAAACCGATTGAAAACATATATTTCCGACATCATACACCCTGACCAGACAGGTTTTATCCCGGGCCGACATATATACTACAATTTGAGACGCCTTTTCAACGTAATGTATCACGATCATAAGGTTGAGGCAGTGGTAATAGCTCTTGATGCAGAGAAGGCGTTTGATCGGATTGAGTGGAAGTATATGATGTCGGTTCTGGAGCACTTCGGGTTCGGAAAGGAATTTATTAATTGGATAAGAATTATTCATGCACACCCAATGGCGTCCGTGGTAACAGATCAATAAATGTCGCAGTCATTTCGCTTGTTCAAGGGGTGCCGACAGGGGTGCCCTATTTCGCCTGCTCTCTTTGCTATAGCCATGGAACCCCTTGCTACTCGCATTCGGGCATGTGCCGATATAGCTTCTGTTAAAATGAAGGACACACAGCACAAAATGTCCCTATATGCAGACAATGTTCTTTTGTTTTTCTCCAAGCCTAAAACTTCTATTCCACCCTTACTTAACTTGATAAACACATTTGGCTCCTTCTCTGGCTACAAGATAAACTGTCAAAAAAGTGAGTTGATGCCAATATCACGGCCTGTGGATATGTAATTTCTGCAATCTACCCCGTTTAGAACAGTGATGGACAAGTTCACAAGCCTTGGCATTGTAGTGACAAGAGACCTTGATCAGCTATTGAAAGCGAATTGGGACATGAAAATATATCATCTTAAACAAAATATAGATTTTTGGAAAACTCTGCCTATCTCCTTGGTTGGTCATATAAACGCTATTAAATGGTTGTCCTACCCAGGTTTCTTTACCTCTTCCAATGTCTACCCAATTTCATACCACAAAGCTATTTTAAGAAACTGGATTCAATAGTAACTCCATTTTTATGGGATAACAAGGCAGCCAGAATTTCAAAGAAGCATTTATGCAAGTACAAGATAGAGGGGGGCTTTGTCCTTCCTCACTTTACACTGTATTATTGGGCTGCTAATCTGAACATTGTGTCTTTCTGGAGGGAAAGTTCACCTGCGATGAGACAGAAGGATATGCCTGCATGGCTTTTGATTGAGCAGGCCTCCTGTCAACGTTCCTCACTCACTCACAAAAAAATCCACTTATGACTCTAACCCAGTCATTTGTCATACGCTTAGGATCTGGAAACAGATTAGGTATTTCCTTAACATACCCACTGTATACATTGACAGCCCGATTTGCCTGAATCATGCTTTCCACCCCGCATTGGATGATGGTGTTTTCACAGTGGAGGGAGAAGGGGCTCACAACAATTGGTAATCTATACATAGATGGTCAGTTAGCTTCATTTCAAAAATTACAGGGAAAGTTCAACATGCCAACAACAAATTCTTTCAGATACCTCCAAATCAGGAATTTCGTAAGGACACATATCCCACAGTATGGCATGAAGTCAAATAGTCCTACATTAGATAGCTTGATCCTTGTCAGTCTCTAGACTGTATGATGTGCTACAGGCCCACATATAGGTATCCACAGACACCATTAAAAGGGCTTGGGAACAAGAACTTGGGTCAGAAATCTCAGATGAGGACTGGGTAGAAGCTCTCAGGAATATAAACCACAGTTCAGTGAATGCCAGACACAACCTTGTACAGTTTAAGGTGATACACAGGTTACATTACTCAAAAGTGAAACTGCATAAAATATTCCCGGACACCTCACCACTGTGTGAGAGGTGCAAGCAGGATGAGGGGACGTTGACCCACTTATTCTGGACATGTCCTAAGTTACTTGTTTACTGGGCTCTCATTTTTGATTACTTATCTAGAGCCTTTGATAGAGTTCTAGCCCCAGACCCATTGACCGCTCTGTTTGGTACAGTTGATGGGAATAACCACGAAGGGAAAGCTGTCTCTCTGTGTACTCTATTAGCCAAATGGCTCATATTGCAATTTTGGAAACTGGAGACTGTACCCACCTTGGAAATGTGGTTACGGGACTTAGGGAATGTAATACATATGGAAAAGATTCGATACAATGCCTCCAATAGAAGTTCAATGTTTTACAAAATATGGCAGCCGATACTGGATAAATGGTCTAGTCCCGCTTCATAACTGGGTTGACAATCTGCTGCTACTCTGAACTGTACTCCACTCAATATTTATTTTTGGCTTAACTACACTGCTTGTAATGACTATATGCTGTCTTCTTATACATGCACCACCTAATAGGATTTTGTTTTATTTTGTGTATGTGTGAGTTAAGTTTAGTTTTGTCTTCTAAATTGGCCATCCCATTCAACAGTACAATGAATGTCATTGTTAGTATTGCTGTCTTTTTTATTTGATTTTAAATTGTAAAATAATGAACATATTATAAAAATAAAAAAGCTATTAAGCCGTTACCACTGTGTCCTATTCCTGTACTCAGCCAAACTTTTGAGTATCTGATTATTGACTGTGTTGGTCCTCTGCCTTGTTCTATAAAAGTAGTAGCTACCTGTTCACTGTGATGTCAGACCACTAGGTTTCCTGCTGCCTACCCTCTTCGGTCTATCATGACTAAGTCTGTGCTAAAAGCTTTGACTCAGTTTCTCTCACGGTTTGGAATCCCTAAGGTCATTGAGTGATCAATTATCTAATTTCACCTCTAATCTGTTTGGTCAGGTTCTCCAACAGCTCCATATTAAACACAATTTGTCTAGAGCTTATCACGCGCAAAGTCAAGGAGCGCTGGAATGTTTCCATCAAACACTTAAGTCTTAGTTGAGAGCTTATTGTACTGAGATGGATAAGGATTGGGAGGAGTTGCCTTGGTTACAAGGCACAAGGTTCAGTCCAAATACCTTGTGTTTAGACATAGGGTGCGTGGACTTTTATCTGTTCTCCAGGATGACTGGAAGTCCCCCAAGCCACCTCAGTCCCTGTTATCTTGTGTGTGATTTCCGGCGATGTCTGTACGCCGCTGGTGAAATGGATAAAGAGAAGCTATCATCTTCACAGGAGAGGATGAAAGGCATATTTGATCGGCGAATTGAGCCTGGTCACTTTAGTTCAGGTGACCAGGTTCTTGCTCTGCTGTCAATTGTTGGATCTCCTTTTCAAGACAAGTTTCAAGGTCCATATACAGTTGTGCGCCAGTGGACTGAGCAAAACTATCTAGTTGCCACTCCAGAACGGAGAAAAGCACACCAACTGTGCCATGTAAATCTGTTAAAACCCTATTATGCACGTTCCTCTGAGGCTGAACAGTGGGAGTCTACAGAGGATGGTAAAATCTGTTATTTTGGCCGATACCGTTATTTCGCTGGGTTCTTGTCATGCTAGGTTCATGCATGAAGAGGAAGATGTTCCTGGTCCCGAAGATTGCATACTACAGGGTAACTTGTTTATGGCTCTATCACGTCCTAAGTGTCAATGACAAAGAAACAAAAATGAATAATAGCGTAAACAAAAGACATACAAAATATAGTTATCAGATCTTAATCATCTAATGGAACTGTATTCCATATACGTCCACGGTCTTGGGAAAATGACCCTATCATCGCATTGTGTCTAATGTCATATCTAGGGCGTTCCTAATTAGCGGTGTGTTGCTTAGGGCACTATCCTAAGTTGAAACCTACATGATAAGTCTACAGCTGTAAGGCACCAGCTTCGGGCAGCCTACAGGGATGACCAATGGACCTCTGGGGAGAAACTGGTGAGTACGGTAGCTGTAGAGCCAAAGGCCTCACGGTAAATGTTTTACTTTACCAAGGCTGGTGTTTTGCTTGGACCCTTAAGTGATCCTAGCATAAATCCTCATTTCAATGTTCCGTTTATGCTTACACAAGCCAGCTTCTTTCCATGGTGCTACCCATTCCAGTGTTAGGAGGACTTGAAAATTAGCCGGAGCTGAAAGGATCACCAAAACTAAAGGTATTCTGGTTTCAGTGCATTTTATTTAAAAAAATACATACAGCCTAGCCTATCAATATGTAGGCATACTGTGTAATAAAATTCATAATTAAAGAAGGTAAAAAAAAAAATGACTAGAAAATGATTGTGTTCTAATAACGTGAATGTGTTTTTGCAGAGCAGACAACCATGCCGACAACCATCTGTGAAGATCAGTGGACAAAGGGCTGGACAACGGCCGCATCGAAGAAATGCATGGTTGCCAAGCAAGCGGTTAGTTTTACTAGATTCTTAAAATGAGTACGCCGCATTTGTTGGAGTCACTATTAATTCTTAATTGATCTACCGTTTCTATCATAGGCCACTGTAATCGATGGGGGCTCAGGGCAGTACCATTCTGCTCATCTGATGAAGGTGCAAATGGATCAGATTCACACTTTGAAGACGGAGATCGAGTCATTGAAGGAAGACCAGCAGAAAGAGAAACATTATCTGAGGGCAGAGATACCGGCGACAGCTGATGCATTGGTCCAGAGCCAGGCGGCATTAGCGGAGAGTCAGGCAGAGAATGACTCGTTGAAGAGGGCGGGGAACGAGATGGAGTAACAATCCATGCCAGGCATTTCTTACTGGAAAATACTGTTTCAAACACACATGGTTACATTGTAGAGTGCCATTATGTCTATAAGCAGGTACAGTTGAAGTCGGGAGTTTACATACACTTGTGTTGGAGTCATTAAAACTCATTTTTCAACAACACTCCACAAATGTCTTGTTATCAAACTATAGATTTGGCAAGTCGGTTAGAACATCTACTTTGTGCATGACACAAGTAATTTTTCCAACAATTCTTTAAAGACAGATTATTTAACTTATAATTCACTGTATCACTATTCCAGTGGGTCAGACGTTTACAGGCACTAAGTTGACTGTGCCTTTAAACAGCTTGGAAAATTCCAGAAAAGGATGTCATGGCTTTAGAAGCTTCTGATGGGCTAATTGACATCATTTGAGTCAATTGGAGGTGTACCTGTGAATGTATTTCAAGGCCTACCTTCAAACTCAGTGCCTCTTTGCTTGACATCATGGGAAAATCAAAATAAATCAGCCAAGACCTAAGAAAAAACAATTGTAGACGTACACAAGTCTGGTTCATCCTTGGGAGCAATTTCCAATAGCCTGAAGGTACCATGTTCATCTGTACAAACAATAGCATGCAAGTATAAATGCCATGGGACCACGCAGCCATCATACCGCTCAGGAAGGAGACGCGTTCTGTCTCCTGGAGATGGACGTACTTTGGGGAGAAAAGTGCAAATCAATCTCAGAACAACAGCAAAGGACCTTGTGAAGACGCTGGAGGAAACAGGTACAAAGTGTCTATATCCACATTAAAACGAGTGCTATATCGACATAACCTGAAAGGCCGCTCAGCAAAGAAGAAGCCGCTGCAACAAAACCACCATAAAATGCAAGACAACGGTTGCAACTGCACATGGGGACAAAGATCATACTCTTTGGAGGATGGTCCTCTGGTCTGATGAAACAAAAATAGAACTGTTTGGCCATAATGACCATTGTAATGTTTGGAGAAAAAAGGTGAGGCTTGCAAGCTGAAGAACACGATCCCAACCGTGAAGCACGGGGGTGGCAGCGTCATGTTGTGGTGGTGCTTTGCTGCAGGAGGGACTGGTGCACTTCACAAAATAGATAGAAAATTATGTGGATATATTGAAGCAACATCTCAAGACATCAGTCAGGAAGTTAAAGCTTGGTCGCAAATGGGTCTTCCAAATGGACAATGACCCCAAGCAAACTTCCAAAATCTTGGCAAAATGGCTTAAGGACAACAAAGTCAAGGTATTGGAGTGGCAATCACAAAGCCCTGACCTCAAAGCTATAGACAAATTGTGGGCATAACTGAAAAAGATTGTGCGAGCAATGAAGCCTTCAAACCTGACTCAGTTACACAAGCTCTGCAGGAGGGATGGGCCAAAATTCACCCAATTTATTGTGGGAAGCTTGTGAAAGCATACCTGAAACATTTGATCCAACTTAAACAATTTAAAGGAAATGCTACCAAATACTAATTGAGTGTATGTAAACTTCTGACCCACTGGGAATGTGAAGAAAAAAATAAAAGCTGAAATAAATAATTATTTCAACAATTATTCTGACATTTCACAATCTTAAAATAAAGTGGTGATCCTAACTGTCAGGAATTTTGAAAAACTAACTAAATGTATTTGGTTAAGGTCTATGTAAACTTCCACTTTCAACTGTAGCTGGACTTGCCTAGAAGGTGGGTAGGGGGAGAATGGTTTCATCAAATGTATTTCTTAGTTAGGTTGACTGTATCAAAACTGGCCGTGATTGGATGCAATTTCAGTTTAATCCACCAGAAAAGAGAAAACAAATTATACAACAAAAAGTATTATTATTATTATGTATGACATCCGACCGTTATTGGGAGTACCATTTGTCTGCGCACTATTGGTCCAGCTTTTCTCTCCCTCTTAAAACAGAAATAAAATGTATTGGCTTTTACAAATATGATTTTGGCCTTTATTCAGATTACAATCGCTCACATTAATTTTTTGAAAATGAAATAACCTTCAAAATAGCGTTATAAATTATCAAGTTGATGCCACAGTCAGATAGACCGGCACCTACGTATATAAAGCTGAGTGACTCACTCATTCATGGCTTTGGATCAAAATAAATAAGTACTAACAATCTTTCTGATAGTCTTTAATCTTAAGGCTAGGCTTCCCGCTAGCGGGACACCTGTCGACAGCATCCGGTGAAATTGGAGGGCACGCAATTCAAATAATTAATCGTAATATTGAACATTTATGAACATACAAGTCTCATATCTTTGAGAAGCTTAAATTCATGTTACTCTAACTGCATTGTCCAATTTACAATAGGCTTTACAGCGAAAGCATACCATGCGATTGTTTGAAGACAGCGTCCCATAATCAACATATTTTTCAACCAGCACAGGCTTCATAAAATCACAAATAGCAATTAAATAAATTTGTTACTTTTGAAAATCTTCCTCTGTTTGCAATCCCAATGGTCCCAGCTACAACATGAATGTCGTTTTGTTAGATTAAGTATATATCCCAAAAAGTCTGTTTAGTTGGCGCCATCGATTTCAGCAATCCACTCGTTCAACATGCAGACAAAGGAGTCCAAAAAGCTACAACTACAAACAAGTCAAACTAAGTTTCTATTTAATCCTCAGGTATTCTAACATGTAAATATAATATTTCATATAGAAAGAGGTATGATCAAAAGAAAAAGAAAAATCTTTGCCGCATGCCGACAGACTGATATTGTACCGGGACTCTTTGTACAATAACTCCAAATTATTGCTTGTTGTTGACGTTAAGGCTAATCTGAAGATGGTGCTAGCTAAAGCTAAAACTGGCGAGTGTAGGGAGTATAGGGATATTGTTATCCACGTCGGTACCAACGATGTTAGGATGAAACAGTCAGAGCGCAACATAGCTTCTGCGTGTAAATCAGCTAGAAAGATGTGTCGGCATCGAGTAATTGTGTCTGGCCTCCTCCCAGTTAGGGGGAGAAATGAGCTCTACAGCAGAGTCTCACAACTCAATCGCTGGTTGAAAACTGTTTTCTGACCCTCCCAAAAGATAGAAGTTGTAGGTAATTGGCCCTCTTTCTGGGACTCACCCACAAACAGGACCAAGCCTGGCCTGCTGAGGAGTGACAGACTCCATCCTAGCTGGAGGGGTGCTCTCATCTTATCTACCAACATAGACAGGGCTCTAACTCCTCTAACTCCACAATGAAATAGGGTGCAGGCCAGGCAGCAGGCTGTTAGCCAGCCTGCCAGCTTAGTGGAGTCTGCCACTAGCACAGTCAGTGTAGTCAGCTCAGCTATCCCCATTGAGACTGTGTCTGTGCCTCGACCTAGGTTGGGCAAAACTAAACATGGCGGTGTTCGCCTTTGCCTTGTTCAGGGGCGCCCCACGATTGCTGTCAACCCACTGTTCCTAGGCCATCATTGAAAATAAGAATGTATTACTAACTGACTTGCCTGGTAAAATTAAAATGTTTAAATCTTACTGGAATAAAGACCTCCTCCATTCCTGCCATTACTGAAAGATATTGTGATACCTCACATCTCAAAATAGGGCTACTTAATTTTAGATCCTTCAATTCCAAGGCAGTTATAGTCAATGAACTAATCACTGATCATAATCTTGATGTGATTGGCCTGACTAAAACCTGTCTTAAGCCTGATGAATGTACTGTGTTAAATGAGGCCTCAACTCCTGGTTACACTAGTGACCATATCCCCAGCACATCCCGTAAAGGCGGAGGTGTTGCTAATATTTATGATAGCAAATTTCAATTTTACAAAAAAAAACAATGTTTTTGTCTCTTGAGCTTCTAGTCATGAAATCTATGCAGCCTACTCAAGCACTTTTTATAGCTACTGTTTACAGGCCTCCTGAGCCATATACAGTGTTCCTCACGGAGTTCCTATCGAACCTTGTAGTCATGGCAGATAATATTCAAATGGAAAAGTCCACAAACCCACTCCAAAAGGCTTTTGGAGCCATCGTCGACTCAGTGGGTTTTGTCCAACATGTCTCCGGACCTACTCACTGCCACAGCCATACTCTGCACCTAGTTATGTCCCATGGAATAAATGTTGTGGATCTTAATGTTTTTCCAATCCTGGACTATAGGACCACCATTTATTATGTTTGCAATCGCAACACATAATATGCTCAGACCCCAACCAAGGATCATCCAAAATCGTGTTATAAATTCTCGGACAACCCAAAGATTCCTAGATGCCCTTCCAGACTCCGCCTACTCAAAGACATCAGAGTACAAAAATCAGTTAACCACCTAACTGAGGAACTCAATTTAACCTTGAACAATACCCTAAATGCAGTTTCACTCCTAAAAATAAAAACATTTGTCATAAGAAACTAGCTCCGTGTAATACAGAAAATACCCGAGCTCTGAAGCAAGCTTCCAGAAAATTAGAAAGGAAATGGCGCCACACCAAACTGGAAGTCTTCCGACTAAAGACAGTACCGTGTAATATCGAAGAACCCTCACTGCTGCTCGATCATCCAATTTTTCCAACTTAACTGAGGAAAACTATCCACAATTTATTTTTGATACTAACTAAAAAGTAGCATTCCCCAAGAGATGATGGTTTTCACTTCAGCAGTGATACATTTATTAACTTCTTTGAGGAAAAGATCATGATCATTAGAAAGCAAATTACGGACTCCTCTTTAAGTCTAAGTATTCCTCCAAAGTTCAGTTGTCATGAGTCTGCACAACTCTGCCAGGACCTAGGATCAAGGGAAACACAAGTTTTTTAGTACTATATCTGCTGACACATTGATGAAAATAATCATGGCCTCTGATCCTTCAAGCTGCATACTGGACCCTATTCCAACTAAACTACTGAAAGATCTGGTTCCTGTGCTTGGCCCCTCCTATGTTGAACATAATATAAACGGCTCTCTATCCACCGGATGTGTACCAAACTCACTAAAAGTGGCAGTAATAAAGCCTCTCTTGAAAAAGACGAACCTTGACCCAGAAAACAAAAAAAACTATCTACCTATATCGAATCTCCCATTCCTCTCAATTAAAAAAAAAAAGCTGTTGTAGCTGCCTTCCTGGAGACAAACAATGTATATGAAATGATTCAGTCTGGTTTTAGAACCCATCATAGCACTGAGACTGCACTTGTGAAGGTGGTAAATGACCTTTCAATGGTGTCAGACCGAGGCTCTGACTCTGTCCTCGTGCTCCTAGAACTTAGTGCTACTTTTGATGCCATCGATCACAACATTCTTTTGGAGAGATTGGAAAATCAAAATGGTCTACACGGCCAAGTTCTGGCCTGGTTCAGAGCTTATCTGTTGGAAAGATATCAGTTTGTCCTCTGACAAATCAAATCAAATTTATTTATATAGCCCTTCTTACATCAGCTGATATCTCAAAGTGCTGTACAGAAACCCAGCCTAAAACCCCAGCAAGCAATGCAGGTGTTGAAGCACGGTATATAGGAAAAACTCCCTAGGAAGATCAAAACCTAGGAAGAAACCTAGAGAGGAACCAGGCTATGGGGGGTGGTCAGTCCACTTCTGGCTGTGCTGGGTGGAGATTATAACAACATGGCCAAGATGTTCAAATGTTCATAAAAGACCAGCATGGTCAAATAATAATAATCACAGTAGTTGTCGAGGGTGCAGCAAGTCAGCACCTCAGGAGTAAATGTCAGTTGGCTTTTCATAGCCGATCATTAAGAGTATCTCTACCACTCCTGCTGTCTCTGGAGAGTTGAAAACAGCAAGTGTGGGACAGGTAGCACGTCCGGTGAACAGGTCAGGATTCCATAGGCAGAACAGTTGAAACTGGAGCAGCAGCATGGCCAGTTGGACTGGGGACAGCAAGGAGTCATCATGCTAGGTAGTCCTGAGGCATGGTCCTAGGGCTCAAGTCCTCCGAAAGAGAGCGAGAGCATACTTAAATTCACACAGGACACCGGATAGGACAGGAGAAGTACACCAGATATAACAAACTGACCCTAGCCCCCCGACACAAACTACTGCAGCATAAATACTGGAGGCTGAGACCGGTGGGGTCAGGAGACACTGTGGCCCCATCCGATGATACCCCTGGACAGGGCCAAACAGGAAGGATATAACCCCACCCACTTTGCCAAAGCACAGCCCCCACACCAAAAGACGGGATATCTTCAACCACCAACTTACCATCCTGAGACAAGACCAAGTATAGCCCACAAAGATCTCCGCCACGGCACATCCCAAGGGGGGACGCCAACCCAGACAGGAAGATCACATCAGTGACTCAACCACTCAAGTTATGCACCCCTGCTAGGGACGGCATGAAAGAGCACCTGTAAGCCAGTGACTCAGCCCCTATAATAGGGTTAGAGGCAGACAATCCCAGTGGAAAGAGGGGTACCGGCCAGGCAGAGACAGCAAGGGTGGTTCGTTGCTCCAGAGCCTTTCCGTTCACCTTCACACTCCTGGGCCTGACTACACGCAATCATATGATCCACTGAAGAGATAAGTATTCAGTAAAGACTTAAAGGTTGAGACCGAGTCTGCGTCTCTCACATGGGTAGACAGATCATTCCATAAAAATGGTGCTCTATAGGAGAAAGCCCAAACTCCAGCTGTTTGCTTAGAAATTCTATGGACAATTAGAAGGCCTGCGTCTTGTGACCGTAGCGTACGTGTAGGTATGTACGGCAGGACCAAATCAGAGAGATAGGTAGGAGCAAGCCCATGTAATGCTTTGTAGGTTAACATTTAACCTTGAAATCAGTCCTTGCCTTGACAGGAAGACAGTGTAGGGAGGCTAGCACTGGAGTAATATGATCACATTTTTTGGTTTCAAGGTTTTACTGCTAACCTACAAGCATTACATGGGCTTGCTCTACCTATCTTTCCAATTTGGTCCTGCCGTGCATACCTACACGTACACTGTGGTGACAAGACACAGGCATCCTTACTGTCCCTAGAATTTCTAAGCAAACAGCTGAAGGCAGCGCTTTCTCCCATAGAGCTCCATTTTTATGGAATGGTCTGCCTACCCATGTGAGAGACACAGACTCGGTCTCAACCTTTAAGTCTTTATTGAAGACTCATCTCTTCAGTAGGTCCTATGATTGAGTGTAGTCTGGCCCAGGGGTGTGAAGTTGAACGGAAAGGCACTGGAGCAAGACCTGTCCTTGCTGTCTCTGCCTGGCCGTTTCCCTTCTCTCCACTGGGATTCTCTGCCTCTAACCCTATTACAGGGGCTGAGTCACTGCCTTACTGGTGCTCTTCCATGCCGTCCCTAGGAGGGATGTGTCACTTGAGTGGGTTGAGTCACTGAAGTGATCTTCCTGTCTGGGTTGGCGCCCACATTTGGTTTGTGCCGTGGTGGAGATCTTTGTGGGCTATACTTGGCCTTGTCTCATGATGGTAAATTGGTAGTTGAAGATATCTCTCTAGTTGTGTGGGGGCTGTGCTCTGGCAAAGTGGGTGGGGTTATATCCTGCCTGTTTGGCCCTGTCCAGGGGTATTGTCAGACGGGGCCACAGTGTCTCCCGTCGCCTCCAGTATTTATGCTGCAGTTGTTTGTGTCGGGGGCTAGGGTCAGTCTGTTATATCTGGAGTATTTCTCCTGTCTTATCCGGTGTCCTGTGTGAATTTAAGTATTCTCTCTCTAATTCTTTCTCTGTTTCTCTCTTTCTTTCTCTTTCTCTAAGAGGCTCTGAGACATAGGACCATGCCTCAGGACTACCTGGCCCGATGACTCCTTGCTGGGGAGTCCACCTGGCCATGCTGCTGCTCCAGTTTCAACTGTTTCAACTCTCTAGAGAAAGGACCCTAGCCTGAAGTTGTTTAATAAAGAAATATTTTGGTTATCCTGACCTGGACACCATGTACAGTATTATAATAGCCCATTATGGGCTGTTAGCAGGACAATATACCTTTACAAACACATCTGTATTTTTATACTTTGTGGATGGGTTCTCCCGATTGGTGCAGTGGTCTAAGACACAAAATACGTTGCTACTGATGCAGGTTCGATACCTATGCCGGGAGACCTATATGTAATTATTGGCGGTCACTGACAAAAATATTTCTTGTGATACTCTAGGCCTACCATAGGCGACATGATTCTCACTAGTGCTGAGTAATGTGCTGTTAAAAGTGGTGTTGGTAGAGCATATTGAAGAGCATATTGAATTTAGAAGCAATAGGATTTGAAGCAAAAGCGTACCCGCTGTGTTCAACTATTTTAGCACCATTTCACACTGCTCTAAGACAAGCATGGGAACTGGTCTTGATAAATCAATGAGATTGTTATGTTCACCGAATCTCTATTTAGGTATTGGTTGGACTATGATTATACAATTAGAGTGTGGAAATGTTATGCTCTTGGTACTGTAGCCTTCTCCCGACCATCACGTTGTACAGCGCCATATTTTCCATTCCATCCTAACGGAAACCCTGAGGGTTTTTCATTTTTCTTGGAATAGAAACACCACAATATTGAGCAAATGAATAAAGCAAAATTATTTAAATAGTCCCAAATACTATGTTTTTTACAAAAAAGGTTTTAAATTCTCTAGTGCAGTCACAATTGAAGGCTATCAAATGCTTCCCCAAAGATGCCCTCTGGTGGTCAAATTAGCACTAACTATCTTTAATAGTTACGATGGATGACACTTAAAGAAGGTGCCATAGAATTCTGCGGCACCATACAAGCTGTGCTGCAGTACGTTGTAACTTTTAAAGGACAAACCACTGTATGTCACGTAGAGTAGGCCAGAAGGCTAAACTGAAAAACCAAACCTCTATCAAATAAAAATATGGCAGCGGTGCAAAAGTACTTCTGTGCAAGGGTGTTTATTTACATAGTGAATCTGGAAGAAAAACAACAATACTGCCATCCAAAGTATACATTATGGGGACAGCTTAAAACAATGCTGCCCCATCAACAGCTCTATCCAAAATGGTTCCCCCCTTGAACTGAAAGAGAGGCTCCATTTGTATGGGAAGCCCCTCCCATCAGAACATACCCAGCACTAATTAATTAAGCAATTACCTTCATCAAAGCCTACATTTTCCAGTCAGCTAAACATAATGAATTATATAGATTGCAACACGTTTCTCATGATACAATATAACACATTTACAAATCATCCCTACTGATCTTTCAATATGCCCATTCACATGAACGAGCCATTCAGGACAGGCACTACAAAGCCAGCCTGATTACCGTAGCTCTGGTCCTTATCCCAGCATACCCGGAAGCTACAGAGATGGAGAGAGAGGAACAGAACCAAACAAACAACGCGCTCATCCATAACATCGATAAGTACAAAAATATGTTGCTTAAATTAAACATGAACGCTTGTCTGTATATTCTTTAAACCATAAACTGCTGCTGAATGGAGGTAAGAATAAAGTGAGAAATGTATGTACTAAGATATGGAAGTTACCTTGTGTGTCGACCCACATTACTAACGGAGCTAATAACGGAGCAGGGAGTTGCGATGAATGTGTGTGTGTGTGTCAGTTTACCAAAAGCTGCCCACGGCCAGTGATGGACTTCTCCGTCACAGTATGTTATCCATGGAGGAGCTAACCTCACAACGGAAGTACTCTATAAGCACTGAACCAGTCGTAAGCGGTGTGATCCTGGTTCATGACTTCTAATAACTTTCCGTTCTATTTATTAGTGGCACGTGTGTTAACCATCAGAAGAGTGTTCTGGAGATTCCCTTCCACATGTTGCAATATGAGTCACTAACTACTAACTCCTCTGTCACTGTAATAAATAGCAATTTGACTTGTTAGGTCTCTAACCTTCTTACTGATTGTGGCTGTATTGACTGTTGCTGGCATTGGTACTGATACTCAAGAGGACCAGTTATCCTACCAATTTATTCTGATATATTAACCTCCCGGAACACGTGATTAGAGCATTTCACTAGTTGCATTGTAGTTGAGATTACACATGGCAAGGAATGATTATTGTTGACATTTGTTTTGGAGGTGGAAAGACAACTGGACTTCTTTTACGACCAGTGTGGTAGACTTCAGTGAAATCTCAGATGTGTTCTAAGGTTATTCCCATTGAGGGGCCTGTCCGCTCCTCTCTTTTCTCATGGGGAAGTTTGCAATTAGATTTGTTTCCTGCTTTGATGGCCTCGTACAGTGTTGCACGAAGTCTCAACCACCTCACCAGCCTTGACAAGGCCCATCATGGGCTAGTATTTCCCCCCTTTGTGTCTCAGGACCCCCCCAATAGCAGTTGGTGTCCGAGGCACAGGCAAAAAGGTTGGACCCTTTGTACGAGTTGGTAGCAGACGCGTTGTTATTAGATTGGCTGGAACCTTTCAATCAAATCTCCTGGTGTTTGTGTTTTAAAATGCTCATTGGCTGTCGAGGCCTGTCAGTCACGACAGTGTCTGCGTGTGGCAACCTCTCCAGTACCTGTGAACTGTGATGAGGACCGGGTGCAGTGCGCGCTAACCAAGGTTGCCAGGTGCACGGTGTTTCGGGGTCAAAGGTGCGGTAGGTAGGGGTTAGCTCCATCCTGTGGGGAAATTGGGGCCGAAAGGCCAAGAGGAGAAGCCAAGGTTTGGCTTTGTTGCCTACGAGGCACCATGTTTCTCGGTGCCAAATGTTCAAGAGGAGACGACTGAGGGATACCTGAGAGAGGCAAAGTCTGAAGCCTTCTTTCATCTTCACTCATTTGAGTTCCGAGCTCCGGTTGGGTGGTTGGGTAGTCATGCTGTAGCACATGACTATTCTGGATTTCATCCAGATGGGAGTTAAGGGTAGTATTGCTACATAGAAGAGTCCACTTGGGCGCTTGGAGTACTTATTTCAGACACATGAGTGTCGCACTTGCTTCGTTCGGCCTCATACTTATCTGTCATGGTTTGCAGGTAGAGGTCATGAGTACGGAGCGAGAGATTCAGTGATTAAATTTCCTCCGCTTTCTTAGAAATCAATATTTCCGTCTTTATCACCCGGGTTCTCATCATTCATTTGGTCATTCATTTGGTCAGAGACTTCAATGAGTTACGCTGATCTGTCATCCAACTTGGTTATAGTGTTCATTAACTGATCGTCTTTGGTCTGCAGCATTTGAACTAGAACATTATTGCTTTGAGTAAAGTTCATCAAACCTGCACGCATGGTATCAAGAAGCGCGCTCCTGTTTGTAGATAACTCAACATACAGTATTTATCTAGTTTGGCGTGGACTTCATTGTATTTAGTTTTGCCTAAATCAAGTTGTTCCTGTAGAAAACAATTTTGTTGAAGAGTTTGCTCGTTCATCGTCAAGGTTTTTCAATTGCTATTAATTGTTGAGCAGTTCCTACTCTAGCAGAACGTTTACATTTCCTGCTTTTGTTAAAAGTTGCTCGGTTCTCTCCACATGTCCCTTCATATCACCCATTTATTGCTCGTGCTTCAGCTGTGCACTGCATTCCTGGACGGATGCCAATCTCCGATGGCGACACATCAGGGCTAAACTGGAGAGAACCTATACCAGACCTGCGCCCGATGGATGATTTTGGGGAGTGTTTGTCGCAATTTCTGCTGTTTTTCCGCTAATGGCAAAGTTAGGGTTGGTTTCGCTGCTGAGGTCTGAGATCAATCCGTTTATGGGTGAGGGTTCACCAATTAGTGGGAGACTGGGAACCACCCCCTCTGATAGCTTGCACATTATTAAAAAAACAAATGTATTATTTTTTTTCAAAGTTTGGCTAGAGTTGTTGGAAGCTGCAAAAACTATTTTAATCAATTCAAAGATTTTTTTTGAGAGCCAATGCTCTTACAATGTATAGGGAAATAATTAAATCTAGCTCCAAGTATGCAATTCCTATGGCTTCCACTGGGTGTCAGTAGTTTTTGTTCAAGGATTCAGGCCTGTTTCTTCCAAAACGAGTAAGAATAATGAGTTTTAGTACAAGGACACCTGCTTGGAAATTTGTGAGTGCGCGCACCATGAAGACAACGCACACCTGCTAATATTATAATTTGATTACATTTTAGGGTGTCTGAGGATTAAACAGAAATGTATTTTGACTTGTTGAAACAATGTTTAGGGGTCGATTTTCAGAATCCTATCTTGGCATGTTGAACGAGTGGATTACTCAAATCGATGGCGCCAACTAAACTGACTTTTTGGGATATAAAGAAGGATTTTATCTAACAAAATGACCATGCATGTTGTTGCTGGGACCCTTTGGATAATACATTATATAATAAAGATTTTTTTAAAGTAAGTGAATATTTAATCGCTATTTGTGAATTTATGAAACCTGTGCCAGTGGAAAAATATTTTGATGTGGGGCGCCGTCCTTAAAGTATCGCATGGCATGCTTTCGCTGTAAAGCCTACTGTAAATCGGACAGAGCAGTTAGATTAATTAACAAGAATTTAAGCTTTCTACCGATATAAGATACTTGTGTGTTCCTAAATGTTTAATATCCATAATTTGTATGATTAGTTATTTGAATTGCACACGCTCCAGTTTCACAGGAAGTTATCCCGTTAGTGGGACGCCTCTGAGTAATCCTACCTGTATAGCCTTTCTGGGAGTTAAACTTGAACTTAAGTGTTGCTGTATTTAGGTTAATGTGGAAAAGTTTAAAATGTCTCATTGGTTGGAACAAATCAATTTGGATTTTATCCAAATGATCACCTAAAAAGGTACGTCTGGCAATTTTAACTTCCTTGTTAAATTGAATGAGACAACGATATCCAATCAGTTGAGATTGGCTGGATGTCATGAATGTACCCCATTGTTCCGACATGAACGTACAGCTGCTGTCACATGTGAAATCAAACGGGAGTCAAAAGGAGGTGGAACTTCCTTTCCCAAGGCACAGGGTGTCACCAAAGGAAAAATGGCTGCTTTCCCTTTGTTAGCTTAGCATCTATTGCAAAGCTAACCCTCCTTTTAACGGAAACTCACTTACGAGTAAAATGGGGTCCCCTTCAACAAGGGAATGGGTTTACTAATGAGGTCTCACGTTCAAACCAATTCGGCATTATTTTTTGCGACGTTTATCGGAATGCGTGGTAACAATTAAATAGTTTTTATACCCGTGCTACTGAAACACGAGAGATGATTTCTCGCTTTGGTTGAGCTAATGAGATGGCGCCAACAGAGATGATTTTTTATTTTATTATCTAGCCAAGTCAGTTAGGAACAAATTCTTATTTTCATTGATGGCCTAGGAACAGTGGGATAACTGCTTTGCTTAGGGGCTGAGTAGAGTCGCTAAGTAGAGTCGCAATTCAACGGCTCAAGCACCAGACGTATGTGGCAGGGTCTACAGTCAATCACGGATTACAAAAAGAAAACCAGTCCCGTCGCGGACATCAACGTCTTGCTCCCAGACAAATTAAACAACTACTTTGCTCGATTTGAGGACAGTACAGTGCCACTGACACGGCCCGCTACCAAAGCCTGTGGGCTCTTCTTCTCTGTGGCCAACGTGAGTAAAACATTTAAATGTGATAACCCTCGCAAGGCAGCAAGCCCAGATGACATCCCTAGCCACGTCCTCAGAGCATGCGCAGACCAGCTGACTGGTGTGTTTACGGACATATTCAACCAATCCCCATCCCAGTCTGTTGTCCCCACATGCTTCAAGATGGCCACCATTGATCCTGTTCCCAAAAAAGCTAAGGCAACTGAACTAAATGACTATCACCCCATTGCACTCACTTCTGTCATCATGAAGTGCTTTGAGAGACTAGTCAAGGATCATTTCACCTCCACCCTACCTTATACCCTAGACTCCATTCCAATGTGCTTACCGCCCCAATAGGTCCACTGACGATGCAATCACACTGCACACTGCCCTATCCCATCTGGACAAGAGGAATACCTATCTAAGAATACTGTTCATTGACTACAGCTCAGCATTTAACACCATAGAACCCTACAAACCCGTCATTAAGCTCGAGACCCTGGGTCTCGACCCCACCCTGTGCAACTTTGTCCTGGACTTTGATCGGCCGCCCCCAGGTGGTGAAGGTTGGAAACAACATCTCCACCCCACTGATCCTCATCACTGGGGCCCCACAAGGGTGTGTTCTCAGCCGTCTCCTGTACTTCCTGTACACTCATGACTGTGTGGCCATGCATGCTTCCAACTCAATCATCAAGTTTGCAGACACTAAAGTGGTAGGCCTGATTACCAACAACAACGAGACAGCCTACGGGGAGGAGGTGAGGTCCCTCCGAGTGTAGTATCAGGAAAATAACCTCTCACTCAACATCAACAAAACAAAGGAGATGATCGTGGACTACAGGAAACAGCAGAGGGAGCAGCCCCCTATCCACATCGACGGGACAGAGTGGAGAAGGCAGTAAGTTTTAAGTTCATCGGCGTACACTTCACAGACAAACTGAAATGGTCCACCCACAGGAGGCTGAAGAAATTTGGACAATCAAAAGCATCCTGTCGGGCTGTATCACCGCCTGGTACGGGCAACTGCAACACCCTCAACTGCAAGGCTCTCCAGAGGGTAGTGCGATCTGCACAATGCATCACCGGGGGCAAACTACCTGCCCTCTAGGACACCTACAGCACCCAATGTCACAGGAAGGCCAAAAAGATCAAGGACAACAACCACCCGAGCCACTGCCTGTTCACCCCGCTATCGTCCAGAAGGCAAGGTCAGTACAGGTGCATCAAAGCTCGGACAAAGAGACTGAAAAACAGCCATCACTAACATAGAGAGAGAGGTTGCTGCCAACATACAGACTCAAATCTCTGTCCACATAAATACATTGATTTATGGAATCAAAACAAATTGCTCTGGGAATAAATATCACTGAATTACAGAAATATTGGAACAAAGTTGTCTAATGAAGGTAAACAAATTGTTGCTTAGAATTCTATCGTCAAATGTATTTCCTTGTTAGGTTGGCCGTGATTGGTTGCAATTTCAGTTTAATCCACCAGAAAATACAGAATAAATAATAGAACAAAACTATTGCTAATATTTCTATTTACAGTGGCTTGTGATAGTTTTCACTTCCCTTGGCATTTTTCCTATTTTGTTGCCTTAGAACCTGGAATTAAAATGGATTTTTGGAATGAAATAACCTCCAAAATATCATTATATATTATCAGTCATATAGCCCGAAAGCTGAGTGACTCACTTATTCATGGCATTGAATCAAAATAAATAAGTACCAACATTCCTTCTGATGGTCTTTAATAAAGAAATGTTTCGGTTATGCTTAGCAGGACAAGGTACCTTTACCAACACCTCTCTGTATTTTGATCATTTGTGGTTGGGGCCTCCCGGCACGGGTATCAAAACTTTATAACCCATGAGGCGGCTTTTGGTTTTAATTTATATGTAATTGTTGGTGGAGAGTCACGTCATATTTTTCGATATACTGTAGACCTACTGTAGGCGACATGAGTCTCACTAGTGTTGAGTAATGTGGTGTAGGTCTTGTTTATTTAAGGAGCATAATAAAGTTAGAAGCAACACGATTTTAAGCAATAGCCTACACCTATTTTAGCACCGTTTTCGCGCTGCTCTGAGGAAAAACATGGGGACTGGTCTTGATAAATCAATGAGATTGATATTTTCACTGAATCTATATTTGGGAATATAAATGTTATGTTCTTAGTGCAACCCTTATTTAACAAGGCAAGTCTGTTGAGAACAAATTCTTATTTACAAAGACAGCTTATTTCTTCCTCCCTGTCAGGGAATTGAACCCCATTCTCCCATGTGCCCACACGACACGGGGATTCTTTAGCTAAACAGCCAAGTACTGCAGCCTACTCCCGACCATCACATTGTACAGCACAATATTTTCCGTTCCATCCTAACTGAAAACCAGACGTTTTTTTGTTTTATTCTTGGAATAGAAACACCATAATATTAATCAAATGAATTAAGCAAAATTTATTTAAATTAGTCCCATATACTGTTCTCACAAAAAAGGTTTTAAATTCTCCAGTACAGCCACTATTGAAGGCTATCAAATGCTTCTCAAAGATTCCCTCTGGTGGTCAAACTAGCACTAACTAGCATTAATGGTACCAGTGGTTCACACTTAAATAACATGCCATATAATTCTGTGGCACCATGCAGGCTGCGTCACAGTACGCTGTTACTTTTAAGTCATAAAACTGTTCCAACTCCCCCTTGTGGTGGGGGAGAGAGGGGGGTCTGGCTATCTGCCAGCCATGTGCCGAGCTGATCTGACACCTTTGATGCTCACCAAGGAGAGAGAGTCATGACACAGACTTTTTCTAAAATGTATTTTTTTAAATGTATCAGTCTACGCACAGTACCACATAATGACGAAGTGAAAATAGTTTTTTTTTAGAAATGTTTGTACATTTATTAAAAATAAAAAACAGAAATACAATATTTACATAAGTATTCAGACCCTTTGCTATGAGACTTAGATTTAAGCTCAGGTACATCCTGATTCCTTTGATCATCCTTGAGATGTTTCTACAACTTGACTGGAGTCCAACAGTGGTAAATTACATTTATTGGACATGATTTGGATAGGCACATACCTGTCTATGTAAGGTCCCACAGATGACAGTGCATGTCTGAGGAAAACCAAGCCATGAGGTCGAAGGAATTGTCTGTAGATCTTTGAGACCGGATTATGTCGAGGCACAGATCTGGTGAAGGGTACCAAAACATGTCTGCAGCATTGAAGGTCCCCAATAACACAGTGGCCTCCATCATTCTTAAATGGAAGACGTTTGGAACCACAGAGACTCTTCTTAGAGCTGGCCACCTGGCCAAACTGAGCAATTGGGGGGAAAGGGCCATAGTCGGTGAGGTGACCAAGAACCCAATGTGGAGATGGGAGAATGTTCCTGAAGGACAACCATCTTTGCAGCACTCCACCAATCAGGCCTTTATGGTAGAGCGGCCAGATGGAAGCCACTCCTCAGTAAAAGGCACATGACAACCAACTTGGAGCTTGCCAAAAGGCACCTAAAGACTCTCAGACCATGAGAAACAAGATGCTCTGGTCTTGTGAAACCAAGATTGAACTCGTTGGCTTGAATGCCAAGCATCACTTCTGGAGAAAACTTCTCACCATCCCTACGATGAAGCATTGTGCTGGCAGCATCATGCTGTGGGGATTTTTTCAGCAGCAGGGACTGGGAGACTAGTAAGGATCGAGGGAAAGATGACCGGAGCAAAGTACTGAGAGTTCCTTGATGAAAACCTGCTCCAGAGGGCTCGGTAACTCAGACTGGTGGCAAAGGTTCACCTTCCAACAGGACAACGACCCTAAGCACGCAGTCAAGACAGCGCAGGAGTGGCTTTGGGGCAAGCCTCTGTATGTACTTGAGTGGCCCAGCCAGAGCCCGGACTTGAACCTGATCTAACATCTCTGGAGAGACCTGAAAATAGCTGTGCAGCGACGCTCCACATTCAACTTGACAGAGCTTAAGAGAATCTGCAGAGAAGAATGGTATTAACTCCCCAAATACGTGTGTGCAAAGCTTGTAGCATCATTCCCGAGTAGACTTGAGGCTGTAATCGCTGCCAAAGGTGCTTCAAGTACTGAGTAAAAGCGTCTAAATACTTATGTAAATGTCCTTATTACGTTTTTTTCTATTATAAAATTAAAAACATTCACAAAAAACTGTTTTTGCTTTGTCATTATGGAGTATTGTGTGTAGATTGATGAATAAAAAAGTGATCTATTTTAGATTTTTATGTCAAGTAATAAAATGTGGAAAAAGTCAAGGGGTCTGAATACTTTCCGAAAGCACTGTAGGTGTATAGTAGATGGCTATTGCCTTATGTGTTATAAAAGCCAATCTAGCGACTTGTTAGACTATATTGCAATAATCAAAATGTAGAAATGTCCCCACGAATCCCCCTTCCCAAACTAGCCTTCTATTGTAGGTATGAAAAATAGTAGGCCTAACTGGCAGCAGTGATCTGTTTGTGTGCGTGTGTATTTCTCTATTTGTTCTGTATTTTCTGGTTGGTATGTATTCAACACAGTTCCCAAGGAAATCCCCTTGAGATATTAATTAAGTTGCACTGCCTAGGGGTTCCACTAGATTTCAACCATCTATATACATTTGAATGAGACTTCTACTGTGTTGTGGGAGTGAATGAGAGCAGAATCTATCAGGTGTCTGGCAGTCGGCCATTTTCTGATCACGCTTATTCCTCATGATATCCACTTGCGTTCCTATGCTCATTAAGACAAAGGAATACTCCGGTTGGAACTTTATTGAAGCTAGGGGGCAGAATTTTCACTTTTGGATAAATAGTGTGCCCAATTTCAACTTCCTGCTACTCATGCCAAGAATATGAGATATTCATAGTATTCGTAGATTTGGATAGAAGACACTCTGAAGTTTCTAAAACTGTTTGAATTATATCTGTGAGTATAACAGAATTTATGGAGCAGGCAAAATCCCGAGGATTATTTTTTTGAGGTCTCTATCTGTTCAGTGAGTTCTTGTGTGGAAATGATATTTCTTAGAAACTGGTTTTCAGTTCCACTGGATGTCACCAGTCTTTGGAATTTGGTTGAGGTTATTCCTTTGTGCAATTAAGAAGTAGGCCAACTAGGAACTGGGTAACACTGTTGAGAGTTGCGCAAGACGTAAAAAGTAGCGCTGGTTTGTTGTCTTCCTGTATTTAACAACAGATAGACCTGTCTACAATTTGATCGATTATTAACGTTTAAAAATACCTAAAGTTGTATTACAAAAGTAGTTTGAAATATTTTGTCAAAGTTGATAGGCAACTTTTGAAATATTTTGTAGTGACGTTGCGTTTTTTGGAAGCTGTTTTTTATCTGGATCAAACGCGCTTTATACATTGACATTTGGATATATATGGACGGAATTAATCGAACAAAAGGACAAATTGTGATGTTTATGGGACATGTTGGAGTGCCAACAAAAGAAGCTCGTCAAAGGTAATGCATGTTTTATATTTTATTTCTGTGTTTTGTGTAGCTTCCTCAGGGTTGAAATATGCTACCCTCTTTGTTCACTGGTTGTGCTGTCATCAGATAATAGCTTCGTATGCTTTCGCCGAAAAGCCTTTTTAAAATCTGACATGTTAGCTGGATTCACAACGAGTGTAGCTTTAATTGAGTATCTTATATGTGATTTAATTAAAGTTAGATTTTGATATCATTTTTTTGAATTTTTTTTTTTGCCCCAAGTGGGACGCGACTGTCCCGCCTATCCGTAAGAAGTTTTAAAGAACAATCCTGACAAAGTGTTTATTATTTTGTGATATCATTAAGGATGGTATAAGTAAATAACTGCATCTCTGAGGATGTACTCATTCTAGTTGTCAGGTTTGAATCTAAATGTTGTATATAATCTTTGATTATGTATGGCAATATTTTTGAAAAAATAGAAATGTGATTTTAGCCTTCTAAATGAGATAATTGCATTTTATATAAAGCTGGGTCCAGTCAGTAACCAGGCCAACGTGCGCACAGACATTGTGTCAGCGTGTTGGAACACCCCTAACACCAGAGTGCTGAACTTCTTGCGTCGAGCAATCCCGTATCCGGGAGCGTAATCATAGCCTCAAGCTCATTAGCATAAGGCAACGTTAACTATTCATGAAAATCGCAAATGAAATGAAATAAATATATTGGCTCACAAGCTTAGCCTTTTGTTAACAACACTGTCATCTCAGATTTTAAAAATATGCTTTTCAACCATAGCTACACAAGCATTTGTGTAAGAGTATTGATAGCTAGCATAGCATTAAGCTCTTACGGCCACCGAGACGCTAGCGTCTCTACTGGCCAGTAGCCTGGGGAAATGCGTAGCGCCAAATTCAAATAGTACTCGATAAAACTCAAACTTTCATTAAGTAACACATGCAGGCTACTCAATTAAAGCTACACTCGTTGTGAATCCAGCAAACATGTCAGATTTTAAAAATTATTTTCGGCGAAAGCATGAGAAGCTATTATCTGATAGCATGCACCTCCCCCCTGAAATACCTGAAGGAGACGTAAACAAAAGAATTAGCGTAGCCGGCGCTACACAAAACGCAGAAATAAAATATAAAACATGCATTACCTTTGACGAGCTTCTTTGTTGGCACTCCAATATGTCCTATAAACATCACAGTTGGTTCTTTTTTTCGATTAAATCCGTCCATGTATACCCAAAACGTCCATTTATAAAGCCTGTCTGATCCAGAAAAAAACAGCTTTCCAAAACGCAACGTCATTACAAAAAATGTAAAAAGTTGCCTACAAACATTGCCAAAATCCAACTTTAGGTATTTGTAAACGTTAATAATCAATCAAATTGATGACGGGGCGATCTGTATTCAATAGCAGTGAGTCAACAAATCATGGACGATTTTGTCTCTTTCATAACTATCCACAGTGTACCCTCTGACAGGAAGTGCCTATTCTTCATTTCACCAAGGATTAACTTCAACCCAATTCCCAAGACTGGCGACATCGTGTGGAAGCTGTAGGAACTGTAAACTGGGCGCTATCTAATTTCCCTTGACATAGACAATACAGGGAACTGGCGGAGAGATATATCTTTTTTTTTTCTGAACAGTTTTTCCTTGGGGTTTTGCCTGCTACACAAGTTCTGTTATAGTCACAGACATGATTGAACCAGTTTTATAAACTTCAGAGTGTTTTCTATCCACACATACTAATCATATGCATATACTATATTCCTGGCATGAGTAGCAGGACGTTGAATTTTTTCACGCTTTTTAGCAAAAAGTTGAAAAAATGCACCCTAACCTCTAAGAGGTTGCCTAGCATTCAGCAGGCAACATTTTCACAAAAACAAGAAAAGCATTCAAATAAAATAATTTACCTTTGAAGAACTTCGGACGTTTTCAATGAGGAGACTCTGTTAGATAGCAAGTTTTCAGTTTTTCCAAAAAGATTATTTGTGTAGGAGAAATCGCTCCGTTTTGTTCATCATGTTTGGCTAAGAAAAAAAATAATAATTCAGTCATTACAACGCCAAACTTTTTTCCAAATTATCTCCATAATATCGACAGAAACATCAATCCTCAAGGTGTTTTTCACATATCTATTCGATGATAAGTCATTCGTGGCAGATGAGTTTCTCCTCTGAAGCAAATGGAAAAATGCACGCAGCTGGAGATTACGCAATAATTGCAACGGAGGACACCAAGCGAGCACCTGGTAAATGTAGTCTCTTATGGTCAATCGTCCAATGATATGCCTACAAATACGTCACAATGCTGCAGACACCTTGGGGAAACGACAGAAAGTGTAGGCTCATTCCTTGCACATTCACAGCCATATAAGGAGACATTGGAACACAGCGCATTCAAAATCTGGGGCATTTCCTGTTTGAAATTTCATCTTGGTTTCGCCTGTAGCATCAGTTCTGTGGCACTCACAGATAATATCTTTGCAGTTTTGGAAACGTCAGTGTTTTCTTTCCAACGCTGTCAATTATATGCATAGTCGAGCATCTTTTCGTGACAAAATATCTTGTTTAAAGCGGGAACGTTTTTTTATCCAAAAATTAAAAGAGCGCCCCCTATATCGAAGAAGTTAAAAGGACTTGCAAGCGAAATGTACATGAAACCAAAACATGCCGGGTTGCTGCCGGTGTGTAAAGTGGTCCTAGCTGTACCCTGAATAATCCACCATTGAGACCAGAGAATGTGAGGCCATGGACTACACTTTGAAATGCTGAGAAACCAGACCAAAACTGGTCGTAGCTTCGAAATGTATGTACGAGAAGTTGACTCTGTCTCTCCCTCTCCTTACATACTCTACCCCTGTCCATTGCGTAACCAAACGGTCATGCATTTGTTAGTCCACTAGGGACCTGTTTTAATTGTATTATGTATGCAATCAATAACCTATTCTGTGTGATAATTTAGTTAGTAAATAAATAATTAAGCCAATTTGTGTATCACTGATTCATCACTTAGGTTAGCATTTGTGCAGCTATCCAAGGATTATACGATGTTTAGAATGAGACAGATGAGGTAATAGTTGACTGTTATTGATGTAAGAGATGTTCAGATAATCTTTAGATTTTAAGTTGGGAGATAGTAACTCGGTAAACAACTGTTCTGTGGTGCCCCAAATTCGTAATGAGTTAATTGTTACATGATTCATTTAATTGAGTAATAATTAAATGTAGTAAGTAATTATTCGATAAATAGCATTCACCACATCAATGATAGTCATGTCACGACATATTGGAGCCCCCTTGCGAGTAATATAAACTAGAATGGGGAGCAATATTGGGCTAGGGGGCAGTATTTTCACGTCCGGATGAAAAGCGTGCCCAGAGTAAACTGCCTGCTACTCAGGCCCAGAAGCCAGGAAATGCATATTATTAGTAGATTTGGATAGAAAACACTCTGATGTTTCTAAAAACTGTTTGAATGATATCTGTGAGTATAACAGAACTCATATGGCAGGCGAAAACCTGAGAAAAAGTCCAACCAGGAAGTGGGATGGTCATGGCAAACCCTTGATTCTGTGGTCAGTGAACCATGTTTGTGTACTTTGGATCATTATCCTTCTGGAAGATCCAACCAAAGCTCAGTTTAAACTTCCTAGAAGAGGCAGCCAGGTTTTGATTTAATATTTGATGGAGTCCATGATACCACGTTTCCTAACAAGTTCTCCAGGGCCTTTGGAATGAAAACCTTCTCACAACATCAATGATCCACCAACATACTTCACAGTGGGGATGAGGTACTTTTCTGCATGGCTATCTTTCTGTCTACGCCAAACCCACCTCAGGTGTTTGTTTACAAAAATATCTATTTTGGTCTCATCTGACCACATAACCCAGTCCTGTTGAAAGTTCCAGTAACGTTTGGCAAACTGTCCTCTTCTAGGCCGATTGTTAACATCTCCAGTTGCTTTAACTTCATTGGGAAAGGGGGCAGCATTGGGAAGTTTGGATGAAAAGTGTGTCCAGAGTAAATTGCCTGTTACTCAGGCCCAGAAGCTAGGATATGCATATAATTGGTAGATTTGGATAGAAAACACTCTGAAGTTTCCGGCGGCTGGATTTTAGAAGTTTATCTTTAATCCTATGTAGAACACTTGTATCTTTCAATGTTTATGATGAGTATTTCTGTAATTTGATTTGGCTCTCTGCAATTTCACTGGATGTTATTTGAGACAATGCATTACTGAACATAATGCGCCAATTTAAACTGAGGTTTTTGGACATGAAGAGTGACTTTATAGCACAAACAAAAATGTATTGTGTAACATGGAGACCTGGGAGTACCACCAGATGAAGATCATCAAAGGTTAGTGATTAATTTAATCGCTATTTCTGACTTTTGTGAGCCCTCTCATTGGCTGGAAAATGTCTGTTTTTCTGTGGCTAGGCGCTGTCCTAACATAATCACATGGTGTGCTTTCAACCTAAAGCCTTTTTGAAATCGGACACTGTGGTTGGATTAACAAGAAGTTTATCTTAAACTAGTGTATAATACTTGTATGTTTGAGGACTTTTAATTATAAGATTTCTGTTGTTTGAATTTGGCGCCCTGGACGCTAGTGTCCCACAAATCCCAGAGAGGTTAAACTTCTTAATTATTGCCCTGATATTGGAAATGTGCATGTTCAACCCTTGATCTTGTCATAACTCTCCTGTGACGATGTGAAGGATCAGACAACAGTGGGCCCACTCTACAGCGTGCTCTCTCTCGTAAAGGGGGAGTGTGGGAAGTCAGCTGTTTTATTGTCAGACATAAAATACGCTGCCCCTATGCTC
Source organism: Oncorhynchus mykiss (assembly GCF_013265735.2). NCBI lineage: Eukaryota > Metazoa > Chordata > Actinopteri > Salmoniformes > Salmonidae > Oncorhynchus > Oncorhynchus mykiss. The sequence continues at coordinate 2,201,090 of NC_048578.1, forward strand.
TGTAGTTTTTGAGTTTGGAATGTAAACTGTGGAACACAGAGAGGCACTTAGACATCAAAAGTTTTAATAATTAAACAATAATTCCAAATGTTTATATTTTTCAGAATGTGGGAGTCGTCTGTTGAAACTTAAGGGGCAGTCATGACGAGTCTGTTTCATTTGGTGATCTCATGAAGAACAGGAAACACACATACAGTTGAAGTCGGAAGTATACATACACTTAGGTTGGAGTCATTAAAACTCGTTTTTCAACCACTCCACAAATTTCTTGTTAACAAACTATAGTTTTGGCAAGACATCTACTTTGTGCATGACACAAGTCATTTTTCCAACAATCCAACAACGACTATTTCATGTATAATTCACTGTAACACAATTCCAGTGAGTCAGAAGTTTACATACACTAAGTTGACTGTGCATTTACCCTCTTTGGGCTAGCGGCACACCTCGACAACATCCGGTGAAATTGCAGGGTGCAAGATTCAAAATAGAAAAATCGTAATAATAAACATTCATGAAAATAAGTGTCTGACTTCGCTTAAAAGCTTAGTTTTTTGTTAATCCAGCTGCTTTGTCAGATTTTAAAAAGGCTTGCAATTATCCGAGGACAGTGGCCCACAAACAAAAGAATTAAAAACATTTTCCAAACAAGCAGAGGCGTCACAAAAGTCAGAAATAGCGATAGAAATATCTTCCTGGCCTCCCGGGTGGCGCAGTGGTTAAGGGCGCTGTACTGCAGCGCCAGCTGTGCCATCAGAGTCCCTGGGTTCACGCCCAGGCTCTGTCGTAACCGGCCGCGACCGGGTGGTCCGTGGGGCGAAGCACAATTGGCCTAGCGTCGTCCGGGTCAGGGAGGGCTTGGTCGGTAGGGATGTCCTTATCTCATCGCGCACCAGCGACTCCTGTGGCGGGCCGGGCGCAGTGCGAGCTAACCAAGGTTGCCAGGTGCACGGTGTATCCTCCTACACATTCGTGCGGCTGGCTTCCGGGTTGGAGGCGAGCTGTGTTAAGAAGCAGTGTGGCTGGTTGGGTTGTGTATCGGAGGACGCATGACTTTCAACCTTCATCTCTCCCGAGCCCGTACGGGAATTGTAGCGATGAGACAAGATAGTAGCTACTACAACAATTGGATACCACGAAATTGGGGAGAAAAAGGGGTAAAAATTCAACAAAAAAATATATATATATTCCTCTGTTTGCAATCCCAAAAGTCCCAGCTACATAACAAATAGTTGTCTTGTTCAATAAAGTCCTTCTTATATCTCAAAAAATGCAGTTATTTGGCGGGCTTACTCCACCTGCTCCACTCGTCCAAAATGCATACAAAGGAATCCCAAAAGTTACCAATAAACTTTGTCCAAACAAGTCTCACAAGGGGTCTGAGGATCTCATCTCGGTACCTAATGGCAGTCAGGCTACCTCTGGCGAGCACATGGAGGGCTGTGCGGCCCCCCAAAGAAATGCCACCCCACACCATGACTAACCCACCTCCAAACCGGTCATGCTGGAGGATGTTGCAGGCAGCAGAACGTTCTCCACAGCATCTCCAGACTCTCTCCAGACACATGTGCTCAGTGTGAACCTGCTTTCATCTGTGAAGAGCACAGGGCGCCAGTGGCAAATTTGCAATCTTGGTGTTCTCTGGCAAATGCTAAATGTCCTGCACGGTGTTGGGCTGTAAGCACAACCCCCACCTGTGGACGTCGGGCCCTCATACCACCCTCATGGAGTCTGTTTCTGACCGTTTGAGCAGACACATGCACATTTGTGGCCTGCTGGAGGTCATTTTGCAGGGCTCTGGCAGTGCTCCTCCTGCTACTCCTTGCACAAAGGCGGAAGTAGCAGTCCTGCTGCTGGGTTGTTGCCCTCCTACGGCCTCCTTGCCACAGCTCGCATTGATGTGCCATCCTGGATGAGATGCACTACCTGAGCCACTTGTGTGGGTTGTAAACTCCGTCTCATGCTACCACTAGAGTGAAGGCACCACCAGCATTCAAAAGTGACCAAAACATCAGCCAGGAAGCATAGGAACTGAGAAGTGGTCTGTGGTCACCATCTGCAGAACCACTTCATTATTGGGGGTGTCTTGCTAATTGCCTATAATTCCACCTGTTGTCTATTCCATTTGCACAACAGCATGTGAAATGTATTGTCAATCAGTGTTGCTCCCTAAGTGGACAGTTTGATTTCACAGAAGTGTGATTGACTTGGAGTTACATTGTGTTGTGTAAGTGATCCCTTTATTTTTTTGAGCAGTGTGTGTGTATGTATGTATATATATATATATATATATATATATATATATATATATATATATATATATATATATATATATATATATATATATATATATATATATATATATATATATATATATATGCTGATAGTGGATATGTTATTGAACATCCAACATTGTTTCAAAGGTACAAATTCAACATACAAGGTGTGTCTATGTTGATAATTAGTTACAATGCTGACATTATCCTGTGTTAGAATATTCACCCTCAAAACAACTTCTTTCAAATCCAATGTACTTTTCATGTAAAATATAATCCAAGTTGCAATAATTTGACAAATTATGTTGAAACAACATTGATTCAACCAGTTTGTGCCCAGTGGGTACGCATTAGCTCTGGCAGCTAAGTTTTCAGGTCTCAGGCAAGGTTATACAACACGTGAGCTTGGTTCACCGAACCACCTCTGTTACTCTCCCATGTAGCCCAATAAATATGTTGGGGGGAGGAAAAGTTTCTTCTGAGCAGATAGAAATCAGCATGTTATCTCCCTCTATTGACAGCTGGTGTGATGATTTCCCTTTCCTCTAGGAGAAAATGACCCAAATAGTGGCTAAGCGTCTTAGTTCTGGGGAGTGATTTGGCAGCAAACTGCACCGTATTGAATAAAAATACATCTAACTCAGTCTGGGAATATTGTCCTGTGAGAGATTCACATGCAGGGGAGCTGGGTGGTGGTTGGCAGGGGGGTGATGCAGTAAGTTGTTGAATGCAAAGGTCCTCTCTCTCTCGCTCTTTGTGTTCCATGTGATTCAGGGCCATAGAAGCACCTCAGGGAGAAGGGACTGTCTCCTCACTAGCCTTTTATTAAAGCATTGCTGCCGTGCATATATGTAGAAGCTCCCTGCTGCTCTGACTCGCTACAGCACCCCTTGGGGGCAGTGTGGAGATTCAGGATTTCCCTCACGGCATTTTCACCCCACGTGTTTCCTTGGTATTTCCATTGATTTGGTCGTGTTACATTGACATCTGAGGAAAAAAGAAGCATAATACCTGAAGCTACAATTTAATCAGATTCCACCGTTTGTGTTGTGTTCGTCATTGACATAGCCAGTGTTACAATACAAACAGCCTTGCAGATTTTTTCCCAATCTGTTTCCCCAGCCAGGGTATTATTCAGATCAACTTAATGTGACGCCATTTGCAGGAAAAGCAGAAATCCTTATTGTCCTCCCCTTGTGGCTGTTTCTGTTGAGTCAAACCTGGATTTTGTTTAATTTCTCCCCCGAAGGTGGGAAGAGAATGAATCTGCATATTTGTATTAGCATTCCATGCATACAGTACAGTAAGATCCATGAATGATTAAGACCTAATGGTGCTGCACTGTATCAGTAGTTTCAGCATATTCACACACACACCCTCTGAGAGAAAGTAACACCTACTGTACACCTACTGTATGGACAGTCATAAATATTGTCACACACAGGTGTTCTTCTATCTGAGATGGGTTCCTCCAGAGGGATTCTCTCAATCACTGCTCCGATGTTGTCTTGATATCTGCCCTTTTCTGTGTGGGAACGTACAGGACACAGCTAGGTGGCAGCTGGGATGGGATATTACGCAACAGCACCTGGGAGTGCACTGTAATTCATTTTCCACAGAGGGGGCAGGGAGAGGGGGTACAGCAGGGACAGGGGGGGAGTGACTGGCAGCTTCATCATTCAGAGCTTGGCTGGGTAATGCATCAAAGGGACTGTGTGCCGCTGCTCAGAGCTGCGTCCAATTTCCCCCACTCCACCTCACTACCTGCCCAGGATTTAAGGGGCTCAATTGGGTTGAGAGACCAAAGGGTACGCCATTGCACTCATCCAGTCCGTCACAATGTGACTCTTGAAAAATGTCAAAATATTTCAACTTTCCTTGTTTCAAGTTACAGTTCAAAGAATCGATAGCTGTCACTTCTTACTTAAATATTTCAGATCTAAAACTGCGTATCAGTAGAATGGATGAGCGACTTGTGGATTGATTTAGCTAACTTCGTAATAAACATTAATCCGGCGGTTCAGCATATGTTATATAATCCATCCATGAATTCTTAAGACTCCCTAAATGGTATCAGCATATCGATTGCGCAACCAGGGCTGGTAAAACCTTGGATCATTGCTATTCTAACTTCCGCGATGCATATACCCCGCCCTCCTTTCGGAAAAGCTGACCACGACTCCATTTTGTTGCTCCCTGCCTACAGACAGAAACTAAAACAAGAAGCTCCCGTGCTCAGGTCTGTTCAACGCTGGTCCGACCAATCTGATTCCACGCTTCAAGACTGCTTCGATCACGTGGACTGGGATATGTTCCGCATTGCTTCCAACAACAACATTGACGAATATGCTGATTCGGTGAGCGAGTTTAGAAAGTGCATTGACGATGTCGTTCCCATAGCAACGATTAAAACATTCCCAAACCAGAAACTGTAGATTGATGGCAGCATTTGTGTGAAACTGAAAGCGGGAACCACTGCTTTTAACCAGGGCAAGGTGACCGGAAACATGACCGAATACAAACAGTGTACCTATTCCCTCCACAAGGCAATCAATCAAGCTAAGTGTCAGTATAGAGGCAAAGTAGAGTCACAATTCAACGGCTCAGACACGAGGTATGTGGCAGGGTCTACAGTCAATCACGGATTACAAAAAGAAAACCAGCCACTGAAACCAGCCACTGACCAGGATGTCTTGCTCCCAGGCAGACTAAATAACTTCTTTGCCCGCTTTGAGGACAATACAGTGTCACTGACATGGCATGCAACCAAAACCTGCGGACTCTCCTTCACTACAGCCGACATGAGTAAAACATTTAAATGTGTTAACCCTCGCAAGGCTGCAGGCCCAGACGACATCCCCAGCCAAGTCATCAGAGCATGCGCAGACCAGCTGGCTGGTGTGTTTACAGACATATTCAATCAATCCTTATCCCAGTCTGCTGTTCCCACATGCTTCAAGAGGGCCAACATTGTCCCTGTTCCCAAGAAAGCTCAAGTAACTGAGCTAAACAACTACCACCCCGTAGCACTCACTTCCGTCATCATGAGAGAGACTAGTCAAGGACCATATCACCTCCACCCTACCTGACACCCTAGACCCACTCCAATTTGCTTACCGCCCAAATAGGTCCACAGACGACGTAATCACCATCACACTGCACACTGCCCTATCCCATCTGGACAAGAGGAATACATATCTAAGAATGCTGTTCATTGACTACAGCTCAGCATTTAACACCATAGAACCCTCCAAACTCGTCATTAAGCTCGAGACCCTGGGTCTCGACCCCACCCTGTGCAACTTTGTCCTGGACTTTGATCGGCCGCCCCCAGGTGGTGAAGGTTGGAAACAACATCTCCACCCCACTGATCCTCAACACTGGGGCCCCACAATGGTGCGTTCTCAGCCGTCTCCTGTACCCCTTGTTCACCCACGACTGCGTGGCCATGCACACCTCCAACTCAATCATCAAGTTTGCAGACGACACTAAAGTGGTAGGCCTGAATACCAACAACAACGAGACAGCCTACAGGGAGGAGGTGAGGTCCCTCCGAGTGTAGTATCAGGGAAATAACCACACTGCACACTGCCCTAACCCATCTGGACAAGAGGAATACCTATGTGAGAATGCTGTTCGACTACAGCTCAGCATTTAACACCATAGTACCCTCCAAATTCGTCATCAAGCTTGAGACCCTGGGTCTCGACCACACCCTGTGCAACTGGGTACTGGACTTCCTGACGGGCCGCCCCCAGGTGGTGAGGGTAGGTAATAACATCTCCACCCCACTGATCCTCAACACTAGGGCCCCACATGGGTGCGTTCTGATCCTTCTCCTGTACCCCTTGTTCACCCACGACTGCGTGGCCATGCACACCTCCAACTCAATCATCAAGTTTGCAGACGACATTAGAGTGGTAGGCTTGATTACCAACAACGACGAGACTGCCTACAGGGAGTAACCTCACACTCAACGTCAACAAAACTAAGGAGATGAATGTGGACTTCAGGAAACAGCAGAGGGAGCACCCCCCTATCCACATCGATGGGACAGTAGTGGAGAGGGTAGTATGTTTTAAGTTCCTCGGCGTACACATCACGGACAAACTGAATAGGTCCACCCACACAGACAGTGTCGTGAAGAAGGCGCAGCAGCGCCTCTTCAACCTCAGGAGGCTGAAGAAATTTGGCTTGTCACCAAAAGCACTCACAAACATCTACAGATGCACAATCGAGAGCATCCTGTATCACCGCCTGGTACGGCAACTGCTCCGCCCACAACCGTAAGGCTCTCCAGAGGGTAGTGAGGTCGTCTGAACAACGCATCACCGGGGGCAAACTACCTGCCCTCCAGGACACCTACACCACCCGATGTCACAGGAAGGCCATAAAGATCATCAAGGACAACAACCACCCGAGCCACTGCCTGTTCACCCCGCTATCATCCAGAAGGTGAGGTCAGTACAGGTGCATCAAATCAGAGACTGAAAAACAGCTTCTATCTCAAGGCCATCAGACTGTTAAACAGCCACCACTAACAATGAGTAGCTGCTGCCAACACACTGACTCAACTCCCGCCACTTTAATAATGGGAATTGATGGAAATGTATGTAAAATATATCACTAGCCACTTTAACCTGTTAGAGCTCTAGGGGCGCTATTTCATTTTTGGATAAAAAACGTTCCCGTTTTAAGCGCGATATTTTGTCACGAAAAGATGCTCGACTATGCATATTTGGAAAGAAAACACTCTGAAGTTTCAGAATCTGCAAAGATTTTGTCTGTAAGTGCCCCAGAACTCATTCTACAGGCGAAACCAAGATGATGCATCACCCAGGAATTAGCAGAATTTCTGAAGCTCTGTTTTCCATTCTCTCCTTATATGGCTGTGATTGCGCAACGAATGAGCCTACACTTTCTGTCGTTCGCCCAAGGTCTTAGCAGCATTGTGACGTATTTGTAGGCATATCATTGGAAGATTGACCATAAGAGACTACATTTTCCAAGTGTCCGCCTGGTGTCCTGCGTCGAATTCGGTGCGCAATTGCCAGCTGCTTCTACTTTACCATTTGATTCAGGGGAGAAAGCATGTGTCCAAGAACGATGTATCAATGAAGAGATATGTGAAAAACACCTTGATGATTGATTCTAAACAACGTTTGCCATGTTTTCAGTCGATATTATGGAGTTAATTTGGAAAAAAGTTTGCGTTTTGAGGACTGAATTTATGGATTTTTTTTGGTAGCCAAATGTGATGTATAAAACGGAGCTATTTCTAATACACAAGGAATCTTTTTGGAAAAACTGAGCATCTGCTATCTAACTGAGAGTATCCTCATTGAAAACATCAGAAGTTCTTCAAAGGTAAATTATTTTATTTGAAGGCTTTTATGTTTTTGTTAATGTTGCGTGCTGGATGCTAACGCTAATGCTAACGCTAAATGCTAACGCGAAATGCTAACTCTAGCTAGCTACTTTTACACAAATTATTGTTTTCCTATGGTTGAGAAGCATATTTTGAAAATCTGAGATGACAGTGTTGTTTACAAAAGGCTAAGCTTGAGAGATGGCATATTTATTTCATTTCATTTGCGATTTTCATAAATAGTTAACGTTGTGTTATGCTAATGAGCTTGCTGATAGATTTACACAATCCTGGATACAGGGGTTTTTTCATAGCTAAACGTGACGCAGAAAACGGAGCGATTTGTCCTAAACAAATAATATTTCAGGAAAAACTGAACATTTGCTATCTGAGAGTCTCCTCATTGAAAACATCTGAAGTTCTTCAAAGGTAAATGATTTTTTTGAATGCTTTTCTGTTTTTTTGTGTAAATGTTGCCAGCTGAATGCTAATGCTAAATGCTACGTTAGCCATCAATACTGTTACACAAATGCTTGTTTTGCAATGGTTGAGAAGCATATTTTGAAATTCTGAGATGACAGTGTTGTTAACAAAAGGCTAAGCTTGAGAGCTAGCATATTTATTTCATTTCATTTGCGATTTTCATGAATAGTTAACGTTGCGTTATGGTAATGAGCTTGAGTCTGTATTCACGATCCCGGATCCGGGATGGGGAGATCAGAAAGGTTAAACAATGCTACTTAATATAATGTTTACATACCCTACATTACTCATCTCATATGTATATACTGTACTCTATTTCATCTACTGCATCTTTATGTAATACATGTATCACTAGCTACTTTAAACTATGCCACTTTGTTTACATACCCTACATTACTCATCTCATATACTGTACTCGATACCATCTACTGCATCTTGCCTATGCCGCTCTGTACCATCACTCATTCATATATCTTTATGTACATATTCTTCATCCCTTTACACTTGTGTGTATAAAGTAGTAGTTTTGGAATTGTTAGGTTCGATTACTCGTTGGTTATTACTGCATTGTCGGAACTAGAAGCACAAGCATTTCGCTACACTCGCATGAACATCTGCTAACCATATGTATGTGACAAATACATTTGATTTTGACATTTGAAACCGGGGTTCATCCGTGAAGAGCACACTTTTCTAGTGTGACAGTGGCCATCGAAGGTGAGCAATTTGCCCACTGACCTCAGTTTCAACATCAAACTGCAGTCAGGTCAAGACCCTGGTGAGGACGACAAGCATGAAGATGAGCTTCCCTGAGACGGTTTCTGAAATTTTTGCAGAAATTCTTTGGCTGTACAAACCCCCAGTTTCATCAGCTGACCGGGTGGCTGGTCTCAGATGATCCTGCAGGTGAAGGAGCCGGATGTGGAGGTCCTGGGCTGGCGTGGTGACATGTGGTCTGCGGTTGTGAGGCCGGTTGGACGTAATGCCAAATTCTCTAAAATGACATTGGAGGCGGCTTATGGTAGAGAAATGATCATCAAATTCTATGGCAACAGCTCTGGTGGACGTTCTTGTATTCAGCATGCCAATTGCACTTTTCCCTCAACTTGAGACATCTGTGTTATGTGACAAAACTGCACATTTTAGAGTGGCCTTTTATTGTCCCCCAGCACAAGGTGCACCTGTGTAATGATCATGCTGTTTAATCAGCTCCTTGATATGACACACATGTCACGCCCTGGCCATAGAGAGGCTTTTTATTCTCTATTTTGGTTAGGCCAGGGTGTGACTAGGGTGGGCATTCTATGTCCTGTATTCTATGTTTTGGCCGGGTATGGTTCTCAATCAGGGACAGCTGTCTAGCGTTGTCTCTGATTGAGAACCATACTAAGGTACCCTTTTCCCCCACCTGTTTTGTGGGAAGTTAACTTTGACTTTGTTCAGGGCACATAGCCCAAAGCGTCACGGTTTGGTTTTGTTCTTTGTTTTGTTGGCGTCATTTTTAATAAAGAGAAAATGTACGCTTACCATGCTGCACATTGGTCCAGTCTTTCAGCCAGCCGTGACAACACATGTCAGGTGGATAGATTATCTTGACAAAAGATACATGCTCACTAATAGGGATGTAAACACATTTGTGCACAACATTTCAGAGAAATAAGCTTTTTGTGCAAATGGAACATTTCTGGGATCTTTTATTTCAGATCATTAAACATGTTACCAACACTTTACGACATGTGTTTGTTTTATATTTTGTATTTTTCGGGCCCTGCTTTCTCTGTTTAAGACCGAAACTTCTCCCATTGTTGTATTTTAACTCACATGTGCGCTCTCTCTTTTCCTGCTCGCTCCCAAAGGAACTAATGTCACTCAATGGAGGAAATTTTATATTTTTGAAAATTCATGCTCCATGATTCTCTCAATGAGGAAACATAGGAAATTGATTTTCAAAGACATTCCTATTTATTGAATATCCTAAACATACAATATAATTGCAGTGAAGCCACTCAACAACTACACCACACCAGTCATCCAACAGACTCCCATTCAGAGCGACACACAGAAGCATCCAGGGTCAATGCTCGGCTCATGGGAATGTTGACAGATCTCCCACTAGGCCAAAAAATGTGAACCCAAACCCTCCAAGATCTCCCCATAGTGCCCCAATAGCTGTCCCTCAACCATTCGAGACCCCTCCCAAAGTCCCCCCTCAGAAGAAAATAAAAAAATAAAAAATACAATTACTTCCATTCACCACCCCCAATGAGTGTGTGTACATGCATGTGTACAAACACCTGCACGTCATCAGCCTCATGTAAACCGGCATTAGCTGTAAAAACACTGGCCTAGCGTCGTCCGTGTTAGGGAGGGCTTGACCGGTAGGGATACCCTTGTCTCATCGCGCACTAGCGACTCCTGTGGCGGGCCAGGCGCAGTGCACGCTGACCAGGTCGCCAGGTGCACAGTGTTTCCTCTGACACATTGGTGCGCCTGGCTTCCAGGTTGGATGTGCGCTGTGTTAAGAAGTAGTGCGGCTTGGCTTGGTTGGGTTGTGTTTTGGAGGACGCATGGCTTTCGACCTTCGTCTCTCCCGAGCCCGTACGGGAGTTGAAGCGATGAGACAAGATAGTAACTACTAACAATTGGATACCACGAAATTGGGGAGAAAAAGGGGGTAAAATAAATAAATAATTGATCATATATGTGAAAGTAATACATTATGTGACGATAATAAAAATAGGTGGGAGAAATGGATATAGTAGTTTCTATCAAATGAATGTCTGATTATTCAAATCACTCTGTCGTGCCTACTGTACTTTTCTGTACATCAGTGGCACCGCCTTACATAGCGTACTCCTCTGGAGTTTCATCTAGCCGCAGGAGTGACACTCAATGGAGATTAAGTTCACACATCTATTGTACATTATTAGAAAATGTTAATGGTGTGCCTGGAGAGAATCAAATGAAAGGAAGAAAGATTGCAACCTTAGAAGACACTAGAGTGGGAAGTTCACTCGTTCCATGGGATGTCAGATCTGCCCATGGATTAATGGCTGTAGGGAGGGCTTAGCTACTTGAGTTGCCAGACCTGCCCAAGAATACTGCAGCAGGGGGACGTTTCATGGCACCGCATCAAGTACTCAGGCCATTCTTGTCCTAGTCTGTAATTTTGTGTTGAAGGGTTCCACCATAAGGACCTTCAAGGATAACCAAACTTTTCTTTCAATGTGCTTACATAATAACCAAATGTGCATTCATTCTGGATATCCTGCACAATAATTCTGGATTATTTTTTGAATTCCCCAGTCATTGAATGGTAGTTATGTCTTCTAATTTCTATATCTGTCTGCATATGTGGAGGTTACGTAATTGGGACCAGCCTCTCGGGCTCCTCGGTACTGCAAGGGGGAGGAGGAAGCACAAGGAAGTAGGGGGTGAATCATGTCTCTATTTCCATCCCTTCTGACAGTGCTACTGGCTTAAATGGCCGGTGCTGAAACCTTGCCTCCCAGCAGAGCCCCCCCTGCGCTTCACAGATTCACTCATACCTTTCCCAGGCAGGGGATAGCAACAGAGATCAGCCATATGTAAATGCAGAGAAACTGTAAAGCTATGTTTTTGGCTGTGTGTGTGCCAGGAAAGGAATGATGGAGAGAGCTCACACTACACTATAATGAAGGTAGAGAGGGTGACTGAGGGATTGAGTGACTGTCACCATTCTCACACTTGTATTGATACAAAACCATAAAATCAGGTGTGAATCAAACCATCAACTCAGAATATCACCAGCTTCATCTTTAGGTCCTGCTGGCCAAAATCATACCACATCCTTATTTGTCTGTGTCTAATGAATAACTGCACATTCAGAGAGGTAGTCAATGTGTATGATTTGTGATTCTTTGACGAGGCATAGTTTACTGTGAGTCTCTCTTCTTTTTTAAACTCCAGAAAGGCTGTGGCTGAGGTGACAGGTAAAATGGAGCCCATCTGTCATTCATAATTCAGCCAGGACTGCATGTTCCCTTTTTACAAAGAAAAGAGAGGGGCTCTGCATTTAAAGAAAGCCTTTAGTAGCTGAATATGAATGCTTTCGTCCAGATACTGCTTGAATCTATCCTAATGTTGTTATAGCAGAGGCTTTAAGATTGCATAGGACCAGTACAATATATTGAAATGTGCATATTTGAAGGAATTACAAATGGTATGGCATGAGGGGGTACATAACACCTGTTGTATTCGGCGCAATGTGAAAATACAATTTGATTTGCTATAGTTGTTGATTTCTCATTGAATTCACATTAGTTGACAACTCAACCAAATGGGGCTTCCGAGTTGCTAATTAGCTCAAAAGATAAAGTTGGTTGTGATGAGATTCGAAGGTAAACTAATTTCAGTGTTCCAGATATTTGTTTACTATGTCATGTCTTGTCGTTTAGTACGGTACGCTGCGTCAGCACTTCATTGCTCCAGACCAGCGCAAGGTGGAGATAGAGCACTGATTATGTTTTTGGATCCTACTGTCTCTCTAACTGACAATGAATGGGAGACATAAATCTAAATAGAAAATTATAATTGTGCACGACTTCATTATTATTTACTAAAACTGTTGTGACACTAAGGTTTTTATTTTATTTTGTTAGGATTATTATGCTCTGACTTTAGTACTGTAGCCCACTCCAGACCAATCACGATGTACAGCGCCTGAGTGGCGAAAAGGTCTAAGACATTGCAGAGCAGTGCAAGCTGTGTTGATACAGATGCTGGTTTAATACCTATGCTGGCCTCGACTGGCCTCGACATGAGATGACTGCAGGATTTTTGTTTCTCTCCCTCTAAAAAGAGAAATACATAACAAACCGGCTTTAGTAACAATATCTCACCCCATGTTCAAGAATAGCCTTTTTCCACGCTAATTTTACGTTATTTGAAAACTAAATCAGCTCCAAAATATTGTTATTTTTTAACAAAGCGATTATTCAAGGCGAGTTTCAAGGCACGAGGGCACGGGATGGGCCGTAGAGCCGCACACAGAAGACAGACCTAGCCCATGGGGACGGGAGGAGGAGGAGGGGGTGGACCCCCACCCTGCCCACTGGGAAGCACAGAGCAACACTAAGGGGCATCGCACTAATAATGGCACTGACTAGGGAAACGTTCCCGCTGTTCTTAGTGCCAGTCTGCACAATCAAACTATAACAATGTAACTAATAATGGCATCTTTATGCTTTCAAAAATACTATTTCGAAATACTCTTGATGTTTATTTACTTATGGATCCATAACGAATTACTTTGGGAATAAATATTACTGAATTAAAGAAACATCCTCCAATCCTATATGTAATTATTGGCAGAGAGTCACGTCATATTTTTCGATATACTGTAGGCCTACCGAAGGCGACATGAGTGACTAGTATTGAGTAATGTTCTGTTAAAAGTGGTGTAGGTCTTATTTAAAGAGCATATTGAAGTTAGAAGCAATAGGATTTAAAGAAATAGCCTACAACAATTTTAGCACCGTTTCACACTGCTCTGAGAAAAGCATGGAGACTGGTCTTGATAAATCAATTAGATGTATGTTTTCACTGAATCTCCGTTTGGGTATTGCTTAGACTACAATTATGGTGTAGAAATGTTATGCTCTTCGTGTACCTTTATTTAAGTCAGTTATGAACAAATTCTCATTTACAAGAACAGCCTACTCCTTCCCACCAGGGAATTGAACCCCAGTCTCCCTTGTGTCCACACAACACAGGGATTCTTTATCTAAATAGCCCAGTACTGTAGCCTACTCCCGACCGTCATGTTGTACAGCGCCATATTTTCCATTCCATCCTAATGGAAATCCAGAGTGTTTTTGTTTTTCTTGGAATAGAAGCACCATAACATTTAACTACATGAATCCCAAACTCTAAAAGTAACTGGAAAGGTAGATACAAATGATGTAAACAAGATGCTGTGTTTTTATTTACAGTAGTAATGGACAGTTGGTGGCATTTTGAAAACAGGATTTCAAAGACGTGTAGTCTGATTAGCAGGACAATAGACTATTTATAGCCCAGCTACTGTAGGTGTGAACATTTCCCTACCTGTAATGTATTCCATGCTTAAGTACTCTGAAGTTTTACATGTATAACTCAAAAGAGTACAGAATTTCTTCATCAACATCTTTATGCTTTCATTAATAAAATAACTAGAATTCAACTACATTCAAAATGCAGATGGTAATTTAAACTACATTTTAGTTGCCCTTCCACCCTGCTCCACGACCATGAGTAAAACCTTGCTGAGATGATCAATGTATTTGTTGCATTGTAGTATCATACATTTTTCTAGCCAAAACGTCTTGATGGCCTTGACCAGTACATCTTTGCTTGTAGGCCTGGCAGAGATACGGATGAATGTTTTCAGTTGATGCCAAACAAGTTCGATCGGGTTTAATCACCCTGTCATCTCAGATTTTGAAATTATGCTTTACAGCCAAAGCAAGACAAGCATTTGTGTAAGTTTATCGATAGCCTAGCATAGCATTATGCCCAGCTAGCAACAGGCAACAAAAATCAGAAAAGCAATCAAATTAAATCGTTTACCTTTGAGCTTTGGATGTTTTCACTCACGAGACTCCCAGTTAGATAGCAAATGTTCCTTTTGTTGCATAAAGATTATTTTTGTAGCCGAAATAGCTCTGTTTGTTCTTCACCTTTGGCTGAGAAAGCGACCGGAAATTGCGGTCACGACAACGCCGATAAATATTCCAAATTAGATCCATAATATCGACAGAAACATGGCAAACGTTTTTTATAATCAATCCTCAAGATGTTTTTCAAATATCTATTCGATAATATATCAACCGGGACAGTTGGATTCTTAGTAGGAGCGACAGAAACAATGGCCGCATTTGTCTATTACGCACAAATCACTCTGAGAGCCACCAGCCGACCACTGACGCAATGTTGTTTTTCACGCTCATTTTTCAAAATAAAAGCCTGAAACTATGTCTTGTGACACTAGACACATTAAGGAAGCCATAGAAAAAGGAATCTCGTTGATATCCCTTTCACTGCTCAATAGGGACGCATAGGAACGCAGCGGTTTCTAAATAAGAGTCACTTTCTGATTGGATTTTTCTCAGGCTTTCGCCTGCAATATCAATTCTGTTATACTCACAGACAATATTTTTACAGTTTTGGAAACTTTCGAATGTTTTTTATCCTAAGCTGTTAATTATATGCATATTCTATTTTCTGGTCCTGAAAAATAGGCCGTTTACTTTGGGAACATTATTTTTCCAAAAATAAAAAAGTGCCCCCTAGTTTCATTAAACCAGAAAAGATTGAAGTGAGCTACATGTTTGAAATTATTAGAACTTTGAACCTCAACACAAGGTGAAGAAAATGAACTCACCTCCCACACCAGGAAAGACAGTGAGCTGTAGCCCACGAGGAAGGAACACGAAGAAGAGGCGACAATGTTCCCTTCTCAGACAATCATAGGAGAGGTAAATCAGCTGTACCAAAGAAGCAAATATAAGTGATACCATTGTACTACTCTTTCAAATCACTGTTGTATGCTACTCTCATCACCCAATGGGAATCATTGACACGGCTGGCAGAGTGAACAACAGTAGAAGAGATGGGTCCGGACCCTTTCGGACAATCAGAGCCTTACAAGTGTGCTGTGGAAAGGCACATAACACTTCCTAATGGGGGCTGGTTCAGACAGAGATAAATGGCGAACGAAGGCATTCATACGTAAATACATTAATGATTTCTTACTCCAAATGGGCGGAGGTTCATGTGCCAAGTATATTATTTCTGTGATAATAGTGTCTAAAATGTATCAATGATAAGTTTATCTTTCTCTCTCCATGTTGTTGTGTAAAAAGCCACCATATGTGTTAGTCCGCTAGGGACATTTTCTCATGTACTAAGTGTTTGTTTATCCTGTGTTATCATTTAGTTAGCTAGTAAAGAAATAATTTAACACATTTGTGTAGTACTGAATCATGAGTAAGGCTGGGGTTTTTGCAGATGCAGGAGGTTACAACTGTTCAGAATAGTGATAAGATAAGAGGTTATGATTAATACATTGACTGTTTTATGGATGTGATAGGTAAAGACCTTTAGAGTTTAATTTGTGCGTCCCACCTGGCCAAAAGCCAGGGAAAATGCAGAGCGCCAAATTCAAATAAGTTTCATTAAATCACACATGCAAATAAGATGCTATTATCTGATGATAGCACAACAGTAAACAATGAGAGAGTAGCATATTTCAACCCTGCAGGCGCGACACAAAACGCAGAAATAAAATATAAATCATGCCTTACCTTTGACAAGCTTCTTTTGTTGGCGCTCCAATATGTCCCATAAACATTACGAATGGTCCTTTTGTTCGATTAATTCCGTCCATATATATCCAAATGTCCATTTATTTTGTGTTTTTGATCCAGAAAAACACTGGTTCCAACTTGAGCAACGTCACTACAAAATATTTCAAAAGTTGCCTATCCCGCAGAAGTTAAACAACCGCTTTCGTGGTGCCCCAAATCCTAATGAGTTACATGAAAAATATATTCCATTTTATTTGAAACAGGCAGGCCAGGTAAAATTAAAAGGACATATTTATATAATGAATACGTTTTGGAGGGCGGAATCTATTAAAACATTAGACCTCTCACTAAAGGTAACCGTAATAGCCTTTGTTTCATGAATGTTAACATTAGAAGCCTCCTCCCTAAGTTTGTTCTATTCACTGCTTTAGCACACTCTGCCAACCCGGATGTTCTAGCAGGTGTCTGAATCCTGGCTTAGGAAGACCACCAAAAATTCAGACATTTTAATTCCAAACTACAACATTTTCAGACAAGATAGAACTGCCAAAGGGGGCGGTGTTGCAATCTACTGCAAAGATAGCCTGCAGAGTTCTGTCCTACTATCCAGGTCTGTACCCAAACAATTTGAACTTCTACTTTTAAAAATCCACCTCTCTAAAAACAAGTCTCTCACCGTTGCCGCCTGCTATAAACCACCCTCTGCCCCCAGCTGTGCTCTGGACACCATATGTGAACTGATTGCCCCCCATCTATCTTCAGCGCTTGTGCTGCTAGGCGACCTAAACTGGAACATGCTTAACACCCCAGCCATCCTACAATCTAAACTTGATGCCCTCAACCTCACACAAATTATCAATGAACCTACCAGGTACCTCCCCAAAGCCTTAAACACAGGCACCCTCATAGATATCATCCTAACCAACTTGCCCTCTAAATACACCTCTGCTGTTTTCAACCAAGATCTCAGCGATCACTGCCTCATTGCCTGCATCCGTAATGGGTCAGCGGTCAAACGACCTCCACTCATCACTGTAAAACGCTCCCTGAAACACTTCAGCGAGCAGTCCTTTCTAATCGACCTGGCCGGGGTATCCTGGAAGGATATTGATCTCATCCCGTCAGTAGAGGATGCCTGGATATTTTTAAAAAATGCCTTCCTAACCATCTTAAATAAACATGCCCCATTCAAGAAATTTAGAACCAGGAACAGATATAGCCCTTGGTTCTCCCCAGACCTGACTGCCCTTAACCAACACAAAAACATCCTATGGCGTTCTGCATTAGCATCGAACAGCCCCCGTGATATGCAGCTGTTCAGGGAAGCTAGAAACCATTATACACAGGCAGTTAGAAAAGCCAAGGCTAGCTTTTTCAAGCAGAAATTTGCTTCCTGCAACACTAACTCAAAAAAGTTCTGCGACACTGTAAAGTCCATGGAGAATAAGAACCCCTCCTCCCAGCTGCCCACTGCACTGAAGATAGGAAACACTGTCACCACTGATAAATCCACCATAATTGAGAATTTCAATAAGCATTTTTCTACGGCTGGCCATGCTTTCCACCTGGCTACTCCTACCCCGGTCAACAGCACTGCACCCCCCACAACAACTCGCCCAAGCCTTCCCCATTTCTCCTTCTCCCAAATCTGCTCAGCTGATGTTCTGAATGAGCTGCAAAATCTAGACCCCTACAAATCAGCCGGGCTAGGCAATCTGGACCCTTTCTTTCTAAAATTATCTGCCAAAATTGTTGCCACCCCTATTACTAGCCTGTTCAACCTCTTTCGTGTCGTCTGAGATTCCCAAAGATTGGAAAGCAGCTGCGGTCATCCCCCTCTTCAAAGGGGGTGACACTCTTGACCCAAACTGCTACAGACCTATATCTATCCTACCATGCCTTTCTAAGGTCTTCGAAAGCCAAGTCAACAAACAGATTACCGACCATTTCGAATCTCACCATACCTTCTCTGCTATGCAATCTGGTTTCAGAGCTGGTCATGGGTGCACCTCAGCCACGCTCAAGGTCCTAAATGATATCTTAACCGCCATCGATAAGAAACATTACTGTGCAGCCGTATTCATTGATCTGGCCAAGGCTTTCGACTCTGTCAATCACCACATCCTCATCGGCAGACTCGACAGCCTTGGTTTCTCAAATGATTGCCTCGCCTGGTTCACCAACTACTTCTCTGATAGAGTTCAGTGTGTCAAATTGTGTCAAAAAGTGTCTGGTTAGACTGTAAACTCTCCTTCCAGACCCATATCAAACATCTCCAATCCAAAGTTAAATCTAGAATTGGCTTCCTATTTCGCAACAAAGCATTCTTCACTCATGCTGCCAAACATACCCTTGTAAAACTGACCATCCTACCAATCCTCGACTTTGGCGATGTCATTTACAAAATAGCCTCCAATACCCTACTCAACAAATTGGATGCAGTCTATCACAGTGCAATCCGTTTTGTCACCAATGCCCCATATACTACCCACCATTGCGACCTGTACGCTCTCGTTGGCTGGCCCTCGCTTCATACTCGTCGCCAAACCCACTGGCTCCATGTCATCTACAAGACCCTGCTAGGTAAAGTCCCCCCTTATCTCAGCTCGCTGGTCACCATTGCATCTCCCACCTGTAGCACACGCTCCAGCAGGTATATCTCTCTAGTCATCCCCAAAACCAATTCTTTCTTTGGCCGCCTCTCCTTCCAGTTCTCTGCTGCCAATGACTGGAACGAACTACAAAAATCTCTGAAACTGGAAACACTTATCTCCCTCACTAGCTTTAAGCACCAACTGTCAGAGCAGCTCACAGAATACTGCACCCACCTATAATTTAGCCCAAACAACTACCTCTTTCCCTACTGTATTTTATTTATTTATTTTGCTCCTTTGCACCCCTATTATTTTTATTTCTACTTTGCACATTCTCCCATTGCAAATCTACCATTCCAGTGTTTTACTTGCTATATTGTATCTACTTTGCCACCTTGGCCTTTTTGCCTTTACCTCCCTTATCTCACCTCATTTGCTCACATCGTATATAGACTTGTTTATACTGTATTATTGACTGTATGTTTGTTTTACTCCATGTGTAACTGTCGTTGTATGTGTCAAACTGCTTTGCTTTATCTTGGCCAGGTCGCAATTGTAAATGAGAACTTGTTCTCAACTTGCCTACCTGGTTAAATAAAGGTGAAAAAAAAAAAAAAAAAAAAGGCTTCAGTCCTTCAAAAGTTCAACTTAAATCACCCCATGTAAAACAAGCCATAGAAAGTTGCTTGCAATTTCAGTTGACTCCACCAGAAAAGACAGAACAAATATGATGGTTCAACTCTAATATGTTATTTGAAAAATAACGCCCTAACCTTAGAGATCCTTATAATTATCTATGTTTGGTTAGGTCAGTGTGTGACTTGGTGGGAAAGTCTGTTTTCTATGTCTTTGTTTTTGGTCGAGTGTGGTTCCCAATCAGAGGCAGCTGTCTTTCGTTGTCTCTGATTGGGAATCGTACTTAGGCAGCCTGTTTTTCACCTGAGTTTGTGGGATCTTCTTTTCTGTTTAGTTTCTTAACCTTACAGAACTGTGCGCTTTGTTTTGGTGTCATCAGTAAAAAGTCGTTGTACACCTACCACGCTACGCCTTGGCCCACTCTTCATTCTACAAACGAGAGCCGTTCCAATCATAAATAGGACTGGTGGAGTTATGTCACACATGCAGCTTACAAAAATATGTAATAGTCTGCTCTACTCAAAATTACAACCAACTAATTGCAGCATTACCATAAAAATGGAAGAGACAAGTGGAAGGTGGAGAAATTAAGGAACTTGTCTGACGGCCCTGCATCAATCTTTGGGATCGGTGTACTGCTAGCGTGCCACTAAGACAACATCTGGTGAAATTAAAAATACAGAAATCGTAATATTAAACATTCATAAAAATAAATTATGAAAAGTGTCTTACAAAAGCTTAACTTCTTGTTCATCCAAAAACTTATTGTGAGATTTCAAAAAGGCTTTACAGCAAAAGCATATGATGTGGACATATGAGGACAGCACCCACATCAAAATATTTTAACAAACCAGCAGAGGCATTACAAAATCCCAAATAGCGATAAAATAAATCACTTACCTTTTGAAGATCTTCCTCTGTTTGCAATCCCAACGGTCCCAGCTACACAATGAATGGTTGTTTTGTTTGATAAGTCCCTTTTTATATCCAAATAGTCAGTTCAGTTGGTGCCATTGATTTCATTAAACCACTCTTTCAACATGCATACAAACAAATCCAAAAAGTTACTGGTAAAGTTCGTCCAAACAAGTCAAACGATGGTTCTAATTAATCTTCAGGTACTCTAATTCAGGTAATCTAAATAAACAAAGTTTAAGACGGAGAATAATATGTTAGGCAAGATAAATAATGAAGAGCGCAAACCTCATTCATGCGTGCAACAAGACTACTTTTCTAATGAGGGACACCTGGGAAAAACTACAATTACTCATTCGTTTTTCAAAAAACAAGCCTGAAACCCTTTCTAAAGATTGTTGACATCTAGTGGAAGCCCAACTGCCAACTGGGCCCTATCTATTTGTTTTTCCCATAGGCTATCATTGAAATGGCCTGTGACCTCAATTTTTTTTTATTCCAGATGGATTATCCTCGGGTTTTCGCCTGCCCTATCAGTTATTTTAAACTCACAGACATTATTGTAACAGTTTTAGAAACTTCAGAGTGTTTCCTATCCAATACTACCAATTATATGCATATCCTAGCTTCTGGGCCTGAGTAACAGGCAGTTTACTTTGGGCACCTCAGTCATCCAAACTTCGGAACACTGCCCCCTAGCCTTAATTAAAGACCAAAAGTGGTTAAAGAAAATTGTGATGAATAAAACAAGATACCAGTTTCATTTAAGGGAAAAAAGACAGCTGTCTGAAAAATAGTAGAACACCAGTCTCAACATCAACAATGAAGAGGCAAATCTGGGGATGCTGGCCTTCTAGGAAAAGTTCCTCTGTCGTGTCTGTGTTCTTTTGCCCATCTGAATCTTTTATTTTTATTGGCCAGTGTGAGATATGGCTTTTTCTTTGCAACTGTGCCTAGAAGGCCAGCATCCCAGAGCCGCCTCTTCACTGTTGACGTTAAGACTGGTGTTTTGTGGGTACTATTTAATTAAGCTGCCAGCTGAGGACCTGTAAGGCATTGGTTTCTCAAACTAGACACTAATGTACTTGTCCTCTTGCTCAGTTGTGCACCGGGGCCTCCCACTCCTCTTTCTAAAATGGTTAGAGACAGTTTGCGCTGTTCTGTGAAGGGAGTAGTACACAGTGTTGTACCAGATCTTGAGTTTCTTGGCAATTTCTCGCATGGAATAGCCTGACGAGTTTCAGAAGAAAGTTTTTGTTTCTGGACGTTTTGAGCCTGTAATCAATCCCACAAGTGCAGATGCAACAGATACTCAACTAGTCTAAAGAAGGCCAGTTGTATTGCTTCTTTAATCAGAGCAACAGTTTTCAGCTGTGCTAACATAATTGCAAAAGAGTTTTCTAATGATCAATTAGCCTTTAAAAGTGATTAACTTGGATTAGCTAACACAACATGCCATTGGAACACAGGAGTGATTGTTGCTGTTAATAATCCTCTTAATGCCTATGTTGATATTCCACAAAAAAAATCTGCTGTTACCAGCTACAATAGTCATTTACAACATTAACAATGTCTACACTGTGTTTCTGATAATTTTGATGCTATTTGAATGGACCAAAAAATTTGCTTTTCTTTCAAAAACAAGGACATTTCTAAGTGACCCCAAACTTTTGAATGCTAGCATTACATGTAACATTATTTACATGTGCAATGATGTTTTTGATAAGAATTATTTTTAGATTTAGCTATTTTATGATTGTACATTTTTCCAATGTTTTCTTCTTGGGTTCATACAGTATTTTACATGTAAAGCATGTAAAATATGTTGGTATTATGAGGGCTAATAAAATAATTAAATGGTCGTTTGACAAGAAAGAAAAATAAATGTATTTCAATACCATTTATTTGATTTACAGTGCCTTGCGAAAGTATTCGGCCCCCTTGAACTTTGCGACCTTTTGCCACATTTCAGGCTTCAAACATAAAGATATAAAACTGTATTTTTTTGTGAAGAATCAACAACAAGTGGGACACAATCATGAAGTGGAACAACATTTATTGGATATTTCAAAGTTTTTTAACAAATCAAAAACTGAAAAATTGGGCATGCAAAATTATTCAGCCCCTTTACTTTCAGTGCAGCAAACTCTCTCCAGAAGTTCAGTGAGGATCTCTGAATGATCCAATGTTGACCTAAATGACTAATGATGATAAATACAATCCACCTGTGTGTAATCAAGTCTCCGTATAAATGCATCTGCACTGTGATAGTCTCAGAGGTTCGTTAAAAGCGCAGAGAGCATCATGAAGAACAAGGAACACACCAGGCAGGTCCGAGATACTGTTGTGAAGAAGTTTAAAGCCGGATTTGGATACAAAAAGATTTCCCAAGCTTTAAACATCCCAAGGAGCACTGTGCAAGCGATAATATTGAAATGGAAGGAGTATCAGACCACTGCAAATCTACCAAGACCTGGCCGACCCTCTAAACTTTCAGCTCATACAAGGAGAAGACTGATCAGAGATGCAGCCAAGAGGCCCATGATCACTCTGGATGAACTTCAGAGATCTACAGCTGAGGTGGGAGACTCTGTCCATAGGACAACAATCAGTCGTATATTGCACAAATCTGGCCTTTATGGAAGAGTGGCAAGAAGAAAGCCATTTCTTAAAGATATCCATAAAAAGTGTTGTTTAAAGTTTGCCACAAGCCACCTGGGAGACACACCAAACATGTGGAAGAAGGTGCTCTGGTCAGATGAAACCAAAATTGAACTTTTTGGCAACAATGCAAAACGTTATGTTTGGCGTAAAAGCAACACAGCTCATCACACTGAACACACCATCCCCACTGTCAAACATGGTGGTGGTGGCAGCATCATGGTTTGGGCCTGCTTTTCTTCAGCAGGGACAGGGAAGATGGTTAAAATTGATGGGAAGATGGATGGAGCCAAATACAGGACCATTCTGGAAGAAAACCTGATGGAGTCTGCAACCTGAGACTGGGACGGAGATTTGTCTTCCAACAAGACAATGATCCAAAACATAAAGCAAAATCTACAATGGAATGGTTCAAAAATAAACATATCCAGGTGTTAGAATGGTCAAGTCAAA
This sequence comes from Oncorhynchus mykiss, assembly GCF_013265735.2. Classification (NCBI taxonomy): domain Eukaryota; kingdom Metazoa; phylum Chordata; class Actinopteri; order Salmoniformes; family Salmonidae; genus Oncorhynchus; species Oncorhynchus mykiss. Next base: position 2,224,803 of record NC_048578.1, read on the forward strand.
GTCCAGACCTGAATCCAATCGAGAATCTGTGGAAAGAACTGAAAACTGCTGTTCACAAATGCTCTCCATCCAACCTCACTGAGCTCGAGCTGTTTTGCAAGGAGGAATGGGAAAAAATGTCAGTCTCTCGATGTGCAAAACTGATAGAGACATACCCCAAGCGACTTACAGCTGTAATCGCAGCAAAAGGTGGCGCTACAAAGTATTAACTTAAGGGGGCTGAATAATTTTGCACGCCCAATTTTTCAGTTTTTGATTTGTTAAAAAAGTTTGAAATATCCAATAAATGTCGTTCCACTTCATGATTGTGTCCCACTTGTTGTTGATTCTTCACAAAAAAATATAGTTTTATATCTTTATGTTTGAAGCCTGAAATGTGGCAAAAGGTCGCAAAGTTCAAGGGGGCCGAATACTTTCGCAAGGCACTGTAACTAGGCAAGTCAGTTAAGAACAAATTCTTATTTTCAATGACGGCCTAGGAACAGTGGGTTAACTGCCTGTTCAGGGGCAGAACGACAGATTTGTTCCTTGTCAGCTCGGGGATTTGAACTTGCAACCTTTCAAGTCCACCACTCTAACCACTAGGCTACCCTGCCACCATCAATATTGTAATGCTGTAACAATACTGTGTTTTGGTAGCCTGGTGCCTTACTGAGTCTTAATTATTGTTTATTCACCATGAAATAAAACATGTTAACTTTGAGAAAACACATTTAAGTAGAATACCTGGTCCTTTCGCATTATTGAACTGATATATTACTTTTCATGTCTTGAGGGAAAAGTTATAGTCCAACAGGGGCATAGGCATGGGTGGACACAGGCTCACCCACTGGGGAGCCAGGCCCTGCCAGGCCCACCCATTCAGATTGAGCTTGAGCCCAGATTGAGCCCATTCAGATTGAGATACTCCTCAGCACCCCTACTTGGCCCATCCAATGAATTTCTGGCTACGCCCCTGTGGTTCAATAACCACAGGGACGTTCAAATGTGCTTTTTTGCTGTAGTCTAGGTCCTATGGTACTGTAATAGCCTGGGTTACAGTAGTAGGGTTACAGTAGTTGTAAATGCTTGATGTGAAAAGAAGTGGCTGATATTTAATGGCTGTCATTATAAATCAGGCATGTTGTGGGGCTGCAAATTAACAGAAAGCTGAATAAAATCAAATATGATTTGCAGAAGGTTTCTCAAGACAACCTCTCTGGATAAAATATTTATTTAAATACCAAGCCCGAAAAGATTGGAGCCTAACGTAGTTAAAAAAAATGCTGTGTTCTTTCATTTATGAGGTTTGGGAAGTCTTTTTTTGTATTTATTTATTTATTTATTTTATTTTTTAAATACATTGATTCACATGAATAAGATACCAAGTAAAAAGTCATAAAATCTATTCCATTTACAGTGTCATAAAGCCTTCAGTCAACTTGTTTAAACAGGTCATAAAACGTAAAACCTTATAAACATAACTCTGTATGTTTCTTTATAGTGTTCTTTATCTAGGTAATGTTATGACATGATTATGTCAGTTTCATGCTTGGTGTTTTTGTAAGATGTGTCACAATGCCTCTGGGGTGAACAACACGTTAATCAGTTATGGCACACATCACTCATGGCTATGGGCAACACTTGTTCCTCTTGTCTACATTCTTCATATTACACTCCAATGAACCAGAGATGTCTCCTTTACCACAGGATTAAGTCAGTGGCTTAATTGTGCATGTTTGGTGCACGAGGTGTGGACGGACAGAGTCAAATTGGACCTGACAAAACCAGTGGAGAATCAGGCATTTTACACTCTGATCTAAACACTGAACTGCAGAAATACTGTGGGGGAGAGTGGGGTAAGTGGAGCCATCCTTGTTTCTAGGAAACCATACACAAAATGTATTATTTGACCTAATATTTATTCATTTAATGGAGTCTCTGAAGGAAAAAAAACACATGGAAAAGGTGGTAAGCAAATTAGTTCCCCAAACATTATTTTTGTCAAATTAATGTACTGTGTTACAGGTTTGATGATGGTTGTATCTCAACCAGGGGTGTCAAACATACGGCGAAACCAACACAATATACTTTAAAATGACTCAACCTAATTGAAACAGTTTCTTGACTGTCCACCTCGCTAATAATCACTTGACAGTCAGGGAGTATCAGAAATTCCAGAAACTATGGATAGACTATTTTTGACAGCAAGGAAATATAGCCAACTTTCAGTGCAGCCGATGCGGCACCGGGGGCAAAATTAGTTCAACACCCTTGATCTAAACCAAAGTGGATAATTTTAACCTGTCTAGTACCTCCGCCAACAGCCAATGAAATTCCAGGGCGCCAAATACAAATCAACAGAAATCTCATAAATCTAATTTCTCAAACATACAAGTATTAGGCACCATTTTAAAGATAGAATTCTCGTTAATCCAGCCACAGTGTGTGATTTCAAAAATTCTTTACAGTGAAAGCTCCAGAAACAATTATGTTAGGTCATCACCAACTCACAGAAAAACCCAGCCATTTTTCCAGCCAAAGAGTGGAGTCACAAAAAGCACAAACAGTGAGAAAATTAATAATTGTTAAAAAATTATAACATTTTAGAGGAATAGGCCGATAGTTTTTTATATTTTCTGGGTCAAGGTTTGGCTTTTTCAAGAGAGGCTTTATTACTGCCACTTTAGTAGTGGTTTCTTTGCAACAATTTAACCATGAAGACCTGTTTCACGCAGTCTCCTCTGAACAGTTGATGTTGAGATGTGTGTTACCTGAACTCTGTGAAGCATTTATTTGGGCTGCAATCTGAGGTGCAGTTAACTATAATCCTCTGCAGCAAAGGAAACACTGGGTCTTCCTTTCCTGTGGCGGTCCTCATGAGAGACAGTTTCATTATAGCGCTTGATGGTTTCTGCGAATGCACTTGAAGAAACTTTCCAAGTTCTTGAAATTTTCCGGATTTACTGACTTATGACGGACTGTCATTTCTCTTTGCTTGTTTGAGCTGTTCTTGCCATGATATGAACTTAGCCCTATTTGGTAAAAGACTATCTTCTGTATACCACTCCTACCTTGTCACAACACAAATTATTGGCTCAAACGCATATTTTCAGCTGTTTGAGGCTGGTGTACAAAACCAAAAGTAAAAAAAAAACGCAGGAGAGGAAGCATAGAAATAGCACACATATAATGAATCTACTGCTTATCAGACTTGCTTTCAATGAAAATTACAGATACATAACTGACATTTCTATGTGAATTATGTCAGGTTGTGCACAAAGCTACATACTGCAGCTTTAAGTGAAGGTAATCAGGATTGGAAAACAGTTCACTACAGACTGAAAGTGTGGCACCATCTGGATAATGAATTCAATGCAGGAGAATTCTCTTAACCTGCAAGGATTTAATGAAAAATACGATGCACGTTCGACACAGAGGTCCAATTCTAATGATGAATGTGAAGAAAAGTGCATTCATCTCTTTTTTTTCTGGCATGCATCCAAAATGGCATCCTATTCCCTAAAAAGTGCACTACTTTTGACCAGTGCACATAGTACTCTGGTCAAAAAGAAGTGCACTATATGTGGAATAGGGTGCCATTTGAGGCGTAACCTATGCGCCTGTATTCTATGCCAGCTACTATACACCCCAACGCCCTGAGGGTCATCATGAATATGAATTCAGTCAACTTTGTTTATTTTTTTCCTGTGTTTTAAAGACACCTTGAAGGCATACAGAGTGTATTTGTCCATGTAAAGTAAATCCAGGAGCTTCCATTCATCATGCTGTCACTAAATATGGGAGAGAGTGTCACTTTGTTTCACCATGATTAAAACCATTTAAGTCTTGGGAATTGGCCTATATGGATAGGGCTAAATTGAAATGCTTCTTAAAAAAGAAATGTTGCAATTGAAAGGGAACAGTTTGGAGATATTCGGGAAATTATTAGTCCAAAGGTGAGTTCACAACAGGAAAGAAATGGGATAGTGGGGACCTCAAGGGGGAGGTGTCCATTCAGTAACATAATGCCATTCCTGGAAAATGTGCGGTAGGTGTAACATAAGACAAAACAATTACAAAGGTTTGATTGAGAAGAATAACTAGTGTCTTCAGGTAGCCACACACATCTCCAAAGCATGGACAGTTCCAAAGCAATTTCAATACACTTTTATGACTTAAAGCGTCTTCAACTATAAGTATTTTTTTTAGCTTTCCCATCTGTGCCGTTGAGGAACTACAGCAAGCACACTTGTAGTTTCATTTGGAACACAACCCTGCAGCCCCGCCATCACACAATTACTGTTGTTGTTTACGCAATCTGAGAACATTTTAAGAACGTCACATGACGGTCCCAAGGGAACAGTTGGTCCCGGTGATGCATCAGAGGACATTTTTAAGAAGGGAGGGGGGGCAAAATAAAAAGCAATGCAAAATGAAAACTAGGAAGATCAGATAAATTGTTTTTCTAGAACTCAAATAGGGACCACTAACTAAAGGTGTTAACCCTCCAAATCTCTCAAGACACTAGAGCACACTGGCCCAGCCACTCTTATATAGCACCTGGGCAAGCACAGGTGAAACACCTTCTGACTAACGAGATGACAAACCATCACAGGTGCAACACATACTGACTAACAAGGTGAGACCAATCAGTTCACCCCATGTGCTAACGAACCAACCTTGAAATATAAATGGAAGTCCCCAACACATTCATTACCTATAATACATCTCTGCACTTAGCAAAAGAGAGCCATCTGCGTTGCTATTTTAGTTATCAGTTAATCTGATTATTCTTTCATTGATTTAATTGAGTTTGGATTTTTGGTATAGTTGTTTAATGTTACTCCTAAATCACTGATAAATATACTCGTTTTTCTTCAGTGTATTATTAACAGAGCTGAGATTTACTTTGAAAAAAAGCAAAGTGTAGGAAAAGGCCTAGAGGTGAAATCAGTCATTGATACAGACATGGTGGCATAGCAGGAAGGTTGGAATGCAGTTAACCAATAGGTTATGAGTGCAAATCACAGGTGAGGACATGTTAAATTATAATGTATGAATAAACATACAAGATGTAATCATGTATGTAATTTGAAAATACTGTATGTGAAAAGCACTGTGTGGGTGTCCCTAGCATTACCAAAAGACAAAGAGCTGTGACTGGATCAGTAGTAATGTGACTTTTGTGGATAGTCAGGTTAATAAAATAGTTGGTTTAAAATGTTTACATACTTTGCAAGAATAATGATTTCCTTAATATTCCTGTTTACATGGACACATCTGAAATCAGGCTACCTATCGGACTTGCCCATCAAACTAAACATTCTACCACAGTGACCGTGTTAAGACTTTTTGATTCTGAGTTCATATAACATTTGTATGTGAAAACTATTTATAAGATGCATACTTAAAGTTTTTCTGAACTCACTTCACTCGAATAAGAGGGAGGCTTGCACTACCCGGTGCTGGCACATGCACAGATAAAATACACTGCTGGAAGACTGATTAAGCTGTTTACATATCCTAAAAATTTGAAAGATTGTTCAGAAAGCAGGTGTTTTAATCGGCATACGCTTACCTCGATTATGACTTTACGCCGATTAAGATAAGCAGAGTAAGGTGTTTACATGACTAATGCTGTACTCGGCCTTCTGACATCAGTTTAATATTTAATTATTAGTGTATATGTAGTGTTTATGTAATAATGAAGCTAGCATGCCCTGGGTAAATGTTTTTATTTTTGGGGGGAGAATGTTTCTTTGTGACCGTCAAGTGATGTCCACAGGACAAACCGGGAACTAGTCAAAAACCTCTGGGACCATGCCACAATGTCCCGAGAACATTCAGGGGACCTTCAGGGGACCATGAGACAGTTAAAAATATATATTTATTTAACCAGGTAGGCTTGTTGAGAACAAGTTCTCATTTACAACTGCGACCTGGCCAAGATAAAGCAAAGCAGTTCGACACATACAAAAACACAGTTACACATGGAATAAACAAACATAGTAGAAAAAAAGTATATATACAGTGTGTGCAAATGAGGTAAGGCAATAAAATAGGCCATAGTGGCGAGGTAATTACGATATACAGTGCCTTGCGAAAGTATTCGGCCCCCTTGAACTTTGCGACCTTTTGCCACATTTCAGGCTTCAAAGATATAAAACTATATTTTTTTGTGAAGAATCAACAAGTGAGACACAATCATGAAGTGGAACGACATTTATTGGATATTTCAAACTTTTTTAACAAATCAAAAACTGAAAAATTGGGCGTGCAAAATTATTCAGCCCCCTTAAGTTAATACTTTGTAGCGCCACCTTTTGCTGCGATTACAGCTGTAAGTCGCTTGGGGTATGTCTACCCAGTTTTGCACATCGAGAGACTGAAATTTTTTCCCATTCCTCCTTGCAAAACAGCTCGAGCTCAGTGAGGTTGGATGGAGAGCATTTGTGAAAAGCAGTTTTCAGTTCTTTCCACAGATTCTCGATTGGATTCAGGTCTGGACTTTGACTTGACCATTCTAACACCTGGATATGTTTATTTTTGAACCATTCCATTGTAGATTTTGCTTTATGTTTTGGATCATTGTCTTGTTGGAAGACAAATCTCCGTCCCAGTCTCAGGTTGCAGACTCCATCAGGTTTTCTTCCAGAATGGTCCTGTATTTGGCTCCATCCATCTTCCCATCAATTTTAACCATCTTCCCTGTCCCTGCTGAAGAAAAGCAGGCCCAAACCATGATGCTGCCACCACCACCATGTTTGACAGTGGGGATGGTGTGTTCAGTGTGATGAGCTGTGTTGCTTTTACGCCAAACATAACGTTTTGCATTGTTGCCAAAAAGTTCAATTTTGGTTTCATCTGACCAGAGCACCTTCTTCCACATGTTTGGTGTGTCTCCCAGGTGGCTTGTGGCAAACTTTAAACAACACTTTTTATGGATATCTTTAAGAAATGGCTTTCTTCTTGCCACTCTTCCATAAAGGCCAGATTTGTGCAATATACGACTGATTGTTGTCCTATGGACAGAGTCTCCCACCTCAGCTGTAGATCTCTGCAGTTCATCCAGAGTGATCATGGGCCTCTTGGCTGCATCTCTGATCAGTCTTCTCCTTGTATGAGCTGAAAGTTTAGAGGGACGACCAGGTCTTGGTAGATTTGCAGTGGTCTGATACTCCTTCCATTTCAATATTATCGCTTGCACAGTGCTCCTTGGGATGTTTAAAGCTTGGGAAATCTTTTTGTATCCAAATCCGGCTTTAAACCTCTTCACAACAGTATCTCGGACCTGCCTGTTGTGTTCCTTGTTCTTCATGATGCTCTCTGCGCTTTTAACGGACCTCTGAGACTATCACAGTGCAGGTGCATTTATACGGAGACTTGATTACACACAGGTGGATTGTATTTATCATCATTAGTCATTTAGGTCAACATTGGATCATTCAGAGATCCTCACTGAACTTCTGGAGAGAGTTTGCTGCACTGAAAGTAAAGGGGCTGAATAATTTTGCATGCCCAATTTTTCAGTTTTTGATTTGTTAAAAAAGTTTTAAATATCCAATAAATGTTGTTCCACTTCATGATTGTGTCCCACTTGTTGTTGATTCTTCACAAAAAAATACAGTTTTATATCTTTATGTTTGAAGCCTGAAATGTGGCAAAAGGTCGCAAAGTTCAAGGGGGCCGAATACTTTCGCAAGGCACTGTAGCAATTAAACACTGGTGTGATATATGTGAATGTGCATGCAGAGATACTGGGGTGCAAAGGAGCAAAATAAATTAATAAATATCGGGATGAGGTAGTTAGATAGACCATCTGTAAATAGCCTATGTACAGGTGCAATGATCTGTGAGCTGCTCTGACAGCTGGTGCTTGAAGTTAGTGAGGGAGAGAAGAGTCTCCAGCTTCAGTGATTTATTTTATATTTTCAGCGATTTTTGCAGTTCGTTCCAGTCATTGGCAGCAGAGAACTTGAAGGAATGGCGGCCAAAGGAGGAATTGGCTTTGGGGATGACCAGTGAAATATACCTGCTGGAGCGCGTGCTGCGGGTGCTGCTATGGTGACCAGTGAACTGAGATAAGGCGGGGCTTTACCTAGCAAAGACTTGTAGATGACCTGGAGCCAGTGGATTTGGCGACGAGTATGAAGCGTGGGCCATCCAACAGGTTGTAGTGGTGGGTAGTATATGGGGCTTTGGTGACAAAACAGATGGCACAGTGATAGACTCCATCCAATTTGTTGAGTAGAGTGTTGGAGGCTATTTTGTAAATGACATTGCTGAAGTTGATGATCGGTAGGATAGTTACGAGGGTATGTTTGGCAGCATGAGTGAAGGATGATTTAGATGGAAGCCGATTCTAGATTTAGAGGAAGCCGATTCTAGATTTAATTTTGGATTGGAGATGCTTAATATCGGTCTGGAAGGAGAGTTTACAGTAACCAGTCACCTAGGTATTTTTAGTTGTCCACATATTCTAGGTCAGAACCATCCAGAGTAGTGATGCAGATGTGGGCAGCGATCGGTTGAAGAGCATGCATTTAGTTTTACTTGAGCAATTGGAAGCCATGGAAGGAAAGTTGTATGATATTGAAGCTCGTCTGGAGGTTAGTTAGCACAGTGTCCAAAGAAGGGCCAGAAATATACAGAATGGTGTCGTCTGCGTAGGGGTGGATCAGAGAATCACCAGCAGCAAGAGTGACATCATTGATGTATAAAGAGAAGAGAGTCGGCCCGAGAATTTAACCCTGTGGCACCCCCATAGAGACTGCCAGAGGTCCGGAGAACAGGCCCTCCGATTTGACACACTGAACTCTATATGAGAAGTAGTTGGTGAACCAGGCGAAGCAGTCATTTGAGAAACCAAGGCTGTTGAGTCTGTCAATAAGAATGTGGTGATTGACAGATTCGAAAGCCTTGGCCAGGTCGATGAATACGGCTGCACAATATTGTCTCTTATCGATGGCAGTTATGATATCGTTTAGGACCTTGAGCGTGGCTAATGTGCACCCATTACCAGCTTGCATAGCGGAGAAGGAACGGTGGGATTCGAAATGGTCAGTGATCTGATTGTTAACTTGGCTTTCAAAGACCTTAGAAAGGCAGGGTAGGATAGATGTAGGTCTGTAGCAGTTTGGGTCTAGAGTGTCTCCCCCTTTGAAGAGGTGGATGACCGCAGCAGCTTTCCAATCCGTTGGGATCTCAGACAATATGAAAGTCGTTGCTAGGCTAGTAATAGGCTAGTAATAGGGGTTGCAAAAATTTAGGCAGATCATTTTAGAAAGAGATTTGCCCGGCTGATTTGTAAGGGGTCCAAATTTTGTAGCTCTTTCAGAACATCAGCTATCTGGATTTGGGTGACGGAGAAATGGGGGATGCTTGGGCGAGTTTCTGTGGGGGGTGCAGGGAAGTTGACCAGGGTAGGGGTAGCTATGTTGATTTGCAACTGCATCTTTTCAATAGAAACGTCCTTCATTTAGAAGGACACAAGTACTTACTGTAGGACTGTCAATTTGATATGCCTTTCGCATTGTGGCATTTGTACTTACCTCTTATGGTAATGAATACACTCTGACTAATACTGTAATATGATTAGTCATGATAACTATCAAGGGTTGGAATCAGTAAACATGTCTGTGTTTAGTCCAGTTGATTCAATATCTTATTGCAGGTTGCAAAATGTGCAGTAGCTTTATTTATGCGTTGCAATTCATTAACTTTACATTATTTGTAATCTGGAAAGTGAAAAGACTTGACAAATGTTATGTGTGTGTGTGTGTGTGTGTATCGGTGGATTGGCGGCGGTGTGGGAGGGGGTTGTGGGTAATTTGTAAATTGGTCCAATCAAACAGATTGCAGCACACACGCACGCACATGCTCTGCCCACCATGACCTGCAGTCCCAGAGTTCATTATCATAATGAAAGGTAGTGTGAAGTCTCAACAACACTGTGGCAGACACACACTCTCGATGATACATTGGCCATCCCATCCTTTAACACCCTGCTCTATCATTCCTTTCTCATTTTCAGGATGCCTCTCAAACTTGGCCCATGAATTAGGTCTGCAGCACCGCACAGTGAACACATGCACTGTGCCTACAGGGCCATATGGAGCCACAGCCTTGCAATCCGGGCAGCCTGCCTAGCTGCCGGATGGATCACACCTCTAACAGCTTGGGGAGCGGTTCCATCAGTCTCTATCAGGCTGCGTGCACTGTAAGGTGAGGCAGGGCTACGTTTTCATTACCCGGGGCCGGGAAGCGGGGGCTTAGCTAGTTATGCCCGCTGATCATCTCATTTTCCCAGTGGAGTTTGAGCAGCTTGGCCCTATGCAGTGCCGCGTGGGCTTCGAACGCGTGGGCTTCTCACTACAGAGGCGGGGCACAGCCAGTCCAGAGACCTCTGGAAGCTCCAGGCTCCATCCTCATTAGAGGCTTTTACTGCAGGAATTACGGCCCACGCTTATTTCCCATCTGTGGCATTTATCTGAAAGTGGCTGTCATAGTTGTCCTCAAGGAGACCCCTGACTCTCTTCCCCTGTGGTAACTGTGATATTGGAGCTATGCTCCTTAGTTACCGCCAGATGGAACAGTGTTTCCCCTTCCACTCATCTATTCACACACACACATTAACACAAAATCACAAATTAATGTACAGGCACGCAGGTGTGTGAACACACACACACTTACAGTCACACTTTATTTCTTGAACAGCATTGTTGGTTAGGGGCTTGTAAGTAAGCATTTCACGGTAGGTCTATACCTATTGTATTCGGTGCATGTGACAAATAAAATTTGATTTGACTCATCCACATTTAATTGACTAGTGAAAGCAACTGCAGAGCTGAAATTACTTCAGTGGTATGGTCAGTAGAATGTGGGAATAACGATTTCTGACTGAAAAACGAATGGCTCCTCATTTCTCAAAGCAAAGCCCGGTCAAACACAAAATCCATGGTCTACTGGTGGTGGGGTAAATCTATTTTTTGAAATACCTGTAGATGAATCTCTGGGGATATTTCTGAGGGTATGGCGTCACCCTGTGGTCAATAATGGCAGTCCTTATAGATCTCTTGAAAGGCTGATCATTAGGGGAGTCAAGTGGTGATGGGGGATTTTCAACCCACTTCCTGGTTCATTACAGTCAGACAAATATACTGACCATGAAGTCAGGAGTCTGGAACCTCCCTGCACTTATTTGCATCGAGCTAGATTCTGCAAACATACAGAAGGCATACAGGAGATGTTCCTTTTCCCTTCAATCATGCTGAAATTATGCATTGTCAAATGTCACACTCAATAATATATCCAGCCCAGAGTGGTCAAAGAAACCGAAAATCCTAGTATTTCAGATTGAGTAACATCCATACTAGTCATCTCTCTCCCCTGTTTTAGCTATCACAGGTGTCAATTCTGTTTAGTAGCTGATTTGAAGGCTACACTACAGACTTCTCCAAGATAAGACAATGATTTATCCAGTGGCACATCAAGAGACCATGGGACACCAATGCTTTTAGTCTCACACAATTGCACTACACTGTTTACATCAATTACTGTTTTCACCAATTTCTCCCCATTCAATATCAATGTTACTGTCAGAATGGGACCAAAGTGGTCAATATAGATGTAAGTCTACTCATATACTTTTTGTGCTACATGCTTCCCTAGCACAAGGAATGGCTGGTGTACTGACTCATGTAATGGAGGGATGTATGGGGAACTATGAAATGAATAGATATCATGATCCAAGAGGGTGGATCAATGAAATAATGTTCCCATCAAAGCCATCAATGCAGCCATCCAGAATATGACCAATTGTAGATTTTTTTCTCCTCCTTTCTAAAATGGACTGCTGAATTTTTGTGGGCATAAATTCCATTGTGATAAATATAAACATTTATTATACCATTCACATCAGCCATCACATTGTTTAGGACAAGCGCCTTGAGAGAAACACAATAGAATTTGTCTGCTTTTATATCTAATTTGTATACATCATAGTGTGGGCTTACCAGCTGTATAACATTCAACAACATGAGCATCACAACTGTATCCATTGTGTGACTGGAGAGGGAGAGACAGACACAGTAAGCACATTACTACCATCGCAACTCCTCTACTGTGAGAGTCCAGGCTCATAACGAGCTTTGGGATAATATCATGTTTTTTTTATTGATTAGCTTTTTTCAGTGTTTCTTTTAAGATGGAAGCCATAAACAAACTGCAATTTTCAGAGCATGGATAAGATTCCACAGAGAGAAACTGAAATGAGAAAAAAAGATGAACAATGGGTATTAAGTCTTGGTATATCGAGGGGAGGCAGAGTTTTTTTTCTTCCTGTGGTGTAATTGTATTTATGCTCCCAATGCCTGCAGACCCAAGAAGACAACTGCCAGCTGATTTTGTGTGCTTTCTTCAAGGCACTTTCTTCAAGGTCCTTGGACACTGTGCTATCTAACCTCCAAACGAGCTTCAATGCCATACAGCACTCCTTCCGTGGCCTCCAACTGCTCTTAAACGCTAGTAAAACCAAATGCATGCTTTTCAACCGTTCGCTGCCTGCACCCGCACGCCTGACCAGCATCACCACCCTGGATGGTTCCGACCTTGAATATGTGGACATCTATAAGTACCTAGGTGTCTGGCTAGACTCTAAACTCTCCTTCCAGACCCATATCAAACATCTCCAATCGAAAATCAAATCAAGAGTCGGCTTTCTATTCCGCAACAAAGCCTCCTTCACTCACGCCGCCAAACTTACCCTAGTAAAACTGACTATACTACCGATCCTCGACTTCGGCGACGTCATCTACAAAATTGCTTCCAACACTCTACTCAGCAAACTGGATGCAGTTTATCACAGTGCCATCCGTTTTGTCACTAAAGCACCTTATACCACCCACCACTGCGACTTGTATGCTCTAGTCGGCTGGCCCTCGCTACATATTCGTCGCCAGACCCACTGGCTCCAGGTCATCTACAAGTCCATGCTAGGTAAAGCTCCGCCTTATCTCAGCTCACTGGTTACGATGGCAACACCCATCCGTAGCACGCGCTCCAGCAGGTGTATCTCACTGATCATCCCTAAAGCCAACACCTCATTTGGCCGCCTTTCGTTCCAGTTCTCTGCTGCCTGTGACTGGAACGAATTGCAAAAATCGCTGAAGTTGGAGACTTTTATCTCCCTCACCAACTTCAAACATCTGCTATCCGAGCAGCTAACCGATCGCTGCAGCTGTACATAGTCTATTGGTAAATAGCCCACCCATTTTCACCTACCTCATCCCCATACTGTTTTTATTTATTTATTTTTATTTTTCTGCTCTTTTGCACACCAATCTCTACCTGTACATCACCATCTGATCATTTATCACTCCAGTGTTAATCTGCATAATTGTAATTATTTGCCTACCTTCTCATGCCTTTTGCACACAATGTATATATAGACTCCCCTTTTTTTCTACTGTGTTATTGACTTGTTAATAGTTTACTCCATGTGTAACTCTGTGTTGTCTGTTCACACTGCTATGCCTTATCTTGGCCAGGTCGCAGTTGCAAATGAGAACTTGTTCTCAACTAGCCTACCTGGTTAAATAAAGGTGAAATAAAAAAAAAAATTAAAAAAAAAACTGATGTATTCACAGAAATCAACCATGGTGTTTTCACATAATCATTGCCACAGAATAGAGAGTATAGCGGCTTTATCTTCTTTGCCTAATATCCATAGTTCTAGTCGAGTGCAGTGGATGCCTTTAATGCATTTTCTTTGTTGCTAATGAATTACAATCGAATTCATCACTTATTTGGAGCACAGAAAAAACCTGAAGTTACATTTGAGTAAAAGGCTATCTCAAATGATAGTTTAGAACTATTCCAACCTGTTGTGCTGCTGTCGAAGTGAGTATAATGCCAGGTTGCACCTCTGCCATTTCAATAAACATCTGTTCAACAAGAGACTTGATGGTTGTCGATTATGTATCTCCCTTCTAATTTTCTTCAGTGCTCTCTATGGACCTGAGAATGGCTTTGGGCTCGCCTGATCTTTGTGTTTCAAATGGACAACCAGACAGGGTTTTCGACAGAAAGCTGAAACATTGCTATTGATATTCTTTAGAACAATCAGCATCTCTCACTTGCAATGTCACTGATCCTAGAGTCTGTATGTTCGAGTCAATACTCCCTTAGGCTAGCAGGAAAGCAGTAGATTTCTGAATACAGAGCCCAGCTCTCTCAATTATGGACTCCCAATTATGTTAGTCTAGTATGCACAGGCTAGCCCTGAGGTTGTGCCTACTTTAAGCATCTCTCCGTCAAGGGAAACATAGTATCCTGTCTAACAAATATACAGTATCTACATATACACTGAACAAAAATATAAAATGCAACGTGCTACTATTTCAAAGATTTTGAGTTACAGTTCATATAAGGAAATCAGTCAATATAAATAAATTCATTAGGGCCTAATCTATGGATTTCACATGACTGGGTGGAACGACAATGGGTCTCGAGATCTCGTCACGGTATCTCTGTGCATTCAAATTGCCATTGATAAAATACAATTGTGTTCGTGGTCTGTAGTTCATGACTGCCTGCCTATACCATAACCCCACCACCATCATGGGGCACTCTGTTCACAAAGTTGACATCAGCAAACCACTTGTCCACACGACGCCATACATGCTGTCTACCCGGTACAATTGAAACTGGGATTCATTCATGAAGAGCGCACTTCTCCAGCGTGCCAGTAGCCATCGAAGGTGAGCATTTCCCCACTGAACTCAGTTACGAAGCCAAATTGCAGTCAGGTCTAGGCCCTGGTGAAGACGACGAGCATGCAGATGAGATTCCCTGAGACAGTTTCTGACAGTTTGTGCAGAAATGTTTCGGTTGTGCACATTTTAAGGTGGCCTTTATTGTCCCAGCACAAGGTGCACCTGTGTATTGATCCTTGTCTTTAGTCAGGTTCTTGATATGCCACACCTGTCAGATGGATGGATTATCTTGGCAAAGGATAAATTCTCACTCACAGAGATGTAAACAAATTTGTGCACAACATTTTAGAGAAATAAGCTTTGGAACATTTCTGCTATATTTTATTTCAGCTCATGAAACATGGGAACTTCACTTCATGTTGTCTTTATATTTTTGTTCAGTATATTTCAGGATGCTCTGTATCCCTGGAAATAATAAGAATTAATGTAAACATTACAGTTTATAAAACATAGCTTGTCCAAAAACGTAGTCTCTTGGCTCAACTTACCCTTATCCTTGTCTTTAGTCAGGTTCTTGATATGCCACACCTCTCAGATGGATGGATTATCTTGGCAAAGGATAAATTCTCACTCACAGGGATGTAAACAAATTTGTGCACAACATTTTAGAGAAATAAGCTTTGGAACATTTCTGATATATTTTATTTCAGCTCATGAAACATGGGAACTTCACTTCATGTTGTCTTTATATTTTTGTTCAGTATATTTCAGGATGCTCTGTATCCCTGGAAATAATAAGAATTAATGTAAACATTACAGTTTATAAAACATAGCTTGTCCAAAAACGTAGTCTCTTGGCTCAACTTACCCTCATCCTTGTCTTTAGTTAGGTTCTTGATATGCCACACCTCTCAGATGGATGGATTATCTTGGCAAAGGATAAATTCTCACTCACAGGGATGTAAACAAATTTGTGCACAACATTTTAGAGAAATAAGCTTTGGAACATTTCTGATATATTTTATTTCAGCTCATGAAACATGGGAACTTCACTTCATGTTGTCTTTATATTTTTGTTCAGTATATTTCAGGATGCTCTGTATCCCTGGAAATAATAAGAATTAATGTAAACATTACAGTTTATAAAACATAGCTTGTCCAAAAACGTAGTCTCTTGGCTCAACTTACCCTGGGTATGGGGTAAGTTGAACCACAGGACAGGGTAAGTTTAGCCGTCTACACATTTCTGTACTGAATGAAATATTACCACCACCTTTTTTAACAATGTCTATCTATATTTCTTAAAAACAATTCAACACAATCATAATCACTTTTTTGTCTTTTAATAATTTTTAGCACATTTTAACACCGGCATAACACCTAACAAACACTTTGTACTTTTTAAACACTTTTTACAAAGGCCAGGCCCTGTAGTTACCTCATATCCTACTGGGCATAGATGTCAGTTCAACATCTAGTTTTGATTACCATTTAGTTGAGTTAACAAACAGGAAGTCATAGTGAAATAAACAAAAAATGTCACCCTGTCATTCGATTAGGATAGAAGTTAGGTGAAAAAAAAGACAATATACCCCTACATCGATGACTTTTTGCAAATTCAATCATTTTTTCATGTTGATTTAACATGGGAATGTTAAATGTTCATTCACATAGAATGCTGTTTTTTATGACATGGAAACAATGTTGATTCAACCCGTTTTTGCCCAGTGGGATCCCAGTTACAATGCCTTGCATTACGCCTGTCAAGAAACCATTGGCTCAACCATTGCATTGGCTCAATTACCCCATAGCCAGTGGCTCAAATTACCCCAAGGCAAACATTTTTACCCTATTAGCCAATACAGCCAGAACGATACACTGTCATGCTATGTTTAGAACCTCATTTTGAAGCTTATAAAGACCCCAACTGATGTATAGAACAATATAAAAAGTATCTACTTTGGTTTAGATTCAAGCATCATGAAATCTTTTAACTTGGTGAAAATCTTATTTTTTAACTAACTTGCCATGTGTTTTAACACACTTTTTCCATGTGTTTTTTTACTTCACAGACTCCTTGAAATGATGACCTCTTCCTAAAGATTTTATCAAATGATAAGATTTGTGTATGGTTTCCTAGAATCAACTTACCCCATTTTCTCAACTTACCCCACTCTCCCCTACATCCTATACAAGGTTTGTGTTGAGTTGATAATGCTGCAGTTTGATTTTCTCCCGCCATTGAACCTTACAGATTAAAGTGATGAGATAGATGGTTGGTATAACAACATTTGAGCAGAGGAAAGTGTAACTTTTGATTACCAAGATCATACATGTTGGCTAGATGCTCACTTTAGCTCAATACTTAATGGAAAAAAAACAGACACACACACACACACACACACACACACACACACACAGGCCAGTATAGGATTACTTCAAAGTTCTTTTTTGAAAAGGTAATTTCAGCACATTGTTGCCTTCATAGCTACACAAAAACCCTTTCATAGGCACAGGCAGACATAAATGTATCAAATGTATATTTTATGGATTTTCTGAACAGCCTGAAATTATGGTTACTGCGTTCTCATTACAAAGGAAGAATGCTAGCTCCATACAATACGGGTGTCGAGCGCAGGATGTTTGCCAGTGAAGATGAGCGGTTCCACCAGGACAATGAGAGAGACATGTCTGGAAAACTTAATGAGACTAATAATTATGTAAGATGAGCTCATCTCCTCGGCTGAGATGACAACCTTTCATTTAGCTGGGACAATTGGTTATATTCCAGTACTCTATGGAACTGTCCCCAACCTCAGACATCCATCTGTCTACTCTTCTCTGATCTGGGAAGTTCAATGGTTCTATAATGTGTGTGACAACCTCATGCATATTCACTAGAGGTTGAAATATACGTTGGGAGTTCATGACCTATATCGTATAATGTAGGTCATGAACTCCCAATGTTGCCTTCAATGGGTCACTCAGACAAAGGGCCCTAATTAATTAAACAATATTGACTTACATATATATGTTGTTATAATGAAATGCCATTGATTCTCAAATAATTAATATATCAGCAGTGACTAAAACTAATGGGGTATACATTTAAACCACCAATAAATGGAGTAAACTACTAAACTGAGCCTTGGTAACTAACACTGGAGAACACTAAAAGTACACTCAGCATATCTTTCTGGGGTTGTTAAATTTACTAAACTGGAGGAATGGGGAGCATTGTGCCTCTACACAGAAAGCTTCCTTTCTAATTAAGAATATGTGCATAACAAAGCAAGTGGCACAATTGGAAACATTTTATTGCCACATTACCTGATTGGTTTTATGAGAAATACAGGGACTTGAGGCCAGGAAAAAAAAAAAAATCATTTCAGCACTTTTCTACACCTGTTTGTATAGTTTTCAAAGTTAAGGACCCTGCCAAAGTTCATATTAGTGCTAGAGACATCTCAAGGGATGCCCACGATTGCATGACGAAGAGGCCTGTACACAAACAGGCATCCATTTATTATTGATGCCCTTGCAGGAGCAACCAGAGGCAGTCCTTGTTAGCTTACTTTCCCCAGGTGCAGCTGAGATTCTTTTAAAGGTAGCATTTAGCTACCCGATTCAGTTCAGCGATTCTTTGCCTCACAAAGGGGATAATTTATGATGCAAAGCGTCATGTAGGGACAATATGAGAGCACACATTTTTAGGGAGTGATTGCAAGCCCAAAGGCATCCAAATGCAATGGGATAGAACCTTCCCTGCCTTTCTTTACATAAGCAAGTGAAATAGACAGAAGATGCATGTAATTTGATTTGCACAAAATCCAATGAGACCTGGGAAGTATCTGGTTCATTATATAATTACGTAAAAGCTGCTTCATGCTTAATTCTACAGGGAATTTAGACAGATATAGAAGTTGTTCTCACCGTGGAGATTTAGAAAGTCACGGGACATCAATTCCTCTCACTGTTTAGTTTAGCCTTCCACAGCAATGGTAGGCAAACGGTACTATCATGTTCCTGTGTGATCTGACAGTAATCTCATTGGAACAGAATACATCTACATTGTTTTTAATTAATGTCAGGAAATGTACAAATGAACAGCGTGAGTAACTGTTTTGATAGTTTCACTTTTCACAATTTACCACTGACATACTGTATCTTAACCTCTGAGATTAACATGAGACAAGACCTGAATTGGTTCTTTGATTTTGTTAAGGTTTTTCTGCCCGTAACGAAGTAAACTAATTATAGTTCTAGTCCTGCATTCTCTGCTTTTTAAATTCACTTTGTTGTTTCATCTGCTGTATTCTCAACAGGAGAGGTAACAGTAAGCTGTGTAGGCTAGGTAAGCATCTCACACTGTGGTCTGCTCAGGCAGCCTTTCTCCACAGAGTGTGTAGTGTACAATAATCACATCTGTCCCAGGGGACCTGAGCTAGAGAGCCATAGCACAGTTGGAGCTGGAAGCTGCCTGCTTCTCATCTAATCATCTCAATATTGAGTTTTCTTTTGCAATGAAATCTCCCTTACTCTGCATTTTTGCTCTTATACCAGCATACAGGGGGACCAAACTGATATTACACGCTGGGCCCCATCTGCATTTCCTGAAGCAGATTGGGCCATTAACATTGCCCAATTAACTCTTCTTGATTGGATTTCTTTGTAGTGTGAGTGTCTGTCGAGAATAATTAGGGCTGGGTTTGATTTTGTTGTATTGACAGGCCTCAGTGTACTGTGTGAGCTAGCAGATGCAGCGAATGAGATCTGCATTCCATCTTAGTTAAATTGCAGCTTAGTTAGAAAGCGATAGCTGTAGAAACGGCGGCAAATTTTCTACTGTGATGATCCAAAAAGATGATGGATGACTGAGTGAGTGAAGGTTTATCATCTCTGGCAGGGTAGGGTAAACACTTGAAATGGACAGGTCTCACTCATAATCAACAAGATGGCACAGCTACACCCAACACACCCACTCAGAAAACACACACCATGCCACACCCACCTATGGAGCTATAGCTACAAATATCAACGGCGTGCCGTAGCTGCACACACACACACACACACACACAGAGTGCATTTGGAAAGTATTCAGACCCCTAGAGTTTTCCACATTGTTACATTACAGCCTTATTCTAAAATGGACTAAACTATCATTTTTCCTCATCAATCTACACAAAAATACCCCATAACGACAAAGCAAAAACAGGTTTTATGACAATTTTACAAATTAAACATACACAAAAAATACCTTATTTACATACAGTACCAGTCAAAAGTTTGGACACACCTACTCATTCAAGGGTTTTTCTTTATTTTTACTATTTTCTACATTGTAGAATAATAGTGAAGACATCAAAAATATGAAATAACACAAATGGAATCATGAAGTAACCAAAAACGTTTAAACAAATCAAATTCTATTTTATATTTGAAATTCTTCAAAGTAGCCGACCCTTTGCCTTGACAGCTTTGCACACTCTTGGCATTCTCTCAACCACCTTCACCTGGAATGCTTTTCCAACAGTCTTTAATGAGTTCCCACATATGCTGAGCACTTATTGGCAGCTTTTCCTTCACTTTGTGGTCCAACTCATCCCAAACCATCTCAATTGGGTTGAGGTCAGTGATTGTGGAGGCCAGGCCATCTGATTCAGAACTCCATCACTCTCCTTCTTGGTCAAATTGCCCTTTCACAGCCTGGAGGTGTGTTGCGTCATTGTCCTGTTGAAAAAATAAATAATAGTCCCACTAAGTGCAAACCAGATGGGATGGCATATCGCTGCAGAATGCTGTGGTAGCCATGCTGGTTAAGTGTGCCTTGAATTCTAAATAAATCACAGAGAGTGTCACCAGCAAAGCACCCCCACACTATCACACCTTCTCCAAGCTTTGCAGTGGGAACCACACATGCAGAGATCATCCGTTCACCTACTCTGCATCTCACAAAGACATAGCGGTTTGAACCAAAAGTAGCCAATTTGTTTTTTCATCAGACCAAATTACAGATTTCCACTGGTCGAATGTCCATTGCTCGTGTTTCTTGTCCCAAGCAAGTCTTTTCTTCTTATGTGTCCTTTAGTAGTGGTTTCTTTGCAGCAATTCGACAATGAAGGCCTAATTCACACAGTCTCCTCTGAAAAGTTCAAGTTGAGATGTGTCCGTTACTTGAACTCTGTGAAGCATGTATTTGGACTGCAATCTGAAGTGCAGTTAACTCTAATGAACTTATCCTCTGCAGCAGAGGTAACTCTGGGTCTTCTTTTCCTGTAAGTATTCAGAACCTTTGCTATGAGACTCCAAATTGAGCTCAGGTGCATCCTGTTTCCATTGATCATCCTTTAGATGTTTCTACAACTTGTGGTAAATTCAATTGATTGGAAAGGCACACACCTGTCTATATAAAAGGTCCCACAGTTGACAGTGGATGCCAGAGTTGAAACCAAGCCATGAAGTCAAAGGAATTGTCGGTAGAGCTCCGAGACAGGATTGTGTAGAGGCACCAAAACATTTCTGCAACATTGAAGGTCCCCAAGAACACAATGGCCTCCATCATTCATAAATGAAAGCTGTTCAGAACCACCAAGACTCTTCCTAATGATGGCAGCCCAGCCAAACTGAGCAAACAGGGGATAAGAGCCTTGGTCAGGGAGGTGACCAACAACCCAATGGTCTCTCTGACAGGGCTCCAGAGTTCTTCTGTGGAGTTCCCCTCTGCAGCACTCCACCAATCAAGCTTTTATGATAGAGTGGCCAGATGGAAGCCACTCCTCCGTAAAAAGCACATGACAGCCCACTTGGAGTTTGCCAAAAGGCACCTAAAGGACTCTCAGATAATAAGAAACAAGGTTCTCCGGTCTGATGAAACCAAGATTGAACTCTTTGGCCTGAATGCCAAGTATCACATCTGGAGGAAACTTGGCACCATCCCTACAGTGAAGCACGGTGGTAGCAGCAAAATGCTGTGGGAATGTTTTTCAGCGGCAGGTACTGGGATACTATTTAGGATCGAGGGAAAGATGAACGTAGCAAAGTACAGAGATCCTGATGAAAACATGCTCTAGAGCGCACAGGACCTCAGACTGGGACGAATGTTCCCCTACCAAAAGGACAATGACCCTAAGCACAAGGCCAAGTCAACGCAGGAGTGGCTTTGGGTCAAGTCTCTGAATGTCCTTAAGTGGCCCAGCCGGAGCCCGGACTTCAACCCGATCAAACAGCTCTGGGGAAACCTGAAAATACCTATGCAGCAACGCACCCCATCCAACCTGACAAAGCTTGAGAGGCTCTGCAAAGAAGGATGTGAGAAACTCCCCAAATACAGGTGTGCCAAGTTTGTAGCATCATTCCCAAGAAGACTCGAGGCTGTAATCACTAACCAAAGGTGCTTCAAGAAAGTACTGAGTAAAGGGTCTTAAATACTTAGGTAAATTTGACATTTCAGTATCATTTTTTTGTGTAAACTTGCAAGAATTTGTAAAAACATGTGTTTGCTTTCTTATTATGGGGTATTGTGTGTAGATTGATGAAGTGGAATTGATATTAGAATAAGGTTGTAACGTAACAATGTACACACACACACACACACACTATGCCATAGCTTCTGATATTCACGTTTCTATAGCTTGAATTATGACTCACCATTGTGTTATGTACTAGTGTGACAAGTAAAAGGGTTTAACAGCGTAGGTCTGTAGGGAGTGTTTTTAACACAGCCATATAGTAAGAGCTCTGTAATGCAAAATCTATTGAACCTCATGAAGAGTGAAGCACCTTTTACAGGAAACTATTCCCTCTTGAGTTTGCTATCATAGCTGTAAGTGTTCTTGATAGAGTCCCCTGGTTAAATGTGATGAAACGAGACATACCGCCCCTAACCACATCCATCGTTCCAGCCACACTGTGCTCACACAATTAATGTAGTCGGTGCAGTGTGTCAAAAACTTTTTTTATGGTTAACAACAAGCACAGTTAAGGAATACCTGCTGGCAGTGCAGGATGTGTTCCATCTCTCCATTTCAACATCTATTTAATTGCGGATCATTATGAATCAGATGCCCTTTTACAGACTCTCTGCTAGAGAGCTACGTATGAGAGTGTTTTGGTAAAGTGATTGAGAAAAGTACAGCTAACACTTAACTGTTATTCATGAAATGACTGATTGCAGGGGAATAGGCACCCTGTATCGTGTTAGCTGCACTGCAGCCCTGTAGAATTTCAATCAGAGAGAGAAGCCTACTGAATTTAGGAAGTTACGGACTTGCCATCAATCAACCATGATTCCACAGAAGTCATGAGTGGTACTAGATATGGCATCACATTTTGATGTGAATGGAAAACTTTGTCAAGTAGTCTACTTATGTCACACCCTGACCATAGTTTGCTTTGTATGTTTCTATTTTTTGTTTGGTCAGGGTGTGATCTGAGTGGGCATTCTATGTTGTGTGTCTAGTTTGTCTGTTTCTGTGTTTGGCCTGATATGGTTCTCAATCAGAGGCAGGTGTTAGTCATTGTCTCTGATTGGGATCCATATATAGGTAGCCTGTTTGGTGGTGGGGTTTGTGGGTGATTGTTCCTGTCTTTGTTACACCAGATAGGGCTGTTTTAGTTTTTTCATGGTTTCTTTTTTTTTTTTTTTGTATATTGTTCTAGTTTCATCTTTATTAAAGATGTATCACAATAACCACGCTGCATTTTGGTCCGCCTCTCCTTCAACAGAAGAAACCCGTTACAACTTAGCTATTTATCTTATTTATTTATTTATTTTCAGGGGAGCCCAATTTACACCAGGGTCACATTCTCAATGAGACCCTCACAAATCACCATGATAATTCAATAAAACAACAAAAAATAAACTACAAGGTATAGAGGTTACAGATACACTACATTTCAACAACACAAATAAATTATTATGGTCAACCAAAACACTTGCTCCTTACTCATGAGCTTTCTAAACTGCCCTATTGGCACCAGGGATTCTAGATTTAATGAGGTTTGTAAATTATTCCAAAGATGGGAGACCTTAAAATGAAAGGATGATTTACTTAGGTTGGTAGAAACACAAGGGACCTGGAGTATTATTTATACTTTAACAGAAAAGTGAGATATGTTGGAAGCTTGTGCAGCAGCTTTAAACGTAAAGGGAGAAATGAAGTGATCTACGGGAATTTAGAGAGGTCCAGCCAACCTTCTGATAAAGGATGCAGTGATGAGTATTAAACCTGTTATCTGTGATAAAGTGAAGCGCTATGGTACACAACATCCAAGGTAGAGTAGTAGCTGCTGCATTCTGATAAATGGTGTCACCATAATCAAGTGTCTGGTAGGAAGGTTGCCTGTACAACCTGCTTCCTGCCGCTGCGCACGGAACCCGCTAGCGGGCTGAAATTCCACAACATACGGTGATCGCTACATAAATAGTTATATTAAACATTCATGAAAATACAAGTGTCTAACGTGTATCGAAAGCCTAGAATCTTGCTAATCCAACCGTTGTCAGATTTAAAAAAGGATTTACTGCGAAAGAATATCATTCGATTATCTGAGCATAGAGCCCCATAAAAAACAACAATTTTAACCAGCACAGGCGTAACATATTCACTGCATTAAAATAAATTGTTTACCTTTGACGTTCTTCGTCTATTTTCAATTCCAATGCTCATTGTTACACAATGAATAATTTTTTGTTTGATAAAATCAGTTTTTATAGCCTAACACAAAACATTTTGTGAACCGCTTGTGTCGTGAATTCCGTCTCATTCCATTTTCGCCGACAGATTCCAGGTAAATGACCCACACAGAACGTGACTTTTCCAGTCATGTTTGGTTTCACTGCAATTAACTGGTTTGTTTGTAACACAATCAAACCTGATGGGCCATTTCGCGGGACGTATTGACTGAAAGAAACCGATTTGAAGACAAGTCATGACATCATTGTGCACCAATGATTTGCCCGCTGTTTCGTTGATTGACTGCCTTTTAACCCAATGTCCACTGATCGTCTTGAAATCTAGCTGAGTAGATAGCCAATGAGCTGAGCTAAACTGCAATAGGCCATGTTTATGTGTTGCAAGACCAACCCATGTAGTAAGCTCCAGCGTTAATAACCTGTTGTAACTACCCATCCCGGGTCTGGGATCGTTGTCATCATCTGACACTAATTAGCATAACGCAACAGACATAAATATTACTAGAAAATATTCCTATTCATGAAATCATAAGTGAAATATATTGAAACACAGCTTAGCCTTTTGTTAATCACCCTATCATCTCAGATTTTGAAAATATGCTTTACAGCCAAAGCAAGACAAGCATTTGTGTAAGTTTATCGATAGCCTACTATAGCATTATGTCCAGCTAGCAGTAGGCAACTTGGTCACGAAAATCAGAAAAGCAATCAAATTAAATAGTTTACCTTTGATGAGCTTTGGATGTTTTCACTCACGAGACTCCCAGTTAGATAGCAAATGTTCATTTTTTCCAAAAATATTATTTTTGTAGGCGAAATAGCTCCGTTTGTTCTTCACGTTTGGCTGAGAAATCGGCCGAAAAATATTCCAAATTAGCTCCATAATATCGACAGAAACATAGCAAACGTTGTTTATAATCAATCCTTAAGGTGTTTTTCAAATATCTAATCGATAATATATCCACCGGGACAATTGGCTTTTCAGTAGGACCAAGAGGAAAAATGGCTACCTCTGTAATTTACGCAAGAATCACTGAGAGCCATCAGGTGACCACTTACGCAATATAGTCGCTTACGCTCATTCTTCAACAACACATTATACTGTCATGTATTTTCACAAAAAAATATGAACACAGATAAAAGAGAGACTACTGTCTAGTAGATTGTTTTGGTTTAATTTGCATCATTCTCTTGTGCTCATGTGGGTCGCTAGTTCCTGAGATTTGTTTGATGGAGCAATAAAGGCGATCACATTTAAGGTATGACCCAGATGCAGACAGTGTTGAAGAAACAAAAGTGTATTCCTTAAACAGGGGCAGGCAACAATAGGTCAAGGCAGGCAGGGGTCAATAATCCAGAGAGGGTGTAAGGTTCCAGAAAGGCAGGCAGTCTCAGGGTAGGCAGGGGACAAAACAGGGAAAGACTAGAAAACCGGTGCAAAAACATGCAGGAGCAGGGAAACAAATGCTGGTAGGTTCTACAAACAACATGAATTGGCAACAGACAAACAAAACACAGGTATAAATACACAGGGGATAATGGGGAAGATGGGCGACACCTGAGAGGGATGGAGACAATCACAAAGACAGGTGAAACAGATCAGAGTGTGACAACAGGCAATGGTTAGGCAGCTGTGGTTTTGGCAGAGAGAAATGATTGGTCAGGAGTTAAAGGTCCTGCCCCAGAACATACAAAACTTTTTATGAGCTTACGAATCTCTTCGTAACGTCAAAACAGTGACAGAACTCAGAGCGCGAGTAGATTCAAAAACTGCAAGTGCTTTTTTGATTCACAGCAGAATATTCATACTCGTAAATGGACCCGTAATAATTCTGAAAATAAATTATACTTGCAAATCTAAGTTTGCAAGTTTGCAAAGTTACAAGTTTGCGACCATTGTTAAATCTTAAACATTTGTATGTCGTACTTGCAACCAAGAATCTCAATGTGCGAACACGAAATTAAAATACATACTCGCATAGTTCTGTCATCATTATAATCCCATACCTTACTGCCTTTTGACAACGACATGGCTGGCAGGCATCGCATATGTAATTATTTAAGTTATGGAAATATATAATATTAGAATATCATTCCAATGTCGGGAAAATAGGCCTGTTAGAATACACATTTTACTATCTCAGCCGGCCCGGAGCTGAGGTAGCGTGTGCCGGGAGTTGCTGTGGCATTTGCATTATCTGTAGGCGATGGCTAGTTACTATGGTATTCTAGAGAATATGGTTGTATCTCCCTGGCCTGAAACGAATGAACTGTAAACATTTTTTTTGCAACATTGGGTTGTTTAAGTAGCACGTGATATAGCCAACTTTGTGGCTGTGTTATCTTAGTCTGGTTGACAGCTCTCACAGCTATTTCTCGCTGTCTAATTACGTGGGTCTCATCATTCAGGCTAGTGGAATCTGACTTAGTGGCTAATGGTACCCCGCTTTCCGCCCATTCAACAAGTGTAAACAGAGAAGGTTTTGGAGCGACAACCATTGCGAGTGGCTGAATTTTACGATTTTTTTAAAGAGAGTGGAACAGACAGAGGGGACAGAAGGTGCCAGTGTCACCACAATCACTGTCGACATGATAAGAGTTGCAGCTCGCAGATCCTCATGTCAATTCAAACACTCAGGTCATGACAACTTAACGTTTGGCTTAGCTAGGCCAAGTAGATAAGGTAGGTTGACCAGCCTCATCCTGAGTATAGCTGACTAACGTTAACTAATTTAGCTAGCTACACAGAGACATATTTGCTTACTAGCCCACATGTATTGTAGCTATGTTTGAGCTATGATGAGTGGCGCCGAAATGTCAAGCCCCAATGTGAGCATTATCTGGACGTGTCTCTGATGCCACCCTGTGGTGTCAAGTGGAGAAACAAGTATTATCCTGTGTTCGGATAGCCCTGTTCAGGCTACACCAATTCTGCTATGCAGAATCAATGTTTTGCCGTTTTGTTTGTATTTGTAATTATCTTTGTTTTAACTCATGCAGTTCCTAATTTGTATACCATTCTAATATATTGTTTGCAAACCCTAAAAGTTACTGCATGCCAATTGAGGCTACACCTATGGAGCAATTATAGATTTAGAATTAAAGTTTAATAACCAGGTTATTGTTTTAGTTTTTTTCCTTAATTCTAGGTGCCATCAATGCCTACTGAAAACACCAACAGATACTAGACCAAAGTAGGAGGAAATGGCTGCCAGATTGGTAGAGGAACTTCGACTTTGCTTGTTATGAGAACGAGGCTGCCGTGATGTTTTTTGAAACCTGCAGAGCAGTACCGACGAAAACACGTACCATGGCGTCAGTGGGGAAAAGGTAAGGGTGAGAACCCAGAAAGAACATGCTTCCACAACAGCACTTAAAGATTGTGAGGGGTCTCTGGCAGCAAACAAAGATCCAGAAAGAGCCCCTCTGACGATAAGGTTGGACAAGATGGACCTGGCGGCAAAGACAAAATGGACAAGCTCTTCAACATTGCTAAAGAAGAGGTTTTTCCCAGCTGGTGAAGCTCAACCATATGAACAGGTTGGACTAGGACAAACCTATACAAATTACTAGGCCTGCTGCTCTTTCATTGGAACAATTTTTTACATTTGTAAAAAAAATGGCCTTTATTTAACTAGGCGAGTTCATTCTTATTTACAATGACGGCCTATCCCGGCCGAATGTGCACCACCCTATGAGACCCAATCACGGCCGGATGTGATACAGTTTGGATCAAACCACAGACTGTAGTGATGCCTCTTGCACTGAGATGCAATGCCTTAGACCGCTGCATCACTCAGGAGTCATTGTATGACTGAGAACCTTGCATGCAAGATAAAAAGACAATATCCTTCACTCTAACGTCAGACTTCTCCCAAGATACACTATATATATATATATATATATATATATATATATATATATATATATATATATATATATATATATATATATATATATATACGTACATATATATATACGTACATATATATGTACGTACATATATATATATATATATATATATATATATGTACGTACATATATATATATATACGTACATATATATATACGTACATATATATATATGTACGTATCAGCAATGGGTGTGGCTGAAATTGCCGATTAGAAGGGATGTCCACATACTTTTTTGAATATATATATATATATATATATATATATATTCAAAAAAGTATGTGGACATCCCTTCTAATCGGCAATTTCAGCCACACCCATTGCTGACAGGTATATATAATCTAGCACACAGCCATACAATCTCTATAGAATAAAATTGGCAGTAGAATGGTCTTATTGAAGACCTCAGAGACTTTCATTGTGGCACCGCCATAGGATGCAATCTTTCCAATAAGTCAGATTGTAACATTTCTGCACTGCTAGAGCTGCCCCGGTCAGGTGTAGGTGCCGTTGTGAAGTGGAAATATCTAGGAGTAACAAGGGCTCAGCTGTGAAGTGGTTGGCCACACAAGCTCACAGAACAGGACCGCTGAGTGCTGAAGCACGTAGAACATACAAATGCTCAGTTTCAACACCCACTACCAAGTTCCAAACTGCCACTGGAAGCACCTTCAGCACAATAACTGTTTGTCGGGAGCTTCGTGAAATTGTTTTCTTGGCACAAAAATTAAACAAGGGCTGTGCGAGTCACTGGTAAGCATCTGGTGTGTGGAACATCACCTTGAGCTTTTTGACCTGGACAGTGTCAAGGCCTTGCTTATGCTCTCTGAAATGAAACTCTAAACGGCATCTACAAGCAATACTACCAGTCTTCAAATGTTGTTCACAGACCATTTTAGCCACATCCTGGAGGCAGGTAGGTGGTCGGTAGCCAAGTTTTTAGAGCATTGGCCAGTAACCAATAGGTTGCTAGATCGAAGTCCTGAGCTGACAATGTAAAAATCTATTGTTCTATCTCTGAACAAGGCAGTTAATCCACTGTTCCTAGGCTGTCATTGTAAAATAAGAATTAGTTCTTAACTGACTTGCCTAGTTAAATGTGAGGACTTCAAGTCCTCCACAGATGCAATACTTGAGTGTCTGGAGTTCAAATTAGTTGTCCACCGCCCCTTTAGCCGCAGGTGTTGTGGTAGTGCTTACTGCAAGGGACTGTTGGGTCAGATCAGTTCTCAAACATTAGGGTAATGCTAGAGATAATGCTGGTCTTTTCCATGAGCTCATCCTGCTGTGAGTGAGGGTTCTCAGCCATGATGAGTATCAAGTCAGACTGGAAATCCAGCCTGTCCACCAGCATGATGAACAGTCTGCTGCTGATCTCCATCTATGGCCCGGAGACTGAGGACTACAAGCCATAGAGGACCGTTATCAAGTGGTGGCATTTAAAAAGGTCAAGGTCACCATTCTTCAATGGTGAAGCAGAGAAAGTGAAGGCTGGGGGAACACACACATGTTCTTTATTGTATGTTGTACTGTTATGTGATTTAATGGGGCTGCTGGTGGGGCACTGTAATATTTCTAACTTAAGTTTATTCAGTAACCAGTTCACAATAACATTGTTCTCTTTTTGATATTTTGCATACATGAGGTTAGCATGTTCAATTAATAAATGATCATTATTAATAATATATTGGATGTTTCTGTTTTCATTAAGATGCAAAAAGTTTTTTTCTTAACAAATTAAGTTTATGTAATATAGACTGTCTATATCGGTCTCATAAATACACAAATTACTTTATAAGGACTGCAAATGACCTAAACCAATGTTGATATATAAAATGTTACAAAATAATAGTATTTACATTTTGGGATGGTTAAAATTCAGTTTAGGACAACTGAGATTGCTCATCGGGACGGAAATGGGATGGTGAAATATCAAAGCATTTTAGGGGCCCCCTTCTTGACTGTGAACAGAAATGTATTATTTACTGTTTGGATGGTGTATCAATACACTCAGTTACTACAAAGATACAGACGTCCTTCCTAACTAAATTGATGGAGAGGAAGGAAACCACTCAGGGATTTCACCATGAGGCCAATGGCGACTTTCGAAAAAGTAATAGAGTTGTATGGCTGTGATAGGACAAATGGCTGTGAAATGAGAAAACTGCAGATGGATCAGCAACATTGTAGTTACTCCACAATACTAAGCTAATTGACAGAGTGAAAAGGAGGAAGCCTGTACAGAATACAAATATTCAAAAACATGCATCCTGTTTGCAACAAGGCCCTAAAGTAATACTGCAAAAAGGGTGGCAAAACAATTCACTTTTTAGTCCTGAGAACAGTGTTATGTTTGTGGCAAATCCAATACGACACATTACAGAGTACCACTCTCTATATTTTCAAGCATCGTGGTGGCTGCATCATGTTATGGGTATGCTTGTAATTGTTATGGACTGGGGAGTTTTTCATTACAAAACAAGTGTGGAATGGTGCTAAGCACAGGCAAACACCGAGAGGAAAACCTGGTTCAGTCTGCTTTTCACCAGAAATGTAAATTAACTTTCAACAGGACAATAACCTTAAACCCAAGGCCAAATCTACAGTGGAGTTGCTTACCAAGAAGACAGTGAATGTTCCTGAGTCTCTGAGTTACAGTTTTGACTTAAATCTACTTGAAAATCTATAGCAAGACCTGAAAATAGTTGTCTAGCAATGACCAAAATCCAATTGGACAGAGCTTGAAGAATTTAGAATGGAATAATGTTTCACAATCCCGGTGTGGAAAGCTCTAAGAGAGTTACCCAGCTACAGACTCTCAGACTACAGACTCTCAGACTCAGCTGTAGTCGCTGCCACAGGTACATCTACAAATTATTGCCTCAGGGGTTTGAATACTTATGTAAATGAGATATTTCTGTATATCATTTTCAATACATTCACTAGAATGAAAACAAGTGTTTAGCCACTTTGTCATTAAGGGTTATTGTGTGTAGATGGTTGAGGAAAAAACAATGATTTAATACATTTTGTATTCGGGCTATAACACAACAAAATGTGGAGAACGCAAGGGGTATGAATACTTTCTGAAGGCACTGTGTAGAGAAATGTTTTACAAAACCTGTATAAACTGTATTTTCTGTATAATTATTTGATAATATTCTATTGCACAATGTATGATGTATCACACGCCTTAATTTTATTCGTAAAATCAGGATTATGCCTCTGGTGCCATTTATTCCAATTAGGCCGGTTATGATTTCTCTCTGTCATTTTCACCCTATTCTGTAACTTGGAGGGTTTATAGCACCTCTAGTAATTTAATAGGATCTCTATGATCAGCCTTTGATGTGAATAGCAAACTCTATGTTTCCTATCATTAGCTTGTTTTATGCTATTTTTGTGTCACTGATGGTACAAGAAGCAACAGTAGGTAGACCTGGAGTATGGAGCACTCTCTTCTGGCTACATGCCAGCCAATTATCTACTACATTCAATAGATTATCATTAAAGGTTAGCTTTCTTCCATGGCACATATTGCACTTTTGCTTTCTTCTCCAACACTTTGTTTTTGCATTATTTAAACCAAATTGAACATGTTTCATTATTTATTTGAGGCAAAATTGATTTGATTGATGTATTATATTAAGTTAAAATAAGTGTTCATTCAGTATTGTTGTAATTGTCATTATTACAAAAAAATAAATAATAATAGGGCGTTTAATTGGTAGCAGCTTTTTTTGGTCCTCCAATAATCAGTATCGGTTTCAGCGTTGAAAAATCATAATCGGTCCACCTCTAGTTTCTACTGTAGATCACTGCATGTTTGGAGCATAATATATTTGTGTATATTCCTTAAAACCGCGGACACGCAAAGTAACGTTACTCATTTCATAATCTTAATGGTGTTATATTCAATCGTGCTTAAGTAGCTAGCTACATTCTTCTATTAGCTCTGTAAAACAATGCTAATTGAGTCAGAGAAGTATTAGCTTGTGTTGCGTTTTGAAGCTACCCTGGCCTTATGACTCCCAAGTGGCGAAGTGGTCTAATGCACAGCATTTCAGTGCTAGAGGCGTCACTACAGACATCCTGGTTCAATTCTAGGCTGTGATTCTATCAAAGTAAGTGCCTTATTACGTTATAATAGTTTATGTATGTGAACTGTGCGTCAAATTACAAAAAATACCGTGTTCAGTAATCATCTCACATGTTAGTTGGTGGTGAACTATGTGGCCATTGAGGGCAGCAGTGTCGATCAGATGGAAAAATATCTTATACTATTTGGTAATTTTCTGAGTGCATTCCACAAAGCTGTTTATCATGTCCGCCTTATCCACTGCCTCCATTTAGAGGTTATAATCAAGCACACAGTCTGGTTAG
Organism: Oncorhynchus mykiss; assembly: GCF_013265735.2. Taxonomy (NCBI): domain Eukaryota; kingdom Metazoa; phylum Chordata; class Actinopteri; order Salmoniformes; family Salmonidae; genus Oncorhynchus; species Oncorhynchus mykiss. The sequence continues at coordinate 2,257,488 of NC_048578.1, forward strand.
ATTTTTCTCTCCCCCGTCAGGTGGTCCATCTTCCCTGTGGCCGACATGGTTGCTGTATGGACAGTGACCGTTCTCCATGAACTCTACCTCCATCTTCTTGTATCCCCTTCCTGTTCGACCTGACTATGCCACAGGCCCCTGTGCGGATGGAGAGCAGATGCTGGAAGAGTGTGGGACTGCTGTAACAATTGTCCACATACAAAGGACCCTGACACCCCAAGCACCTCATAATGTGGTATGTCAGCGGTGGACCCAGTGTAAACTATAATGTCCTGGACAAATCCTGTCTTCACGTCGCACATGACAAAGAACTTAACCCAAAACCTGTACCTTATGGAGGGAATATATTGATGTAACGCCAGCCTACCTTTCCATAACATCAGGGACTCATCAATGCATAGGTCCTTGTATGGCACAAAGACCCGACCAATTACGGATGTCAGGCTGGTAAGAACATTTCTTATTTTGTATAACGGTTCAATTAGGATGGCAGTAGCATTGTTGATGAAATGCAGGCATCGCAGCAGAACTAGGAAGCGGTCTTGGGAAAAGAAGGGAGTTGCAAACATAAGATCTGTGCTCCAGTATTCTCTTAGGGAGTTCTTCTTTACTATCCCCATGAGAAGGACTGTCACCAGGATGGTATACATTTCCCTAATTGTGGTTGTCACCTATTTAGCGAGTTTCCCCCTCACTCCTGGCTCTCTCTTCTCCTGTAGCTCCAAGGCATAGCGATTGGTCTCTACTATGTCTCCCACCAGCTCCTCTGTCAGAAACAACTTGAAGCACTCTGCCTCAGACAGAAATGGCAAAGGGCGTTGCACTCCAGACTGGGACTCATCAAAGCAAACAGCAGGGCCAGGAAGGTTGAAATGGCTGGCGGCCTTCCAGCTACCACAGGACTCCTGTACTTCATCCACTGTCGGTCTGCCTCCATCACCACCAGCATCTTCAAAGGGACCTGGGACTTCGTCAGTGGACAAGGAGTCCTCAGATTCAGGGTTTACAATGGCTACAAGGTTGAGGGGCAGCTCCTCACTGTCAGAATCTGATTCCTGACTTTCATACTCAGAATCATTGTCAGAATTTAAAAATAATCCAGAATTACTGCATTTGTGAGTTGTCTCCTTTTGAGAGACATTGCTAATGCTACAGCTTCTCACTAGCTACAGTGGGGCAAAAAAAGTATTTAGTCAGCCACCAATTGTGCAAGTTCTCCCACATAAAAAGATGAGAGAGGCCTGTAATTTTCATCATAGGTAGGTACACTTCAACTATGAGAGACAAAATTAGAAAAAAAATCCAGAAAATCACATTGTAGGATTTTTTATGAATTTATTTGCAAATTATGGTGGAAAAGTATTAAGTATAATAAGTATTTGGTCACCTACAAACAAGCAAGATTTCTGGCTCTCACAGACCTGTAACTTCCTGTAACTTCTTCTTTAAGAGGCTCCTCTGTCCTCCACTCGTTGCCTGTATTAATGGCACCTGTTTGAACTTGTTATCAGTATAAAAGACCACTGTCCACAACTTCAAACAGTCACACTCCAAACTCCACTATGGCCAAGACCAAAGAGCTGTCAAAGGACACCAGAAACAAAATTGTAGACCTGCACCAGGCTGGGAAGACTGAATCTGCAATAGGTAAGCAGCTTGGTTTGAAGAAATCAACTCTGGGAGCAATTATTAGGATTAAGAGCTTTCCAACAAATTTCAGCCCTGCTTGAGCTGCGCCGGTCAACTGTAAGTGCTGTTATTGTGAAGTGGAAATGTATGGTAGGCCACACAAGCTCACAGAACAGGAATGCAGAGGGCTGAAGCTCGTAAACATATTCTGTCCTCAGTTGCAACACTCCCTAACTCATCAAAAAATGCCTCTCGAAGCAATGTCAGCACAAGAACTGTTCGTAGCGAGCTTCATGAAATGGGTTTCTATGACCGAGCAGCCGCACACAAGCCTAAGCTCACCATGCACATTGCCAAGCGTCGGCTGGAGTGGTGTAAATCTTACCGACATTGGACTCTGGAGCAGTGGAAACGCGTTCTCTGGAGTGATGAATCACGCTTCACCATCCCCATTGAACACCTTTGGGATTAATTGGAATGCCGACTGCGAGCCAGCCTAATCGCCCAACATCAGTGTCTCCCTCACTAATGCTCTTGTGGCTGAATGGAAGCAAGTCCCATCAGCAATGTTCTGGGACAGCCTTCCCAGGAGAGTGGGGGCTGTTTTTGCAGCAAAGGGGGAAAGGGGACCAACTCCATATTAATGCCCATGATTTTGGAGTGAGATGTTCGACGAACAGGTGTCCACATACATTTGGTCATGTAGTGTAAATTGAACACCCGCCCCCCTCATAGAATAAACTCAAAATAATGTTTATGACAACAAATTACAATAGCTGTAGCGACCTTGTGTTCATAAATGTGCATATCTACTTTGCTTTTGTGGCACAGTCAATGCCATGCAGGACTATGGGCCAGAAGATTGAGGGTTCGCCGACCACCACAGAGGAGCTCACTCCCCTTGCCTGTTTCATTACTTCACGATCAGAGCCAGCCGGTTGCAGACAATGATCAGCTAGGGGGAAATCAGATTTTCAACGTTTTGATGCTATATTTATAATTATACATAATATATGCAAAAAAAATTCCACCAACAGGTTTCTATGTCAATGCACCACACAAACATAAAAAAAACAAAAAGCATTGGCGACATGCGGATATTCTAAAATCTACATGAAAACATTTCAGGGTTTCCTTTATGAAAATTTGGCACTGGACGACATGACCGGGAAAATTTTTCCAGACATTTGAGAAATTTATCGGACATCCATATGCATTCAGATCTGACAAATGAGCCACATTTACACGTTTTTTAAAACAGTCTATAACAAATTCCAAAAACACTATTCCATGAGGTTTGATGTGTAGTACATGCAAAACTTTATAGACAATATTTTATCGTTTGTTTTGGCTACTATCCTAAAATAATAATTGTCCTCCTTACGGTTCAACTGTTGGAGATTTGAGCACTATATGCAGCAGGGCATTGCATGCATAGTCCTGTAGGCTTAGGTGTCCACTGTATGCTAAAAAAAAGCCTATATAAAGGAAGAGAAGCTGAGGCTTAGCTCCAGAGAGATAGAGAGATAAAGATATGACACCGACATGCATTTCTTTATAGCAGATAGCTACTGCGTCTGCTATACAGATATAGACGTACAGAAGGAGGCTAATTAATTTGTTTCCTATCCGAATATTTAGTATGAAGATAAGCATTATGCTGTTAGGTTAAAGGACTAACTCTGGTAGACCTGAAACATTCTTCCTCACCTCAAGTTCAACTGTGGGAGTCAGTTGGAGCGCCGGTGAAAACTGCCTTCATATCATAGCCTTGCAGTAGTTAATGCTTCATAATAGCCACACAAAACCTTCACAAACGTTTCTCAACTTTATTGGGGTAATATCAAAAGTAAGTCAAGCCATTGTTTATAGGGAAAACACGAGCAGGCTATTATATTGTAGCAAACATAGCAATACAGTTGGAACTTAATTTGAAACAGAATGACACAAAACACTTGAACTGGTTTAAACCTTCACAAGGATTGCAATTCTACCAGAATAGGGAGTTGCACAGTACCCTGCATTCTTCTCATCTTAGTCCATTACAATAATACAACTAAATTCCCCTTGTAGGCTTTTTACTAGACATACACTACTACCATTAACTTTTGTTTTACTTCAATGAGAAAGGCCTCCATCTTAGCAATCAACATTAGCCTAGGCCAAAGCATTTGTGAGCAAGGCGTGAGAGAATGGTGCAGAAGCTCTAATTCGGGGTGTAGGCTATGATAGACAGCCTCTCCTGGATAACTTGGCCTGCTACAATATTATTGATTGGCTTTTAATTTTACTGATGGTTTTATCACAGAAAATGTTGTGTAGGTATATTGACTGTTCGCACTCTGTTATTGGCATGTGTGCACTAGCCAACAGCTAGCAGATACAGTGCAGGTATAGCCTACTAAATGATGAGATTATCATGGACAAAAGTGCAAGATCATTTTTATTTGTGAAATGGCAGCCAAGCATTGATCATCATGTCACCAGAATAAGACCATTGGGATCTATTGAAAGGAGTATGAAAGGAGTATCAACCTCCTCACAATGCACTCACCACCATGTTAAATTCATCAGCATTTATTTAATCTGTAGTCTAATAAATGATAATAAATTGCATGCCCACATTCATCCTAGACCAACTTCAATTTGCTTACCGCCCCAATAGATCCACAGACGATGCAATCACCATTACTCTGCCCTATCCCATCTGGACAAGAGGAATATGTAAAGAATGCTGTTTATTGACTATAACACTGCACACTGCCCTATCCCATCTGGACAAGAGGAATATCTATTTAAGAATGCTGTTTATTGACTATAGCTCAGCATTAAACACCATACTACCCTCCAAGCTCATCATTAAGCTCGAGGCCCTGGGTCTGAACCCCGCCCTTTGCAACTGGGTCTTGGACGTCCTGACGGGCGGTGGTGGTGAAGGTAGGAAACATCACCTCCACTCTGCTGATCCTCAACGCTGGGGCACCACAAGGGTGCGTGCTCAGCCCCCTCCTGTACACCCTGTTCACCCATGACGGCGTGGCCAAGCACGCCTCCAACTCAATCATCAAGTTCGCAGACGACACAACAGTAGTAGGCTTGATTACCAATGATGACAACACAGCCTACAGGAAGGTGGTGACAACTCTGGGAGTGTGGTGCCTGGAAAACAACCTCTCACTCAACGTCAACAAAACAAATAATCTGCTCAGACCCCAACCAAGGAACATCAAAAGTCGTGCTATAAATTCACAGACAACACAAAGATTCCTTGATGTCCTTCCAGATTCCCTCTGTCTACCCAAGGACGCCAGAGGACAAAAATCAGTTAACCACCTAACTGAGGAACTCAATTTAACCTTGCGCAATACCCTAGGTGCAGTTGCA